>NC_081383.1:9439488-9757044 GCF_030684315.1 Stegostoma tigrinum | reverse complement strand
TTCAAAATACTTAATGGGAAAATCTCTTGTGCCACCGTTGATCAGAAGGGAAAGGCAGGCTTGTTTGAAATAACATTAAATTTAGATCAAGCTGACCTTTGCACTGCCCTATGTAATTTTAATGGGAAACCCAGTCTGGTATGTAATGTAAAATGCATGAACTAAGCTAGCCTCTTGCACGCCTGTTGAATTTCCTGGGAAGGCCAGTCTACTGAGTAATACTATAAATTGAAGAGATCTCACACAATCCAATATAATGTTTATATATTCTACTTGCTTTTCTATTCACATCACATCAATTTGCAAAGGAAATTCAGCCTAGAGTGCAATGCTTAAGAAATGTCTGGTGCATAATACATTTCCATTACTCTTTTTGCATGTGGCATATCGATTTTCCTATTTTTTATATCAGAAATGAGGGATGTGTTACAAGGAGCCCTTTGTATTTACTGAACATAGCAATTGGGCTATTTAGACTGAAAGCTTCCATACTCAGATCTCTTGCTAGAAACGCTTAGCAGCTCCAACAATTTATCAAAACATGATAAATGACATGAGAAATCATTTAGGAAAATTTCATCTAAGCAAAGCAATTACTAAAATATCATTTTGGCAGTGCAACGCTAGTACTTGAGTTTCTCTGAGGTGAACTACTCATAGCTGAAGCTCCTTGTGAACAGCACAGCCCACTCTGAAAGCTCTGTTCCCATCATCACCTCCTGACCATAATACCATGTTAACCACTGAATGGGTGTGGTAGGTATGTAACTTCAGCAGTCCAGCTCTTTCCGACAAAATCCTGATAGTTATCAAGCAGCGAAAACGTCAGCGCATGTTCTCATATCGACATCCAGCACTTGTCTCTCCAAGAACACCCAAGCACAAACGTAACCTTGGAAGTGGGGCAGAGAATTGATACTTATGACCCCGATCTGTTTACAGCCAGCCTGGCCAGGCGCAGGAACAGATCCACGAGTAGGTCTTCTGATCTATCCACAGCCCTCCACACTCAAAGATGCAAAAGGTGCTCAAAGATGAAGTAAGGCATCCAGAAAGACGAAAAATTTTTTCAAATAACTAAAAGGGGGGTGCAAATGCCCACAACCCATATGTACACAGCCCATGGACTCCACAACCCATAGGCACACAGTCCACGGACTCCACAACCCCGGAAAATAAATAGTTGGGCTGCAAGTCCATGAGCCACCACAAACATTTCTGATGAAGGGTCTAGGCCCGCGGCGTCAGCTTTTCTGCTCCTGAGATGCTGCTGGGCCTGCTGTGTTCATCCAGCCTCACACTTTGTTATCAGTGGCTACATGTGACTGCTGTGCACAACCCCCTCCCTGCCAAGTCTCTGATGGGACATGCGCGAACTCCACATACAGAGCACTCCACTGCAGATACACTGCTGCCCTGTTCAGTGCTCTTTCTCACTGTTACCACCTGCTAATGGAAGTCTTGGCATAACTGCAGGGGCTGCAATCTCTTACCATTGTCACCTACTGGAACCATCAGTGCCAACAAACATCTGCGTTTTTTTAAAAACCAACCTATTTGAACATATTATAACCGGCTTTGTGGCAGGTAGAACCTGAACAAGGATCATCTGGTCCAGAGGTAGCGACACTAATCAATGTGCCACAAGACCCCTTCAGATGAGTTTTAATCAATCTCTTTGAACATGTTAATGCACAGATATGAGGCAGATGACCATTGAACCCGGACCTTCTGGATCAGCAGTAGGAACTGAGCCACTGGTTGCTGGATGATTTGTGCATTAAGATCAACAAGCATCATGATTTCTTTAAGCTATTTCTGGCTGTGCGTTTGTGTGCATTAATAACCTAAAGAGATGGGGGAAGAAACAAAACAGAGACAAAAGAGAATTTTTGCAGACTGAATATCATAGTCGCTGTCTATTTAGTCTTTACAGACATGTATTTAAAAACATTTCTAGATTCCCACTTCAGCAGATTGGATGCTATGATCCCAAAGGATTCTTAAAGCAGTATTTCCAGTACCGTAGACATTGCCAAGGAAAGTCATGCATGATATGCAGAGACAGCAAGATAACCTAACAAAACCAAAGAAGGAAGTATGTTATGTCTATGAAACCGGCAGACTGTAATTGCATATCATAAAGAATGAGAAGTAACATGCTGATGACATTGAGTTTGCGGACCCAACTTTCCAAGGTAAATACTATTACTCTCATCTACTGTCTCTTTTTGAATGCCTTTGTGACTTTTTTTCCACATATTGTCTTTGAAGGCCTCTGCTGCCTCTGTTTTCTATTAAGCAGTGCACTTTGATGAGTTGAGGCTTTTATTTTGCTGCACGGGGTATTAGTCAAATGCCATCTGGAATTCTTACTGCCAGGCTGATCACTGACAAGCATGGATTTGATATGATTGGCCTTGAGATTCAATGGATCTGCATGGATAGATTGGAGAGGCTGGGGAATCTCTCCTTAGAGCAGAGAAAGCTAAGGTGAGTAGAAACAGAAATTGCTGGAGAAACTCTGCAAGTAAACTTGTAAACTTACTCCCTCTAAGGTGAATATATCCTTTCTAAGACGTGGTGCTCAGATATGCTCATAGTGCTCCACGAGGGCTCTAACCAGTGTTTTGTATAACTGCAGCATAATTTCTGCATCCTTGTACTCCATCCTCTAGATATAAAAGCCAGTGTTGCATTAGCTTTCTACTAGGATCTGCTGAAACAGCCAACAATGACTAAATGGGCCAAATAGACATCTCTTGTAGTATTTTTTTGCAAGACATAATGAGGAGATAACGAGGAGGACAAAGTATAATTCTCTGTATTCATCTTATGGGATTTTAACAAAATTTTCAAAATTGTGTGAGGATTTGAGAAATCCAACAGAGGAAAATGTTCACAGTGACAAAGGGTTGAAACAAACATCAGGAGACACAAGTTAAAGAAAAGGTAGGACACGGAAAATTAGCAGAAACCTTTCAAAGAAAGAATCTGATCAGATTCCCTACAGTGTGGAAACAGGCCCTTCAGCCCAAACAAGTCCACATCGCCCCTTGGAGCATCTCACCCAGACCCATCCCCCTATAACCCACACACCCCTGAACATTACAGGTAATTTAGCATGACCAATCCACCTAGCCTGCACATCTTTGGACTGTGTGAGGAAACCGGAGCACCCGGAGGAAACCCACACAGACACGGGGAGAACATGCAAACTCCGCACAGACAGTTACCCGAGGCTGGAATCGAACCCGGGTCCCTGGCGCTGTGAGGCTGCAGTGCTAACCACTGAGCCACCATGCCGAATCATTGACTTGTTGAAGGAGGCATGAGTGAATGCTATTGCAGTAAAGGGGGCACATGCATGAATGAAATAATCAGATGTGTTTTCCAAGCGAGAGGTGATTTGAAGGATATGGCAATAAGGTAGACAGATAACATTGTCGGGGCATCGTGATTCGACCCGTCCTGGTTATTTATCCTCAATATATAAATGGAGAAAGAGAAAGGGAACAGGAAACATGGCATAGAAACAGGCCATTTACCTCAATCTGCCCATGAGTGTTTACGTTCCACTTACTCCCATCTTTTCTCAGCTAAATCTACCGATTTACTCAGTATTTCCTTCTCCCTCAAATGTCTCTCTAGCTTCCCCTTTAATGCATCTTCACTATTCTTTTCAGTGACTCCCTGTGGTAGCAGCTTCGACATTCTCACCAGGCCCCAACTAAAAAATGTTTCTTCTGAAATCCCTCATTGGTTTCTTGGTGGATATCCCATATTGACACCTCCAAATATGTAAAAGAACATTCTCTCTGTCCATCGCTTCTAAATTTTAACCCTGCATAACTGTAAATATGTTTATTAAGTCACCTCTACACTCAGCCCCCATCTCCAAAAAGATCCATCCTGTCCTGATATGTGAAGACCTGCACTTCTGTTATCTGCAAAGGATCACCTGCTGAGCATATATGACGGTGACAGCTCGAACACGCGTGGATAAGGATACTGCAATGAAAGGGCAACAGGTTAGCCCTCATATGCTGAGTTGGAACGTATGCAATTTTCTAGGTGAAAGTAATGCAAAATACTCATACTCTGCTCGCTTATTAGAGAGAGAGAGAGACACACACAACTGGTAGTGGTGTTAACCTAAGGGCCACTATGTCTCAGGTGACAGGCAAAGTTGACAAGGTGGGATTTCCATGGTAGCCTCAGCCAGTGTGGGAGCTGAATCCACACCTTTTCATGTCACAGACCATCCATCCAGCCAACTGAGCTAACTAACACCTGACAATTTCGTTGAACCAATTACTTTAAAAGACATCATAGCTTCTCACTATCTCCCCAGTTTAGAGTAAGGCACCACAAACATCGTCCAGAGCTCCAGTTGACAACAATGCTTGTTAACATTCTCTGTTTCCTGTCCACTGTTTCTACATTGGAAAATATGTGACTTGAAATGCTATCTGTAAAAATTCTTTCCTGTAGTTGTCAATGTATAAGCTGTCTTTTGAACCCTCGACAAATTCCTCCAAAAATGTATGCTCAATGCATATGTCAAGTCTAAAGGGGAACTGCTCAGGCTTTTGCGGTGCTGTCTCAACCTCTGATTCAGGAGGCCTGGATTTCAGCCCTTATCTGCTCCATTGAGCCGCTGGGGTGGGTGGTCACCATTATGAAATCACATTAGCATCCAAAGCAAAGAGTGGGCTTATCTTAAACTCCTATGCAGTGTTGCCTGCTTGATCGCTTGTACCCAATTAACATATGGGTCAGTAAAACAAGAGAATATATTAGGCTCCTTACTAATCTGAGCATATCCTGCCATGCTTAATAATAACAGGATGATTTATTCATACAAAAACGCGATTGATTGGGGGAGCTGGTAAAATGAGCCTATCCTATATGCTGTGTTGGATTGTACGCCTTGATTTATGCTACAGTCCTACATAAACATACATAATCTAAAATCTTGAATTTAGATCACTGCTGTGTCTGTTACACATCATTGCTTTTAAGCAAACGGAAGGAATAGATTTGAACTCCCATCTACAATTAACATGTGCATTGAATTCATCTCCAGATGTACTAGATGTCCTATGACACAGTTCATGGTCAGCTGTAGGATACTCAGTTCTAAAAGACAAAAAGCATTATAGCCACATAATGTATAATGTAATATCCAACAGGTGCCTGTAGCTTTAAAGCTACAAGGTGTAATTTTGCCATAACTTGGAGATCAATTAGAAGCTGATTGCTCACAAGAAGTGCTCAGTGCAGTTAGAGGTCAGAGTGTCTTATTTTCCTTGTGTGACTTTGAAGTCAAAAGGAAGATGCTTTGAGTGCCTTTCTCACGTCAATTAAAGACTGATCGCGGTCTGTAGATTCTTGGGTCAGGTATAGGTCAGGCTGGCTTTTTCTTCTAGAAAACTGCAGTTCTAACCATAAAGCTTGACATTTAAAGTGTCACAACTGTGGGCTGTGGGTTACTTGGGTGAAATCAACCAACATTTCAAACTTATCCAAAATAATGGTTTTATTAAAATTCAAACACAACAGGATTACATGCTGAGATCTATACAACTTTTAAATAACTCGTAAAACTCATTTATCACATACTGCCCCCTTTGTGCTTCTTTATCTTTGTGGGTAGAAGGTGGTGTAGTGGTCATGTCACTGGACTCATCAGAATCCCAGGCTAATATTATGGGGATATGGAGTCCTGGAGCCACGGCAGATAGCAAAATTTGAATAAAAAAGATGGTAATCCAAATTGTATCACCATTGTCAATCTTTTTCTTGTTAAAAACGCATCTGGTTCATTAATGTCCTCTATGAAAGGAAATTGCCTATCCTCACACGCTCTGGCCTACATGTGACTCCAGACCCACAACACTTAGCTGCACTCTGGGCAATCAGGAATAGATAATAAATACCGCCTGGTCAGCAACGGGCACATTCCATGACCAAATAAAAAGACAAAATAAACATAATCCTCTGAGATGTCTGTGCTCCTCTATTTCCAACGTCTTGTGCATTCCTTCTCCATCTTCAATGCATGTGGCATCATTTGCCGAGTCTGAGTGTTATGGGATTCCTCTTTCCCAAACCTCCCAGCTCTCTGCTTTCCTTTTCTTCCTTGTGATTAAGGAATAGGTTTAAGGTAGGGAAAGATTTAAAAGGGAACTGAGGGGCTACTTTTTCACACATGGTGGTGCATGTATGGAAAGAACTGCCAGAGGAAGTGGTGGAGGCTAGTACAAAGACAACATTTGAAAGGCATCTGGATGGGTACATTAATAGGAAACATGTAGAGGGATATGGGCAAAATGCTAGAAAAAGAAACTAGATTAATTTACTGTATCTGGCCAGCATGGATGAGTTGTACCAAACGGTCTGTTTCTGTGCTGTACATCTCTATCATTATATGACTCTATGATGCTTCTTAAAACCACTAACCAAGTTTTGATCATCAGACCCCATGTCTCCTTGTGTGGTTCTGTGTCATATATTGCTCCTGTAAAATATCTTGGAATATTTCATTATGTTAAAGGCATTACATAAATAAAGTTTGCTGTTAGGGTTTTCCTAGCTACCATCAGTTCTGGGGAAGGGTCTCTGGACCTGAAATGATAACTCTTATTTCTCTGCACAGATGCTGCCAGATGTGCTGAGATTTTCCAGAAATTCCTGCTTTTGTTTCAGATTTCCAGCGTCTGCAGTTCTTTTGGTTTTTTTACAATTTGCTATTGTTGTTGAAGCTTAGAACAGCCAAGTCCTTTGTGAGTGCTGAAAAGTTAATAAACTATCAACATCCTTAATTGTGTTCTTTCACTCTGTCTCGTGCAGCATGCCTTCATTTCGCTGAGGGATGGCTGCTCGCTAACAAAGCATCCCATGTTCAGTGACTTCCTATCCTCTTTCTCCCATGGTAACACTTACTTGTTTTACAAAAACAGCACCCTCGGGAGAGAACTTCATTCATGTAGAGCCATTAGGAGCAATGTTGTATGGAAGACATCGGTTCCACAAGGGCCAGTAAGTACCAAGGTCTGCGACTCACATGACCAGCATGGAAATCTTTAATGCTGCATTCAGGGATATCTCCATCCCTGTGTTCAGGGAATTCTCACATCACTCAAGCCCTCCACATTTTTAGTCTTCCAGATGGTGTGCACCAAGCCATTACAGAACCAATCAATCATTGCAAGCCTTCTTGTAAAAATTGGTTTAGTAACCAAATTCAGCTCCCTTTGCACATCCAGGGTTCCAGCCAGCCCTCTGATTTCTTTAAAATTGGTCTTGAAAAGTCCCCTATGTCCTCAAAGTGAATGAGGAAAGCTGTACAAATGTAGGCAATTGTGAAATCATTCAGTTTGGGACCATTAAGGTTAGAAAAGGGACCTTTTGAAAGGAGGTACAAAATGACTTAGTCTAAGTGTGTAGATCAATAAAAAGTCTTGAGCAGTTGCAGAAAATAACAAAAAAAGACTATTAGAGGATAAGTTTAATGGAATTTGGAAGGTTAAGGAGTGATGTGACCAAAGCCTTCAAAAGGATAACAGGGTATCTAAAAAGAAACTGCTGCAGGTCTCCAACATTCTGTCACATTGTGGATAAATTAGAGCCAGGGTTTTTAGGAGAGATATTCGGAAACATTCGAAAAACAGAGGTTGAACAAAGTTTAAAATTCTCCTCCACAAATAGAATGTGAGCTGAATGGCTAACGTTAAAAATTGGATTGTGAGATTTTCATTCACCAGGGAAATTTTGTAATATGAGGCAATGGAGTTGGGCTAGCGATCAACCCTGATCAATTTAACCAGGGACGGTGTTGGGGGGGATTGTTGTTGCTACAAAATGGTCTCATCCTCTGTCCCTACGTTCCTACAAACAGACAGAAACACATTTATGGAGACTGAGAAGATCTGACTTTAATTGTGAGAATTGCAGAGGAGATCATTACTTCAAAATGTAAACTCTGGTTTTGCTGAAGGAGCTACAACATAAAGGATATCAGCCAACTGGACAAGCCAATCTGGGAAGCAGCACATAAGCCAAATAGGCCAGAAAAAGTGTGATGTAGAAGGCAAACAAATCAAGCCACGAAACATATGAGGTGTGACAAATGGCTTCATTATTTAGCAGCCACTGAGACTATATTACCTGTTTAGCTCCAACCCTATTACGCTGCTATATGAGTGGATGTCATTGTAAGGTGAACGATACAAATATATCTGAAAGAGTTGGACATCCTCCATGATCTTACAGTGAGCTGGGATGTGAATGAAGAACAGAGCTTGGAGTCGGTCAGTGTGCCAGCTAACTTTCTCAATCTGACAACTACCAGCTGAGCCAAAACCAATACATTTTGAACATGTCATCCACTTCACCAACACCTTCCACCCCAACCTTCAGTTCACCTGGGTCATCTCCAGCACATCCCTCACCTTCCTGGACCTCTCAGTCTCCATCTCAGGCAACCAGCTTGTAACTGATGTCCATTTCAAGCCCACTGACTCCCACAGCAACCTAGAATACACCTCCTCCCACCCACCGTCCTGCAAAAATTCCATCCCCTATTCCCAATTCCTCTGCCTCCGCCGCATCTGCTCCCACGATAAGATATTCCACTCCCGCACATCCCAGATGTCCAAGTTCTTCAAGGACCGCAACTTTCCCCCCACAGTGATCGAGAACGCCCTTGACCACGTCTCCCGTATTTCCCGCAACACATCCCTCACACCCCGCCCCCGCCACAACCGCCCAAAGAGGATCCCCCTCATTCTCACACACCACCCCACCAACCTCCGGATACAATGCATCATCCTCCGACACTTCCACCATCTACAATCTGACCCCACCACCCAAGACATTTTTCCATCCCCACCATTGTCTGCTTTCCGGAGGGACCACTCTCTCCGTGACTCCCTTGTTCGCTCCACACTGCCCTCCAACCCCACCCACACCCGGCACCTTCCCCTGCAACCGCAGGAAATGCTACTCTTGCCCCCACACCTCCTCCCTCACCCCTATCCCAGGCCCCAAGATGACATTCCACATTAAGCAGAGGTTCACCTGCACATCTGCCAATGTGGTATACTGCATCCACTATACCCGGTGTGGCTTCCTCTACATTGGGGAAACCAAGCGGAGGCTTGGAGACCGCTTTGCAGAACACCTCCGCTCAGTTCACAACAAACAACTGCACCTCCCAGTCACAAACCATTTCTACTCCCCCTCCCATTCTTTAGATGACATGTCTATCATGGGCCTCCTGCAGTGCCACAATGACGCCACCCGAAGGTTGCAGGAACAGCAACTCATATTCCGCCTGGGAACCCTGCAGCCTAATGGTATCAATGTGGACTTCACCAGTTTCAAAATCTCCCCTTCCCCCACCGCATCCCTAAACCAGCCCAGTTCGTCCCCTCCCCCCACTGCACCACACAACCAGCCCAGCTCTTCCCCTCCACCCACTGCATCCCAAAACCAGTCCAACCTGTCTCTGCCTCCCTAACCTGTTCTTCCTCTCACCCATCCCTTCCTCCCACCCCAAGCCGCACCTCCATCTCCTACCTACTAACCTCACCACACCTCCTTGACCTGTCCGTCTTCCCTGGACTGACCTATCCCCTCCCTACCTCCTCACCTATACTCTCCTCTCCACCTATCTTCTTTTCTCTCCATCGTCGGTCCGCCTCCCCCTCTCTCCCTATTTATTCCAGAACCCTCACCCCATCCCCCTCTCTGATGAAGGGTCTAGGCCCGAAAAGTCAGCTTTTGTGCTCCTGAGGTGCTGTTTGGCCTGCTGTCTTCATCCAGCCTCACATTTTGTTGTCTTGGATTCTCCAGCATCTGCAGTTCCCATTGTCTCTGATAACATTTTGAACATGTGTTTTGTTTGAGATGATATCGAGAGGTTACAACTTCTGGAAAATAGAAAGCAAGTATGCCTATTTTACAGCATGATTATTTTTGACCCTAGAGTTGAAAAGGTAAATAGTTGGAAATCTGTGAGCATTGACAGTCTGACTGCACAAGCCACCAGGGAATAACAGTCACTCATACACAAAGCAGGAAGGCAAGTTAAGAAGAACCTTACAGAAAGTGGGGCAGGGAGCAGGGATGGAGATGTGCAGAAAATAATGTGCAAATGTGTCATAGTTATACAGTGAGAGTGAGAAAGGCGGAGGTGTATTTCTCCATTAATAGCACTGCTGCCCTGTAGTCACAAAGTGATAAATTCAAGTCACAATCCAGAGGCTTTAGTATTGAAATCCACATCCCAGTGCTAGTGTTGAGGGGCTGTGGTCCTGTCAGATGTGTAGTCCTTGTGGTTGAGGCTCTCTGGGCTCTCTGAGCAGAATGTAAGAGATCCAATTGTGCACTTTTGAAGAAGAAGCAGGGATGCTATCCACAATATCCTGGCCAATGCCAATCCCTCAATTAACATCATAATGATTGGATCACCTGGTACTTTTCACATTGCTATTTGTGGGAGCTGCCCATACACAAACTGTCACAACTCAGGTGGTAACTACAGTTCAACATCATATTAATGGCTAGAAGTGCTTTGGGACATCCCGTGGTCATGGGAGGCACCATATAAATTCAAATCTTCCTTTAATTGTCGCAGGTAGGCAGGGTGGTTAAGAAAGTTGAGTGTAGGACTTCAGACGTATTGTTGAGGTTGTACAGCGTGTTGGTGAGGCCTCTTCTGTAATACTGTGTGCAGTCCTGGTTGCCGAGCCATAGAAAGGCTATTATTAGAATGGAGAAGGTTCAAGAAAGACTTACCAGGATGTTGCCAGAAATGGAGGGTTTGAGATATAAAGATAGGCTGGGACATTTTTCACTGGAGCATACAAGGTTGAGGGGTGACCTTACTGAGGTTTGTAAAATTATGAGGGGCTTGATAAGGTGAATGAAAATGTTCCTTTCCCTAGGGTGGGGAGCTCAAAACTATTGGGTATATTTTTAAGGTGAGAGGAGAAAGATTTAGAAAGGATATGACAGGCAACCTTTTTTACACAGAGCAATTCACGTATGGAATGAACTGCAGGAGGAAGTGGTTGATGCAGATACAGTTACAATATTTAAAAGACATTTGGACGCGTTTACAAATAGTGATGTTTTGAAGGGATATGGGCCAAGCACAAGCAGGTGGGACTAGTTTGGTTTGGAAACGTAGAATCCCTATAGTGTGGAAGCAGGACATTCAGCCCACACTGACCATCTGAAGAACAACCCATTCCATAACCCTGCATTTACCATGGCCATTCCACCTAACCTGCTCATCTTTGGACTGTGGGAGGAAACCAGAGCACCTGGTGGAAGCCCACAAAGACATGGGGAGAACGTGCAAACTCCACACAGCCTGTCGCCCAAGGCTGGAATCAAACCCAGATCTCTGGTGCTGTGAAGCAGCAGTGCTAACCACTGGGCTACTGTGTTGCCTTGGTTGGTGTGAACTGGCTGGGCTGAAGAGTCTGTTTCTGTGCTGTATGACACTATCCCTCTATTTAATTGTAAAATGAGAAGGCCAGTGAAAAGAGATGGGGGGGGATCAGAAACAAAGAAAGAGGGCGAGACAAGCAGATGGTTATGGGGGGAGAAAGAGCTGTTTTCAAACAACTGAGAATACTAGAGGAAATCAAACAGTAGAATTGAAATTGCCCTAAGGAGGAAATTGCTCTTAATAGACTCGCATTTAAGTGAGGGAACCGGTAATGGATACCCTTTCAGTTAAGATACATTATACAGAGTACTGGGTTGCAAAACAATGCTGTAGTCACGAGCATTAAATACAGTGGCTCATTTGGGATAATTTCAGCTGATAGACCTGTCCACAACAGAGCAAGGCAAACACAAGTAGGATCTGGATAGTACCTACTGTTCAATCACCAGACCTTTAGTTTGAGGTGGGGTCGGGGTAGGTGGGCTTTGTGGTTCAGCTCTGAGTGAAGTGGCAAGAAAGGTCCTGTCAGTATTGAAAGCACGCACTGCTTAAAATAAGCAGTGTGTCGGGAATTATGTCAATGAAATACTTGCAAGCCACAATTGTGACCGTAGACTTTACTTTGCCACTGAGTTACATGCAACGACCCACACCCTAGCCATCCCAGGGTATTCACCAAAGATCAAATAAAGAAAGAAAAGACCTAGAAAACAAGAGGGAATAGATAACTGAAGCCACTGAATGAAACAATAGATTTTGGGGAAAGTTTTAAAATTGAGGTAAGACCAAGATTTGGGGATTTAATCGTAGAATCCCTACAGTATAGGAGCAAGCCGTTCAGCCCACCCAGACCCACCTCATCCTGCAACCCAGCATTTCCCATGGCTAACCCACCTAGACTGCACATCCCTGGATACTAAGGGCAATTTGGCACATGTCATTTCTCAAATTACCAATATGCTTTATCCCAATACAGTGATGCAGAGTGTTTTCAAGCAAAAGTCAGCAAACATTGGACAGTGTGTGAACTGGGGAGTTGATTTGATTCTATTGATTACCCAGTGGATGATTTATGTTACATTTTGACCCCTTTTCCAGATTGCAAGCAGCTGAAGATTATACAGAGGAAAGCTGAGAATGCAGGATCTGACTGCATCTGAGGATTGCAGAAGTGGCAATATCTAATGATTACAAAAGTAATGGTGGGGCTTTGGGTGGTGTTGTAGAAGAGAGTAATGTGGGAGTGCAGGTACCTAAATCACATATTGGCAAGGTGGTTAAAAAGGCATTTAACACATTTACCTTCATTGTTCAGTCCTTGAGTATAGGAGTTGGGAAGTCATGTTGAGATTGTATAGTACATTGGTGAGGCATAATCTAGAGAGGGATCAGAAGAGATTTACCAGGATGTGGCTGGGTGTGGAAGGAATGAGTGATAAAGAAAAGCTGGATAGGCTGGGGCCTTTTTCACTGGTGCTTAGGAAGTTGAGAGATGAAATAATAGACGTTTATAAAATCGTGAGGCCATGGATAGGGTTACTGGCATTTGTCTTTTCTTTAGGATAGGGGATATCAAGACTATGGGTATGTTATTAAGGTGAGTGGAGAGAGATTTAGAAAGGACATGAGGCGCAAATGTTTTACACAGGGTGGTTCGCGTGTGGGATTAACTTCCTAAGTAGTGGATGCAAAGTTTAAAAGACTCCTGGTTAAGTGCATGAATAGGAAAGGCTTTGAGGTAAATGGGCTAGGAGCGGGTAGAGGGATGAGTTTAGTTTGGGATTATGGACTGAAGGGTCTATTTCCATGCTGTATGGCTCAATGACCCTCTGATATTGGGTGGCCATTGGGGCAATAAGGTTGCATGGTTGGAGTGCATGAATGGGACTGATCGGATTGCTCTATAGGGAGCCAGTAGCAACTCAATGGGCCACGTGAACTCTTTGTATAATGTAATGACTTGATTATATTATCCATTTATCTGAAATAAAGTTCTGATCCTATTTAAAACCTCAAGTTAATTTTAATCTGGGTGCTTGCCATTGCTGTCCAATGGCTTCAAGGACAGTAAAATGAGGAAGAGTAGAACACCAACATTTAAGTACAGTGATAATGTCCATACCTAATGGCCAAAAGACCTACATTCAGGTCCCAACTGCTCCAGAGATGTATCATAACAGGCTGGTTAAAACTATCGTTATTGGTTAGTTAATATTATAACCGATCTGCCTGAAATAAAACAGATTGCTTCGTGGATCAGTCGTTATTGTTGAGCAATTTAATAATGATGCTAAGAGTTCAATCTGTGGGAATAAAGTCTACTATACTAGGTCTCTTATGAGACAGTGTGAGGAAAACTACCTCTGAGCTGAGGGGATCGAGGTTCAAACAAAAGTCTTACATTAGATGTGTCCCTGAACAGGCTGACTGGACAACATCTATGAAGCCTCGTATAGTCCTTGATCCTATGGTCAGGTGGGATAGGATAGCATTAGTCCCAGCATTAAGCCTGGGTCAAATCTGTGCCCCTTCTTACTACTTTAAGTCATGATTCTGTATCCAAATTTCATTTTGATAACCAATAGATGACAATGTTTAATCAATTCTGTGCTCAGATTTCCTGACAGCACTTTCTGCTGCACTCAACTCATTTTCCTTCTGAAGACCAGTGCCAAGAGGGGCCATTAATCGTGCTGAATATAGAGCAGATTTAATTATATCAAATGCACTTTTCTGAATCTGTTAAACCTATTCTAAATTACCTAAATGATCCAATCTTAATTGTGTTCATCTGCCTTTCAGAATCATCTTGGGAAAGTTCAAATTTGGTCCCCCCAACTTAATTAAATTGTTCAATCCCATTTGTAGCAGCAATCACCAATCATTATTTCTTTTCATCTGCTCAGGCCTGCTGGAACACACTTTTCTATAAATTATTTTCCTTTGACTCGGTGGAATTTAATGACCGGTTAATCTGTACTTAGCTGATTTTTTTTAAAATTCAGCAAAGGGTCTTTCATAGAACATAATTTTCTTCTATTCATTCATGGTAAGTAGGTGTCACTCGCTGGGCCAGCATTTATTGTGTCACTAGCTGGCCCAGCGATTATTGCCCATCCCTGCAGAAGGTGGTAGTGAGCTGTCATCTTGCACTGCTATAGTACAGATGGCGTATTGTATTGTGTCACTGTACACTTACCAGCCCACAGGGCTGCTCCGTTCTTAGAGAGGAAGATGACTAGTGGTGATTTAACCTGAGTGTCACCGTACCTCAGGCAAGGAGAGAGTTTGAGGAGGAGAGTCTTTCATGGTAATGCCAGCCAGTGATGGGAATTGAACCCATGCTGTTGGCATCACACTGCTTCGCAAATCAAACGCCCAGCCAACTGAAGGTGTAGGGACACCCACAGTGCTGCCAGGGAAGGAGTACCAGAATTTTGACCTGGTGAGACTGAAGGAATATCTGGTATTAAAAACTCATCGATCTTTTGCCAATGGTGCCACAAAGGTACTTGCAAGAAATTGAGTCATTAAACAGGGGTTCATGTCGGTGTTTTGAATGCCATGCTAAAGGCATCACCTCCAACAAAGTGGTACTGCCTCAGTATTACACTGTACAATTGGCTCAGGTGCTTTTCAAGTCCTGCGCTGGAACTTTAACATGTTTAAAACATCGAACCTCTGACTGTCACCTCTCAACTTCTGCACCATCTCTTCAGACTGCTCATCAGGCTGCCAGTACCAAGTATTGGCAGGCCCCAAGCCAACATTTAAGAACCTTGTGCCCTCCCCAATGACCAGTTTGATGATTGGGACTGGGAGAGGGGGGTAAATGTTTAATGAGGCTGGAGAATAAGGGGCTCCTCTTTCCCACACCCAGCCGAGTTAAACCTGCAGCAGGAGGAAGGTTTGAGGAAGCCTGTAATTGGGAAATTGATGTTAACTGAAAACCCCTTCCTGCTGCCACTGTGTTAGTCCTTCCTGCAAGCCTCATGTGGTGGGCTGGTGTTCCAGAGGCATTCAATGCCTGATTGAGGGGGTCAGGCATTGGTGGAGTGGGCTGGATGCTGGCAATTGCTGGGTTGATGCAAGGCTGGCTGACGGCAAACCCCCTCAGCCCTTGCTACTGACTTCATCTCCTTCCTGCCAGCTATCCCCGCCTGCGCCCATCACAACTGCCCTGGGATCAGGCAATGATCCTAAGGCCCCCAAGCAGGTGCTCAACTGGCAGTGCCCACCGCACCCCCTCCATACCCTGCTGTATTGGTAGCCCTGATTGGCTGACAGCTCTAACCCTAACCCTAACCCTAACCCTAACCCTATCGCAGTTCCTGCACCAAAGCCCTTGATTTTGAGAGGAAGCACTGCCATTGGGTCTCTCAACTACCTGTGTGCGTCGCATGCAAAATTGCAACTTTCCGAACCAGCGTGAGTCTGGGGCTTCTCGGCTGATGGTTCAGACCCCTGTCACATCCACAATATTCTTCTCTTTGACTCCAGGCCCTATCACAAACCCCCTTTCTTGGTCACTGACTGTTCAGCTGACAACTGTCTGAGACTTGACAGATTGTTCATATCAAGATGAGCTTCTGTCAATGTATTTATACCATCACTAAGACAACCTGCTCCCATCTCTGTAAAATCACCTGACTACCTTCTTGCCTTCGCTCACCTGTTCCTGAAACCCTCACTCCTGCTTAACGTTCCATGTGATTTGACATTTCCTTTGACTACTCTCAGCTCTCATGCACTTTTCATAAAACTGAGCTCATCCAGAATTTTGCTGCCCTTGTCTTAAATTGTGCAAATTTCTTTTCATCCATCACTCCTATACTTGCTGACCTACCTTAGCTCCCAATCCGGCAAAATTCCCAACTTTGCTTTTGAATTCATGGCTTCATCCCTGCCTATCTCTGTAACCTCTTCCAGACCTATAAATCTCTGCGACGTCTTGGGCGCCTCCAATTCTGGCCTCTTGAATGTTCCCAATTTTGATTGCTCCACAGTTGGCGGTATTGTTTCAGTTACATAGGCTGTCAAGTTTGCAATCCCAAACATATTTGCCCCTCTACTTCTCCTTTCTTCCTTCGAAACACTCGTTAAAATCTACCCCTTTGACCGAACTTTCACAATATGCCCTTATGTGACATGGTGCTACACTTTGGTGGTAATTATCCAGTGAAACACCTCAGGGAGTATTTTGCTACAAATAACATGCTTCATAAATTCAAGTTGTTGTTGTTGGAGGCACATCTGACTGAGGCTATCCTGCCTGCCTTGCAGTGGGAATAGCGAGCTTTGGGCCAGTACTCGACTGGACTGTAATTCATCTGATACTTGTGTTTGTGGTTAGACTTCTGTGTAAGTAGAGAGCAGTGACAAGTATGCTAACATTACAAATATCCATATTTCTAAATTCCATTTGCTGAATCACTACATTCCTGTTCTGGTCAAAACACCCAAGAAACAATTGCAAATGGTTCTGTTCCTGATGTCTCCCACAGTGGTTTATGGGAGAGAACTGAATGTACCTCTGTGGAATTTTGGGACCCCAGGTTACAACAAGGTGACCTGCCATAACAAATTGGGTGAAGAAATCTCACAATAGAATTTCACTCACTTTTAATGCACTAAGTGGGTCAGCATCAATCCTGAGCTATATTTGAGGTTTGTATTGACATCTAACATTACAGAGCTTTAATGAAATACCACTACAAGTGGCACATTGGCTAAATACTGTCTGCACGGGTTTATGGCTGTTATCTTTAGACTAACTTATGTTTCAGTGCATATTTATAAGCCAGACAACAGGATTAAAATTACCAAATCATTTTTAAGGCTCAAGGAAGTGTAATCATGTAAGATAAGAATGAAAAATTCATGGTAATGTTTATTAAGGCAGCTCGAGTATGAATGCATGCTCATGCATACAGATAGTCCATGATGGGATCAAAGTCCCAGTGTTCATCTATGGTTAGTGTCAGGGATTGTATTCAGATTTTGAATTTGGTACTAGCCACATTGGTCTTTCAATAATGTAGTTAGTATTTTACTTTGCTCCTCTGAATTTCATCCTAATGACTTTGAAAGGTAGTGTGGTGGTATATTGAGCAGGCAATCAACTTTTGCTGTTCTTTCATGGGATGCAGGCATTACTGCCAAAGACAACATTGATTACCCAATTCAAAAAAGTGGGGGTGAGCCATCGTCCCGTATGACTTCAGTCCATGTGATGGAACTTTTTCATCTGCAAGCCTGTACTGTAAGAATTATTAAAGAACAAGAGTTAAACTCAATTCTTTCTTATCATCAGCGGTCAATAACAAGGGGCATAATTTATAGGTAAAGAGCAGAAGATTTATAGGGGCTTTGAGGAAGACTTTTCATTTAGGGGTCAGGAATGCACTGCCTAGCTGAGGTGGGTGATCTCGCAACCTTTTAAAAAAATTCTTGGATGAGCATTTGAAATGTCATAACATTCAAGGCTATGGGTCTATTACTGGAAAGTGGATTGGGTGTATACTTAGTGTAGACTTGGCAGAACAGACTCGATGGGCTGAAGGGCCTCTTCCCTCCTGTAAGATTCTCCGATTCTGCCTTCAGTCAACTGCACTTGGCAGTTTTTGGAAAAGATGTTGAGATGGCAATGAGCATTGTAAGGGAATCACAGCTGACTCGTTTCTTCCTCTTTCCTCTCTCCCAGGTATCTTGAGACCCATATCTAACCATGCATTATATCAAACCTGCACAAATAGTGATTGTCCATAAATTCTCAGAATGAATTTGAAATTTAAAAAAATACAGAAACTATAGAAAAGTGCAGAAGAAGCAGTCAGAGAAGGAGTGACTCACAGGCTGAAAGTGGAAACCAATCCATGAAAGAATATTTCCTAAAGTAACCTGAAACAGAATCAAGGACTGGGAAAATTGAATCTGTGGTCGAGAAATGTGGTGTTGGGGAATGAAAAATGATTGAAAAGAGAGAGAAATCTGTTTCAATTTATTGAAACCTTTGAACCTAACATACTGCCACTTCAACATGTATAGTGTGATATTTGGTTTCATTAAATAAAATTAAAAGTTTTATAAAAATAATTTTTTAGAAGTTGTTCAAAATGGTTTAATCTTGCTGTATAGAGACCTCTTGGAAATACATCGAACAGGTGTAGGCCAATGATCTGTGAACAATTTATACCTAGTTTGGTTCAGTATGACAGGTCCATTTTGCGTGCTCCAGTTGATCCTTCAGTGCTCTGGGGGTTGGGGATGTCAGATTCACTGTGATTTTCGGCCTGAGAGAAGATCCATCATATTAGGTTCAATTAATCTAATAATGATTCCCACACACAGAGTTTCCACCCCTCAGGACATCAATTGCTGTCCCTTTCACTCAAAGACTTCCAAAACATGTTCTCATTTTTCATTATTTAATGAGATGTGGGCATCATTGGATGTTTTCCAACCCTGTTCACCCAGGGACTGAGTAGCTTGCCAGGCCATTTTAGAAGGCATGTTAGTGTTAACCATGGACCTGGAGTTGTATGTAGGTCAGCTCAGATTAAGAAGGCATATTTCCTTCATTAACGATTATCAATAAGAATGCTTTTTCTACAAAATAATCGGTGGTAGTTTTGATAGTTTCACAGCGTGATTACTGAGGTCAACCACATAATTCCAAATTTATTCATTTAACTTAAATTATATTTCACCAGCTGCTGGTGTGGGGGTTGGTGGGGTGGCGGGGATGCATGAGGGGAATTTAAACACGTGTCCTCAAAGAATTAATCTAAGCTTCATGATGAACAGTCCAGAGATGGTGTCTGACTGTCCTGCTTAAATAAATTGAAAGAATCAGAAGAAAGTTTTGCAATTATACTGTGTCTGCTATTAGACAATGTAAAACATATTACAGCCAATTAAGAAATGTCTTTGCTGTTGTCGTGTCAGAAACATAGGAGCCAATTTGTGCACAGGAAGCTCCCACGAACAGTGGTGTGATAGTAACTTACTAGTATGCTACCTGGACTGGAAGGTTTGGGTCATAAATAGATTGGCTGTGACTTTTTTCCCTGAGGCATAGGAGACTGAGGGGTAGCATTATCGAGGACAACAAAATCATAAGAGGCATGGATAAAATAGATAGCCAACAGATTTTCCTCATGGTCAGGGAGTCTAAAACTGGAGGGCACAGGTTTAAGGTGAGAGGGGAGAAATACAAAAGGGTCCGGGGGGGGCAATTTTTTAACACGGAGTGAGTGTCTAGAATGGGCTGCCAGAGTTAGTGGTGGAGGGGAGTACAATATTGTAATTTAAGAAACATTTAGACAGGTAAATGGATGGGAATTTTTGGAGGGATATGGACCAAATTCCAGCAAATAGGTCATGCAAACTGGGTGGTTGCATGCTCCCAGATCTTTGGACTGAGCTTCTGATTCAGTGACATTACCAGCAAGCCACTGCCTCCCCATTTTACGGAGCAGCATCATTAAGGTGTCACATAAAAGCTACCCTGGACAAAACGTATCCCCAAGCCCCTTCTCACTGTGGGAAATGTATGGACGCTGCACCTTCTACAGATGACACTTGCAGGGATGGTAATTTATTTGACTGTCCCACTGATACTCCTGAATTTCAAACCTCTCCCAAATTCTTCCAGGATCAGAGTAATCTCCTGGATATATCTGTTATTGGAATTTCCTGAATTCCACAACCAGGCCCTTTTCCCTTTGCTGGTACTAAGCTGAAATTTTAATATGATCTTTGTTTTCATTTCTTCCAGAAGGTGATATGCATTTATGTAATATGGATTGTGTCTTTCTTGGTATTGTACAAGATATCTCCATTGGAGTCGGACAGGCTAGGTGGGCTGATGAGCTTTTCCTGTCTATGATTGTTCTTAGGCTCCAAAAAATCTGCTTTTCCTTGAACCAGATCACACTGAGACTTCAGGCTTTGCAATTATTGAAATGCTGGCGAGAACTTAATTTACCAAGTTGTAAATTAATATTCTGAGTCTCAGACTACACAAAATCCAATTTGTGGTTGAACTGTGAAAGAAAGCAGTTTATGTGGAAGATAACAAAGTGTGAACCTGGATGAACACAACAGGCCAAGCAGCATCTTAGGAGCACAAAGGCTGACGTTTCGGGCCTAGACCCTTCATCAGAGAGGGAGATGGGGAGAGGGTTCTGAAATAAATAGGGAGAGAGGGGGAGACGGACCGAAGATAGATAGAGGAGAAAACAGGTGGAGAGGAGAGTATAGGTGGGGAGGTAGGGAGGGGATAGGTCAGTCCAGGGTGGATGGACAGGTCAAGGAGGAGGGAAGAGGTTAGTAGGTGGGAAATGGAGGCGCGGCTTGAGGTGGGAGGAGGGGATAGGTGAGAGGAAGGACAGGTTAGGGAGGCGGGGACGAGCAGGGCTGGTTTTGGGATGCAGTGGGGGAAGGGGAGATTTTGAAGCTTGTGAAGTCCACATTGATACCATTGGGCTGCAGGGTTCCCAAGCAGAATATGAGTTGCTGTTCCTGCAAACTTTGGCCCTTGACGCTGAACATGTTATCGTTGTGCATAAATTGGAACCATGTTCAGTCATGCCCCGATTTCTAAGAATAAGTCTCCATCAAAATTTGCATCTCACCTCATGATGCAACGTGGGGATTAAAAAATATTACTGCATTCCTTGCCTAGTATCAGTGATTTCAGGTGCAAATACAGCAAACCTTGCTTTAACCATCACCTTGGGATGGCATGGTTAGCACTGCTACCTCACAGCATCAAGGTCCTGGGTTCAATTCTGCCCTCGGACAACTGTCTGTGTGGAATTTGCACGCTCTGCCTGTGCCTGCGTGGGTTTCCTCCAGGTGCTCTGGTTTCCTCCCACAGTCCAGAGATGTGCAGGCTAGGTGGATTAACTAAATACAGGGATGGGGTGGGTCTGGGTGGGATGCTTTTTCAATGGTTGGTGTGGACTCAATGGGCTGAATGGCCTGCCTACACAGTGTAGGGATTCTATAGTTATGATCTGACATTCTTAGATTCTTGATAAACCAGCAAAAATGTTATACCTCAAATACGGAAAATTCACTATGTTATCATGATCTCCATGATGTCCAAGTAGTCAGTTGAGGGTGCAAGTGAGAAGCCTCTCTGCCAGTAATTTTCATTTTAGGCAAAGTTGCGTTATTATTTTGGTTTCAGGACATCTTGACTGGACTGGGAGAGGGACACCAGGAGGAATTCACCGTGATTAGGTGTGATTTGCTTATAAGTACACAACTCTAAAGGATGCAATGAATGGAGTTGCACCAGATGAATGCTGGGTTTTCACCTATTTACAATCTATATTAACAATGCTTGCTAAATTTACTGATGACACAAAGATGTGTCAGAAACTAAGTTGTGAAGAAACCATAGGGTCAAGTGAATGGGAAAACATTTTTCAGATGGATGGGGCTGAACTCTATGGTGTAGAGGAATCTGGATGTCCTGGCACATGTATTCCACGGCATGGCACAACATCGTGGGCCAAAGGGCTTGTACTGTGCTGCACTTTTCTATGTTCTATGTCCTGGAAAAAGTTCGCATGCAGGTTAATTAGGGAGACAATTACAATGGGACTACTTCAAGTGGAATAGAATTTAAAAGTATGGATGACTTACCAATGACAGAGATCAGGCTAACTTGGCCTATAATTTCCTATCTTCTGCCTCCCCCCTTAAATGAGTGTGTTATATTAGCCATTTACCAGTCCCCTGGGACCCTCCTTGACTCCAGTGATTCCTAAAAGATCAACACCAATGCTTCCATAATTTCTCCAGATATCCCTTTCAGTACCCTGAGGTGTAATCCATATTGTCCAGGTGATTTACCCACCTTCAGACCTTTCATCATCCCCAGCACCTACTCCTCATTGATGGCCACTACACTCACCTCTGCCTCCTGACTCTCATGAAGTTCGGGTATGCTGCTGATGCCTTCCACCGTGAAGACTGGTGCAAAATACCTGGTCAGAACTTCCACCATTTCTTTGTCGCTTTGTTACTACTTCTCCAGCCTCATTTTCCAATGTCTAATGTCCACTCTTACCTCTCTCTTACCTTTTACATACCTAAAAAAAACTCTTTCAATCTTCTTTCACATTATCATCCAGTTTACCCTCAAAGTTCATGTTCTCCCCCTTTATTGCTTTTTCAGTTGTCCTTCGCTGGTTTTTAAAAGTTTCCCAATCCTCTGGCTTCCAACTAATCTTCACTGTATACCTTTTCTTTGCTTTGGTGCTGCCCCTGGCTTCCCTCATCAGCCATGGTTGCCTCATCCTCCCTTTAGTATGTTTCTTCTTCCTTGGGAGAAATTTCTGCTGTGCTTCCCAAACCACCCCCAGAAAATCCTGACATTGCTGCTCCACTATTTCCTTCTTCAACTCCCCCTTCAAATCAATTTTTGCCAGCTATTCTTTCCTGTCTCCCTGACATAATACTGTTACATCTGATTCCAGCTTTTCCCTCTCAAACTGCAGGGTGAATTCTATTATATTGTGGTCGCTGCCCCCCTAGGGATCCCTTCACTTTAAGTTCCATAACCAAGTCTGCCTCATTACACATCACCAGATCTAGAATTGCTGTTCCCTAATGAGCTGTCTCACTAGCTGCTTCAAAAAAAGGACATCTTGTAGACATTCCATAAATTGCTTTTCTTGAGATCTGCTACCAACCTGATATTTCCATTTCACCTGCATATTGAAGTCCCCCTTGGTTATTGTAATTGTGCTTTCTTTCTTAAACCTCATCATCTATTTTCTTCCCCACCTCGGGTTCGCACTGCAGGGTAATTTAGCATGGTTAATCCACCAAACTTAGACATTTTTGAACTGTAGGAGGAAATCAGAGCACCTAGCAGAAATGCACACAGACATAGGGAGAGCATGCAAACTCCACTCAGATGCCCAAGGTTGGAATTGATGCCCAGGTCTTTGGTGTTGTGAGGCAGCAGTGCTAACCCCTGGACCGCTGTGTTACCCCTGGCATATTAGTGAAATCCTACTTTGTCTTTGCTTGTAATCAATGAACTACACTCGTGCAGTGCAACAACTTATCTGAAACACGATCATTGCTCATTTAAAAGTAAGTCATGAATTTGTCACTTTCCTAAAGGTCAGAATTAGATGAGTCTAGATATCTTAGAGGGTTTGAGGGCTGGAGGATATTGCAGAGATGGGGAGGAACAAAATCATGAAAGAATTTGAGAAATAAGATGAGAATTTTATCTTCAAAGTGTTCCTGGGGGGATTTAAAATTGGGATGTACAAGTGGCCAAAATTGAAAGAGTGCAGAGATCTTGCAGGGATGATGGCTAGTGGAGGTTACAGCGATAGGGAGGGGCTTTGGCTTTGGGAAACAGGAGTTCCACAGTGCTGCAAAAGGACTATTGAGAAATATCTGCCACATTAACAGGTCATTGACTCATTATGATGCTTAGAGGATGTCACAGGTTCAGAACGGCTAGCAGGTCTGTCAACACTGCACTCCAAAGATATTTCACTCCCTGAAATCCTTTGTGTTACTTTGATGATGTGATAAGATGCAACATAAATGCAAGTGTTTGTTTTTGATTAGTGAGTGTGCTGCTTGTGATTCCAGATTGCTACCCAGTCTCCACTGTGCTCAATATGACATGTCTAGCAATAAAAGACTGACAACACTGTGATTTGGCTTTTTAAGCTGGTATCACGGTTGCCATCATAAATGTGACAGCGTTCAAATTTTCCATTATCGCTGCTTTGATGAATGGGAAGCCGTTTCTAAAGGATAAAGGAAAGTTGCTTGACATTCCATTTTAATGCGTTGGCACTTCGCATATTTCAGTCTGGCTTGTGCACCTTCTGAATTAATACACACTGGAAGCAGTGGTTTGTGAGAGATACAGAGGCCTCCGTTTGCTGCAGACAGCTGGGAGAAGTACAAAAGTCACTGACACAAGAACCAGTAAAGGTCATCAAGTGACACTTCATTGTACAGAAAGGTGGCAGGATGTGGCAACGTCCCTGTGTCTGGAACATGGCAGCCTTGTAATTACCGTTATGAAGCAACAAACCTGTTCAGCCAACTTGCATAATGTGATGTGAGGTCATAGTGTCTCATTGCAACAGCTGACAACAAGTAGCTCACCGTCAAATGTGCTTTCAGCAACCCGAAACCTTGAGAGTCTTACTGTGATTCAAATATGCAACTGCACGTAACGTTTTATAGGGTACAAGCCCAGAGAGAGAGATGTAATCTACCCCTTCAGGGCCATCAGCTCTGCTTTGACATCTCTGTGGAATTTTCCTTTCAGGATCACCTTCTTCCCACTACCCTGTCTGTGTCGGTTTACCAACACAATGAAGCCCAGAATCTGAGATAACAAGGTGTAGAGCTGGATGAACACAGCAGGCCAAGCAGCATCAGAGGAGCAGGAAAGTTGTTCATTCAGCCGTAGACCCTTCTTCCCCGAAACGTCAGCCTTCCTCCTCCTCTGAAGCTGTTTGGCCTGCTGTGTTCATCCAGCTCAACACCTTGTTATTTCAGATTCTCCAGCATCTGTAGTTCCTACCATCTCTGAAGCCCAGAATGTGCTGTCTTTCTTCAGCTAACCAAGAAGCCAACAGACTTCTCATTACCTGGATGTATGATCTTCAACTTTTGTTCACCTCCTGCTTTTTTTTATTAATCAGAAAAAGTATTCAAGGTGAAAATACACATTTCTTTTTATCAATTCCAATTATTTTTCACTGACATCAGAATTGTCCCAGAGTTTAATCTTCAATTACTGAAGAATCATAGAATAGAATTCTTACAATGTAGAAACAGGCCATTCAGCCCATTGAGTCTGCACTGACCCTCCAAAGACATCCCACCCAGACCCCCACCTGATCCCTGTAACCCAATATTTTCCCATGGCTAACTCGCCTAGCCTGCACAATCACACTGTGGGTAATTTAGCATGGCCAATCCAATTAACTTGCACATCTTTAGACAGTGGAAGGAAACCAGAGCAAAGCCGTGCAGACGCAGGAGGGCATGAAAACTCCACAGTCAGCCAAGGCCGGAATTTGACCCAGATTCCTGGTGCTGTGAGGCAGCAGTGCGAGCTACTGAGCAACCACGCTACCCTAAGACTCCAAACCTGGACGATTAGCAATATTTCTACCCTCACTATTGAGAGTTGCCTTTCACTGCCAGTCTCCATAGGAGCTCAGGTCTGCAAAATGCAGAAGAGTGAAGACTCATTGCCTATTTAGCTTTTGGCAATAGGATCATTTGATAGTCGATGACTGCCCGAGTTAAAGATTTTATCAGCCTTTGATGATAATTGTGATCCAGTCCAAGATAGTGGTGGAGTAGAACACTTCAGCAGGAGCTCATCTGCTCTGTCCATTTTTTTCTCCTTTCTCCCTATTGTTTTCTATGTTGCTATTTCTTTCCTCAGTTCTTCACTCTCGGCCTTTGTGCAGACATGGCGATGCGTCCTCCAGGCCCAGCCTGCCCCGAGGTAGTCCCTCGGCCCAGTGTGGAGGTCTATCAGCCCAGCATGGCGGACCCTTGGCCCAGCGTGATGGTCCCTCGGCCCAGCGTGGTGCCTGTCAGGCCAGCGCGATGGTCCCTCAGCCCATCGTGGAGGTCCCTCAGTCTAGCATGGTAATCCCTTGGCCCAGTATGGCAGTCCCTGGGGCCAATGTGGAGGTCCCTCGGCCCAGTGTGATGGGCTTTCAGCCCGGTCTCTCAGCAGCCCATGGCAGGGTCTCGGCCCACATGGAGGTCTCTCAGCCCAGCATGGCGGTTCCTTGGCCCAGTGGGTGGTCACTCAGCCCAGCGTGGCGGTTCCTTGGCCCAGTGTCACAGGCTCTCAGCCTGGCCTCTCAGCACCCCATGGCAGTGTCTTGGCCCAGCATGACGGTACCTCACATGACAGCCCCTCGGCCCAGCGAGACGGTCCCTCAGCCCTGTGTCTCGGTGTGTGAGTGGGTCCTGCCCGGGATCTCCCAGAGCCAGTGGGGGAGATCAGGGAGGTGGCAGCTTCAGCAGCAATAGCAGCGATGGCATCACGGCCCAAGGTGGGAAGAGTGAGCGATGAGGGAATTTCCAAGAACAGGCAGCTGACCTCTCTTGGAGAGCATGTTGAGCAGAGGATGCATCAAAGATTGTTGAACTTTTAACTTTATCCCTTTATTTTTCCAGATAATATTAAGGACTTTAATGTTAACTATACCTTATTTCCTCATGTTTGTACATATTCTATGAAGGTAATGCTTAACTTTTTAAACTTTTGTTTCTTTTACTACTTTGTATCTAAGTTTTTTTGTACCGAGGTCCCTTTGTACCTCAGATGGTGCTATGTGTGGGACAACAGCATTAATTTATGAGGAAAGGTTGAGCAGGTTTCACTGTATTTCTGTACTTGAGTACATGTGACAATAAAATCTAAATCTAAAAAAAATCTTGAGACTTGTCAGTGGTGGAGAGGCAATCATGTGTACTACATAACAGCCGTGTCCGAAGATCACAACAGATCTAACGCAAGTCATCCTGAGTCAATTGCCTTGGCATCTGTGAATAGAAAGATAGTATTTCTGAACAGAGATCTTCGCATAAATGGCAAATGTGGAGGACGGTCTTGATGTTGTGGAGTTGCCCATAGGCTTACAAATTGTTTTCGATTAGAACCGCACCGAACATTAATATGAACGATTGAGGGGTGTAGAATTCAGGGAAGAGTCGATATTGAATCTGCAAGTATAGAGGTGTCCCATGTGGTACTTTTTAGGGAACACTTTTGTTCACTTTTCCTTTTACAATAAAATTGGCTGTAGTGTGAGGAGAAGAGAGTTCACATCACGCATATACATTTGTTGTGAGGGTTCAGGCATAATAGGCAAACCCTGCATGAACTATCCACCTCACATTCCCCATGAGAAGGTGATGGTGGTGGAAATTCGACTTGAACTGAGGCAGATTATGCGGAAATATGAAGCATAGTAAGTAATTCTGAAGACTAGAGAATTGCGAGAGACGAGTAATGAGCTTGGTGGAACAGGAAAAAGGCAGGAGCAGGAATTCAATGTCATTAGGTGTGACAGAATACATTTGTTTACAAATACACAACTCTAACAGAGATAAAACTGATGCTGTGAAGGAGCACAGAATGAAAAATCTATGCTTATGTGGCATCATTCACTACCTCAGGACGTGCCAAAAGACTTCCCAGATAATTAATATCTTTGAAGTGTGGTGTTGTAATGTAGGAAACATGGCAACCACATTGCACACAGCAAGCTTTTGCAAACAACAATGTGATGATGAGTAGAAAATGTGTTACAGTTATGTTGATTATTGAGTAAATGTTGGCCACTTGGGACGACTCCCCTACTGTTAGAACATAGAACATTACTGCGCAGTACAGGCCCTTCGGCGATGTTGCACCGACCTGTGAAACCAATCTGAAGCTCAGCTAACCTACGCTGTTCCATTATCATCCATATGTTTATCCAATGACCATTTAAATGCCCTTAAAGTTGTCAAGTCCACTACTGTTGCAGGCAGGGCATTCCACGCCCTTACTACTCTCTGAGTAAAGAACCTACCTCTGACATCTGTCCTATATCTTTCAGCACTCAATTTAAAGCTATGTCCCCTCGTGCTAGCCATCACCATCCGAGGAAAAAGGCTCTCACTGTCCACCCAATCTAATCCTCTGTTCATCTTGTATGTCTCTATTAAGTCACCTCGTAACCTTCTTCTCTCTAACGAAAATAGCCTCAAGTCCCTCAGCCTTTCCTCATAAGACCTTCCCTCCATACCAGGCAACATCCTGGTAAATCTCCTCTGCACCCTTTCCAATGCTTCCACTTCCTTCCTACAATGCGGTGACCAGAACTGTACGCAATACTCCAAGTGCAGCCGCACCAGAGTTTTGTACAGCTGCAACCATGAGATCTTTTATGTCAAACATTCAAGGGCCAACAATGTCTCCATTTAATAATTCATCTGAAGTACAGTACCACTGGCAGTGCAGCACTACACTGGTACTGCTTTCCAAAATCTGGTTTAGATCTTTACGTTCAAAGCTTGAAGTGGGATTGGAACCTGCAAAACTTTCTGGCTTGGTGGGTGGTGGGAGGTGTAGGTTTGCAGCATGTTAAAGGTCAATGAAAAGCTGCCCTACTCAGACCTCAGTTAGTTACATTACTGTGTCTGTTTTTGAACTCCACATTAAAGGTTTCTGATGCGCTCAAGAGGATGCAGCACAGATTCACCTGGTAATGAAGAAATACGAATATGAATCAAGCTGAAAGAATGGGAGATGTCAGGGTGATTTGAAAGAGGTGCAAACTCCATTTGAAAGGAAGAGATAGAGTATAAAGAAACAAAATATTTTGAGTGATAAGTAGTCTTGAATAAAAGTGCATCAAGATAAAATTAAATGTAAAAGATTTAGGATAGAAAGCAGAGACTTTTTTTATAGGGCATTGCAATGCTGTGAAATTCATTTTCACAGTTAATGACTGATGCATAGAACATAAGTTGAAGCAGCAATAAATGATGGCACCAAATAGATGTCTGAGATGAGAACTATTGCAAACAAGCTGCACCAATTCAGTTTTCAAATTATACCAACATATTTGACTTTAAAGATCTCCACAAGTCAACATAGGTTCTGATGCACAAAGCAGCCATCGTCACCACACGGCCATTTGCAGTGACTGCGAGACACACAAGGACACTTGGCAATGCCATCAGCCAACAACAAAGACTTATCAATGCCTCCATTCTCTTAGATTTGGGAGGTGTGTCAAACAGACCATAACGTTCTTTCTGAAGCTAGCACCCCAGCCATTCAGGCAAAACTTGCAGCAGTAACTCTGATGGATTGGACCCAAAGTGTCTCCTTTGCCAAGTCCCGCTTTTGCAGCTTTCAAATGGCCAATATTCCAGGGAACGACAAAGAAAACACTTCAAAAAGGCTCTGACACACTGCACCATGACCCCACCCAGCTCCCCCGCATCCCCACCTGGATGCACAGAAGCATTAACATGAATGACTGTTCGGAGCTCCCTTCAAATCATGATAAATGGTGACAAGCTATCCAACAAGCTGCTTCATGCTTCGAACGGCAATATCTTAATGATGAGGCAGAGAGGAAAAGAAAGGAAAAGGAAGCCAGTTGGCTCTCCAGATCCCACTCCCTCTGTGATATTGTACCCCTTGTGCCCAAAGACATGTGGCTTGAGAATCAGCCTGTTCAATCACAAAGAACCAGGGCAGAAATTCTGACCCTGAGGAGAGATGATCTTTAAATTGAAAGACAACTGACATTTACCTCTGCATTGTTTGGCTGGAGCAGCCCTTTTCGGTGATAGAATTTCTCTCTTTCTTTCAGCGTAAACCTGCAATTGTGTTATCATTCTCTTGGGTCGAACTTATGTTCTGTAATATTAGTGAGGAAAGTGTTAATGCATTAAATTAAATTTCCTTTGTGTACTGTTGTGGCCAAATATGATCACAAAATCCTTTAATGGCTTAAGCGCCTTTGGTTAAACTAATGGGCATAATTAACATGCTCACCATTAGTGTTGCACAGTCTGATCTCAAATCATTTTAACTGCATTTATAGTCACTGATTATAAACGCCAACACAGCAGGTGCTCAGCATGCAAGTACTGACTCAACCTGATTACAGCTTATGGTGCAAAATATGGAATGTGGTGGAAAGTTATTGAGGGTTGGCTTGATTCAGTTCCCAGTGCACTTTTGAGATTGTTCAGAAATTTTAAGGGGTAAGCCATTTAGGACTGAGATGAGGAGGAATTGCTTCTTCCGGAGGGTTGTGACTCCTTTGAGGTCTCGATCCAAGAAAGCTGCGGCAGTTCTGTTTTGTTTTCCCCTTATTCATTCGCAAGATGAGGGCATCGCTCCCCAGGCAACATTAATTGCCCGTCCCTAATTGCCCAGGGGGCTGTTAAGAGCCAACCACTTTGCTGTGGATCTGAAATCAAATGTAGTCCAGACCAGGTAAGGATGGTAGTTTCCTTCCCTAAAGGGCATTAGTGAACCAGATGGGTTTATCCTGATAATCAACAATGGATTCACGGTCATCATTAGATTCTTAATTCCAAATATTTATTGAATTCAAATTCCGCCATCCACCAGGTGGGACATGAACCTAGGTCCCCAGGACGATATCCGGATCTCTGGTTTAACAGTCCAGTGATAGTACCACTAGGCCATCAACTCCCCTTTTAAGACAAAGATTGACAGTTTGGGAAGCTGGTGTTGAAATAGATGATTCAGGCATAATGCAGAATGGTAGATAACAAGGTGTAGAGCTGGATGAACACAGCAGGCCAAGCAGGATCAGAGGAGCAGGAAATCTGACGTTTCAGGTCTAGACATTTTCTGAAGAAGGGCCTAGATTGGAAACGTCAGCTTTCCTGCTCCTCTGATGCTGCTTGGCCTGCTGTGCTCATCCAGCTCTACACCTTGTTATCTCAGAATCTCCAGCATCAGCAGATCCTACTATCCATGCAGAATGGTAGAGTAGGATTGAGAGACTGAATAGAGTCATAGACTTTACAACTCAGTAAAGATATACAGCATAGAAACAGACCCTTTGATCCATGCTGACCAGATATCAAAATAAATCCAGTCCCTTTGCCAACATTTGGCTCATATCCCTCTAAACCCTTCATATTCATGTACCCATCTAGATACCTTTTAAATGTTGTAATTATACCAGCCTCTACCACTTCTTCTGGCAGCTCATTCCATACACGCACCACCCTCTGTATTAAACAATTACCCCTTAGATCCCTTTTAAATCTTTCCCCTCTCACCTTAAATCTATGCCTTCTAGTTCTCCACCCCAGAGATAAGACCATGTCTATTTTACCTATCCATGCCCCTCATGATTTTATAAACCTCTTTAAGGTCAGGCCTCAGCATCTAACACTCCAGGAAAAATAGCCCCAATCAATTCAGCTTCTCTCTGTAGCTCAAACCCTCCAATCCTGGCAACATCCTTGTAAATTGTTTCTGAACACTTTCAAGTTTTACATCAATCTTATAGCAGGGAAACCAGAATTGCATGCAATACTTCAATAGTGATCTAACCAATGTTCTGTATAGCAGCAACATGACCTCCCAACTCCTATACCCAATGCACTTACCAATGACGGGAAGCATACCAAATGCCTCTTCACTATCCAATCTGCTTGGGACTCCACTTTCAAGGAACTATGAACCTGCACTCTAAGTTGTCTTTGTTCAGCAACTCTCCCCAGGACCTCAGCATTAAGTGTAAAAGTCCTACCCTTTGTTCCTTAGTTCCTCTGTTTCGAAGCTGTACAAGATGGCCAAACCCTTTAGCAGAGGCTGACATTCTCTAACAATATTGAGGGAGTTGGTGCATTATTGGAGGTGCTTCTTCCAAATGAGATGTCAAATCAGTTCACATCTAGCTGCTCTGGTTCAGTTGGAGGCTGTCACTGCGCAAGATCAAATTTTCCTGGAGTTTTGGCCAACTTTGCTACCTTAAAAAATCCCGCTCAGAACAGATTAGTTAGACAATCACAACATCCGTGTTTTGTGTGGGCTCGATTTGTACAAATCGATAGCTGTGATTGTCTCTGCAACAGTATTGACTGTAGTTCAGAAGGATTGTTAGAGACCTAAGCTGTAATTCTGACATGCGATACAATGCTATATTAAGGCAAGTTCTTTCTCCACGTTCAGGATTACACAATAACAGTAAGAAACATTACACACTGACAATGAGTAACACATCACACTAACAATGAGAATCCTTATGCACTGACAGTGAGAAACATTACACACTGACAATGAGAAACATATCACACTATCAATGAGAATCCTTAGGCACTGACAGTGAGAAACATTACGCACTGACAGTGAGCAACATTACACTGACAGTGAGAAACATTACGCACTGACAGTGAGAAACACTACACACTGACAGTGAGAAACACTACACACTGACAGTGAGAAACACTACACACTGACAGTGAGAAACATTACGCACTGACAGTGAGAAACATTACGCACTGACAGTGAGAAACACTACACACTGACAGTGAGAAACATTACGCACTGACAGTGAGAAACACTACACACTGACAGTGAGAAACACTACACACTGACAGTGAGAAACATGACACAGTGACAGCAAGAATCCTTATGCACCGACAGTGAGAATCCGTATGCACTGACAGTGAGAATCCTTATGCACCCACAGTGAGAAACATTATGTGCTCACAGTGAGAAACGTTATTCACTGACAGTGAAAAACATAACACACTGAAGGTGAGAATCCTTATGTGCTGACAATGAGAATCCTAATGTACTGCCGGTGAGAATCATTACGCACTGACATAAATGTTCCAACATGTGAGTTATGAGCAGGAGCTGGCCATTTTGCTGCTCTATCATAATCAGCATCGTGGCTGACATTAGTAAAGCTTCCACTCTCCTGTCTCTTTCCCATACCCTTCCATTCCCTTCTTTGTCAAGAATGTCCATAATTCAGCCTTAAAAATAATCATTGATCCTAGCTTCACCACTCTCTGCCGAAGAGATTTCACAGACTCATGACTCTTTGGGAGAAAAAATTCCTCCCAGCTCCTCAATGTGACGCACCTCACTGTTAAACTGTGCTCTGTGGTTTTAATCTCTTCCTCAAGAGGAAATGTCCTTTCGTTGTTCATTGTGTTACGTCCCCTCAGGGTCTTACATGTTTCAATAAGATTGCCTCTCCTTCTTTTACACAGGCACAACTTGCCCAAATTTTCCTCATAAGTTAATCATTTTGTCCCAGGATTCATTTAAGCGAACCTTCTCTGAACTGTTTCTAATGTAATGGTGTCGTTTCATAAATAAGGTGACCAAAACTGTACACAGTTGTCTGGAGCAATGCACACTGGTCATAAGAAGTGTTTGGTGCTGACAATGAGAATGAGAAATTTCACATGCTCGTGGTGTCTACCGGGAACTCACTGGCATGGTGCCCACAAATTCTCAGCCTCTACAGACAATGGGCGATGTCCTTACTGCAAGCACTTACATGGAAAATCAGCACCTTTGTGTTCATTGACTGTGGGGAATGAACCAGCCAGGAAGTTTCACAGATTTGTTCATTTCAAAGGAATAAATCATTTTTTTAAAAAAATTACTCACATGAATTAAACATTTCCACTTTTGCAAGCTAGTGTATATTGTTGTGTTAGTAGAGATAAATTAACAAGATTATTTGATCAGGAAGCAATTTTACAAGGTAATAGATCAGAAAATCAGAAGCAATTTACATTTAAATATACCCTGTAGAAATGGCAAAAAATGAATAAATGACAACACATGCTTAATTCAAAGTAAAGTGTTCTCTTTCTTTATTATGGTTGTTCACATGAGTGGCTTGTAATTTGTCACCACAAATATCTTTTCATTTCTGCTTTAGTTCACTTCACAGCAGTGTAGAAGACTAGAGCACCTGGTCAAAAGGCTGAGAGTCAAGCCTAATTTTTTCCCCCTATCATAGACTTTATTTTGTTAACAGAATCCACAAACTGGGCCCACGCTGCAGCACAGCCCTCTGGGAGTGCTACATCCTAGAGGTGCAGTCAGCTCAGCTGAGGTCAGAGTCCCTGCCCATTGGTTGCACTGGTACAGGTATAAATTCAGTACTGCATGGTGGCTCAGTGGTTAGCACTGTTACCTCACTGCACCGAGGACCCAGGTTTGATTCCAGCCTCGGGTGACTACCTGTGTAGAATTTACATATTCTCCCTATGTCTGTGTGGATTTCCTCCCACAATCCTAAGATGTGCATGCTCAGTGGGTTGGCCGTTGCTAAATTGCCCTGTAGAGTCTAGGGATATACAGGCTCAGTGGGTTAGCCCACATTAAATCCAGGGATGGGATGGGGTCCTCTTCAGAAGGTCAGTGCAGACTCAGTGGGCTGAATGGCCCCTTGCTGCACTGCAGGGATTTTATGCTGAATGAAGAGCAAAATATTCTTCTTTTATCAGAGCCAATATTTTTCTACATCCTCCCTCATGGCAACACAACACTACAAACCCTATGCTACCAGAGCCAATTAAATGGGCCCTTCACATGTATGGGACCTTGCTGCGTGAAAAAAAGCAGCCTTTTATTCCACTTTCAGATAATTCATTTGTCTCTGATGATTTTGGAAATGTTTGAGACTTCATTTGGTATTCCATCATGTAAAAGATAAACCTTTCTTTCTATTTATGCTGGCCCCCTTCCTCAACTTCTGTGGGCAAATAGCATAGGTTAAGGGGCCTAAGACTGGAATGGAGATAAAATTGCCAACAGGATGCAGGAACTCAGCTTGCAACCGGCGTGAGTGCATGTTACCACATTGCGATGAGTTCATTACTAATTAGCAGGCATCATTATGGCCAGTCTGCCTATCGGGGGTCAGCTGGCTAATGTTTGAATGGAGCTCCTGCTTCAGGGAGGGTGCTCTGTTTGCCTTTGTTGACAAACATCCTCAATTATTATACTCTAAATTTCTCTTCAATCCCAACAGTCTCACAATCTTTATCTCCACTCCATTTCCCCCCAAAATCAGGTGCCAACAAAATCATGGCTGTCATTAGCAACAGTGTGGTCAGAGTTAAAATGTAAAGTGGGGAGAAAGAGAGTTTACTCAGCAGTTTGTTTTAAACCTCTCCTTTATTAACTATGCATTGGGGGATACTTTGGGTGGAATGTTAAATGAGTTACCATTCTGCCATTGCTCATTTTCATTCACAACCAGGTTTTAAATTTCACACCGAGTGCACTCACACAAAGCAGCTAACATTAAAACGGAAATGCTAAGTCACTTGATGAATTATATCATATATATTACTGTACAGAAAAATGCTGTTTGGCCTTATAGGTCTCAGGCAGTGTTCATGCATTTTACTCCATCCAACACCATCAGCAAATCCTTCATTTCCTTTCCCCCTCATGCATTCAATCTGATGAATGGTCTAGGCCCGAAACGTAAGCTTTTGTGCTCCTAAACTGTTGCTTTGTCTGCTGTGTTCATCCAGCTCCGCACTTTGTTATCCCCCAAACCCACCTCTTTTGTTCATTTCAGCCATTTCCTGTTGTCATGTCTTCCACATTTTCACTACCACCTGAGGAAAGAAATTTCTTCTGAATTCCTTACAGGATTTATGAGTGGCTATCTTCATTCAGGACAGTGTAATTTTGTTGGAATGTATTAAGTATTCATGTGCTATAATTGCTCAGTAATATTAAGAGCTATACAGAGTGCACTTCTTCTTTAAAGCACTGGGCAGCTCTTTCCACACAGCTGGTTGCTAATGTGTAGACAATGATCTATTTTGTCTATCCATGACAATGGGAAATGATCACTGGGTCAGTCACAGAAGCTGAATTAAACCGTATGATTCTGCAGCTCTAATTGCAGGCTTTGGGTTCGAGTTAATCAGCAGTAATATGAGCGTATCAATATTTTCCAGTGAAGCACTTAATTCGTCTCTGCAATTAACAGAGGGGGGGTTACAGTAACATCATATTCAAATCCATCTCCAGGCCACATTAAGTGTACTCCAGCAACGGTGCAGTATCAGTTTTCCTTTCGTCATTCTGAACATGCTCAGGTTATTAAATGTCACCTATAAAATCTCTTGGTGCAACATGTTAAAACAATGCTCTGGCAATAGCTTTGTATTGCCTTCTTACATTGATTCATAGACTGGTAGAATAGAGAAGGAGGCCATTCAGCATGTCGTGTCTTTGTCAATATTTTGCAAACGTGTTTGGCTTAACTCAGTGGCTGGGCTGTTGGTCTGCAAAGCAGCCTGATGCTAACAGCATAGGTTCAACCCAACACCAGACAAGGTTACCATGAAGAGCTCTCCTGCCCCCCTCACCTCAGGTATGGTGGTCTTCAGGTGAAATTACTAGTAGTCATCTTTCTAATGAGAGAGAGAGAGAGAGAGAGCAGCCCTATAGTCTAGAAAGACAATGGTGACTTGACTTTGTAAAAGGTACTACTGTGTCTCTAGGCTTTAAATTGTTTTGTTATCTCAGAGAAGTGTGAGGCACTTACAGTGCTTCCCTGCATCCCCTGGCACAGTCCTATGCAGTTGCAGAAGGTGTTAACAGCTGCCTGTTTACTCCCTCTTCCTTCACTATCCAAGGCTCCAGACACACCTTCATGTTGAAACAGCGATTTACCTGCACTTCACTGAATGTAGCGCACTGTATTTGCTGCTCACAATGTGGTCTCCTTTACATTGGGAAGGCAAAATATAGACTGGGTGACCACTTTGCAGAACACCTACATTCTGCTCGCAAAAATGATCCTGAGCCTCCCGTTGCCTGCCACTCCAATATGTTAATAAAATGTGAGGCTGGAGGGTCCAGGCCTGAAACATCAGCTTTTGTGCTCCTGAGATGCTGCTTGGCCTGCTGTGTTCATCTAGCCTCACATTTTATTATCTTGGAATTCTCCAGCATCTGCAGTTCCCATTATCTCTGACACCGCTATGTTACCTGGCCAACTTCTCTATCTCAGGATTGCTGCACTGTTCTAGTGAAGCTCAGTGCAAGCTGGAAGGACAGCACCTCACTTTCCACTTGGGACTTCAGAACTCAATATCAATTTCAATAATCTTAGGGCCTGGGCACTTTCTCCCATGTCCTTACCTCAACCCCCACACACCAGGCCTTGTCATCATATGGTCTGTGACCCCCTGTCTCCCAATTAGCAGCTATTAATTCCCCAGGCTGACCATTACCCATTCCTTTATCCATCCAACTGTTATTCTTTCTCTCTCTAGGCTTCATCTCCATTTATTGTTCTGAAGGAGGGTCTCCGCACCCGAAGCATTAACTCTGATTTTTCTTCACAGATGTTACCAGATCTGCTGAACTTTTCTAGCAACCCCTTTTTTCATTCCTGATTTACAGCAACTGCAGTTCTTTCAGTTTTTACTGTTTACTCCACTCCACCCCACGTCATCAGCATATGTGCCAACCTTTTCCTAACGACAATCAGTTTGAAAGAAGGGTCACTGAACTCAAAATGTGAACTTGGCCTTTTTTTCCACGTATGCTGCCAGATCTGTTGAGCACTCCCAGCAAGTTTTGCTTTTGTTTGTTATCTGTGGAATGCTTTGGGGTGCCCCGAGTTGGTAAAGGATGCTATATAAATGTAATTTCTTTCCATTTGTATCACGTGCAACGACACATGTTGGCACTCAAACTTATTGCACACGATTCATATTCAAAGCCCAACACTGCATGAATTATCTCTGCTGTGCCCTGAGATGATTAAGGGGTCATCCCAGGGCGCCAAACAGTGCATGATGACAAGAAATCTAAAAGAGACCAAGGAAGGTTTAAACTTAAAACATGCTTTAAAATGGCTATTAAAACCATGTCCTTGATATTACCCCAGTGTTAGCACCCATGCTTATTTCAACTTGGACCAAAAATGTAGACTTTTATTCGAGGAGTCAATCTGATCATTCATTCCTTTTGGGTAATATTGTCAACTTAACAGTTCCTGATTGTAACCCACTCATGGTTATTGATGCTGTGATGTCTACAGCTGTGGAAACTTGAATGCATTTGGATGTCCTTCTTTCTACCCTCCTCTGGCAGACCAAGAAGATTGCTTCTGAGAACTAAGAGGCTTCCAGTTCAGACCCCATTTCCTGCAAATGATAGATTTGGTTCCTTGGCACAAGCTGCTGATTCCTGGATGCCGAACTGCTGTTGTGTATTAAACAGTTGGCTTGAATTAACAGTGTTGTTTAAATGATTTTAAGTTGATTGTCGAAATCCTTGGACATACATGTTTCCTGTTACTTGGCATACAATACAACGCACTTTGAACACTAAAAAAAAGTGTTCTGAGAGACCTAAACTGGTTGAGAGTCAATAAATTTTGACAGAATTTTAAAAATCTACATTTGTCCATAAATCTAGATGTGGTGTCACTGGTAAGGACAGCAATTGTTGCCCATCCCTCTAACTTGCCCTTGAACTTAATTGTTTGTACAACCATTTGAGAGAACAGTTAAGTGTCAGTCATATTGCTGTGGGTCTGGAGTCACATGTGGGTCCCGACTTAAAAACCCATACGACCTGTAATTCACTCAGCCGTCTTTACTTTGCACTGGATACTGTTATTATCCTGTTATTTTCACAGGCCCTAAAGTGATTGTAACTGTGGCTGCCTTTAGCAAAAATGGTCCCCTGCCTCAATTCTTAAAATGCTCACTGATTCATCATTTTATGAACAGTGATTCTCTGCAGGTTAACAGGCTGCAGTAGGATAATTACAGAGGACATCTTGAGGACTTAATTCAGCTCCCTGTTTCCAGCAAAGGGCACTTGGCTCTGACTGAAGATTAATCAGAATATTTCCCATGAATGAGGATCGATTCCCTTAGAACAGGTGCAAGCACACAGGGGCTCACAGCAGCCATTTTCTGCATTGGGAACAAACATTCCATTTTACAACAATTGATGATAGCATCATGGTTGTTATTACTGTGACTAGCTATCAATTCCAGATTTTATTAATTGAATTTAAATTCCACCAGCTGCCATAGTGGGGATTTGGTCCTGTGTTCCCAAGTCATTAGGCTGGGCCTCCTGATTACCTATCCACTCACATTACCATCATCTCCTCGGCTTGTTGGTCCTTGCTTTCGAAGCTCAGTGATAACTAACTTCCATACTTGGACTGCATCAACGATAAGCTTTCTGAATATGTAGGCAGCCTAATCTCAATGCTGTGATCTTGGAGCAACTAACCATTTCACTGCAACAGCTCATGCAACTGAGTATCTTTAATTTTCTTTATTTAATCAATGCAAAACTCCGAAGCCAGGTGTGTGGCCACCTCATTTGCTGAGTTCAAGCTGGTGAATCCACCACTTATTTGGTAAAGGAGACACTCCCTGGTAATGTGCAGCGTCGTCTGAGTCTCTCCAAAACTGTTCAAGAGGTTTGTACTGAGACCCCAGCAGAGGAGGTTGACTGCATACGGTCTCTGACTTCTCTTGAGCCTGTTTAACAACCATCACTCTCACTGTTTTCAAAGTCGCAAGGAAATTATCATAGAGTCATAGTGCCCTACAGCTTGGAAACAGACCCTTCGGTCCAAATCATCTGTGCCAACAAAATATCCTAAATTAATCTAGACCCAATTGCCAGTATTTGGCCCAAATCCCTCGAAACACTTCCTATTCACATACCCAACCAGATGCCTTTTAAACAGTGTAATTGTACCGGCCTCCACCACTTCCTCTGACAATCCATTCCATACATGCACCACCCTCTGCTTGAAATCTTTCCCTTAAGGTCCCTTTTAAATCTTCCCCCTCTTTACTTTAAATCTATGCCCTCTAGTTTTTGACTTTCCTACTCTGAGGAAAAGACCTTGTCTATTCACCCTATCCATGCCCCTCATGCTTTTATAAACCTCTACAAGGTCACCCCTCAGCCTCTGACTCTACAGGGAAATAGCCCCAGCCTAAACAGCCTCTCCCTATAGCTCAAAGCCCCGAACTCCAGCAACATCCTTGCAAATCTTTACTGAGCCTTTTCAAATTTAACAACATCTTTCCTACAGCAGGGAGACCAGAATTGAATGCAGTATTCCCATACGGCTGAAACATGACATTCCAATTCATGTTGACCAATAAAGGCAGGCGTACCAAATGCTTTCTTGACTAACCTACCTACCTGTCACTCCACCTTCAAGGAATTATGAACCTGCACCTCAAGGTTTCTTTGCTCAGCGACACTCTCTGGGCCTATCATTAAAGTGTATGAGTCCTGCCCTGATTTGCCTATCCAAAATACAGCACCTCACATTTATTTAAATTAAACTCCATCACCACTCCTCAGCTCATTAGCACATTTCTGATCAAGGTCCTGTTGTACTCTGAGATAACTTTCTTTGCTGTCCACTACATTACCAATTTTGATGTCATCTGCAATTTTATTAACCATATCTCCAATATTTGCATCTAAATCATTAACATAAATGACAATAAACAGCTGACTCTGCACTGATCCTTGCAGCAAACCACTGGTCACAGGCTGCCAGTCTGTAAAACAACCCCCTATCACCATCCTCTACCCTCAACATTCATACCAGTTTTGTATCCAAATGGCTAGCTCTCCATGTATTCTAAGTTGATCTATCCCTACTAACCAGTCTTTCATGTTAAACATCTTGCTGAAGTCCATATAGACAATGTCCACTGTTCTGCCTTCATCAATCTTCTGTCACTTCTTCATTAACTTTCTGTGTTTGCTAACATGATCCAAAGGTTGCCTGCCAGTGGGTGTTGCTTATCAAAGTTGTTCCACATGAATCACTGAGAAAAGAAGTGGTTGGAGAGCTGAACATGTCAGATTCTGCAGTACCTTGTCAACCTTTCTCAATAGCCTCCTTTAAAGATGGCGATATCTACAACATTATGTCTGGTATCATTTGCAAAGCTTGGTGTTACTCCAGCGAGGTGTGTAGCCAAATCATTTCCAACTTTACATTAGTGACTGCATTGCAAAAAAGTGATTGGTTAGCTCAGGTCATTTGCAATGCAGGATGTTGCCCAATGGCACAGGGTTGATTTACACATCGACTGAGGGTACCATGAAGGTCCTACCTTCCTCACCTCACCCTTCACCTGGAGTGTGGTGACCCTCAGGTTTGAATTCATCACCAGTTGTGTCCCTCTCCAATGAGAGAATTGTCCTTTGGTGCTGGGGTGACTTTGCAATTTGCATTTCAAAAATCCTACTTTAGGTGTAAACTGCTTTGGGAGATCAAAGACGGTACAGGGTACCATATGAATGAAATGATTTTTTACCAACAGCTCTTGGTTCTATATGGACATAACAGTCAGTTGCTTAACCTTCCTTTATGAATTTTTTTCTTGTTAGTGAATGTGTTCCTTATCCTACCATCTGGAAGGAAACAGAGAAAGGAATTGTGCCTGAGAAAAGAAAAAATTGCATCTGTGTCGCACCTTTTGCAAGAACGTCGCAAACATTTTGGATCCAATGAAGCAGTTTTGAAGTATGGTCACTTGTTATATACAAAATCAGGCAGTCATTTTGTGAACAACAATCTCCCACAAACAGCAATAATGCTAAGTAAAGGAGAAATGTTATTCAGAATTTTGGGGTAATTCTCTGCTCTTCTTCAAAATGATGATTCTGAGTTTTTCACATTCTCACACGGCACGTAATTTCATCAACATGTTCAAAATTGGCACCTCCAATAGTACAGCGTTCTGTCAGTAATGCATCAGCTGAGGTGCTGCTCTCATCTCTGGAGTGAGACTTGAACCCACAATCTTCTGACTCAGAATCAAAAGTGTTATGAATCAAGCAATGGCTCCCTCAACACACACAAAAATAGAACTGCAGATACTGAAAATCAGAGACTAAAACAGAAATTGCTGGAAAAATTCAGCAGGTCTGGCAGTATTTGTGGATAGAAAGCAGGGTTAGCATTTTAGTTCCAGTGACCTTTCTTCAGAACTGATGAGAGCTCGGAAAAGGATGGTATTTATGCAGAAGATGGGGTCGGGGAGGGGGCAGAGTAAACAAGGTAGAGGTAGATATTGAGCCCAAAGAGAGAGAAGAACAGTTGGGCAGAGAAAGGGAGTGGGTAAGTGTCAGCCTGGGAGAATGAATGAACTAGTAAGGACTATTAATAGCTGACAATATGAATGGTAGCAGCCCATGTGTTGACAAGGCCCTAAAGCCTCCCTCATGAAGAGCTGGAAGTTATGTTTTCTTGGTTTTGAATGACCCTTGACACGTCACTATGCCTTCTCAGCTTAATAAGAAAAGCTACACATAGCAGGGGTGTTTAGTTTTGGGGTGGGTGGAAGGGCAGATGAGAGTGATTGTAATGTCTTACCTTTAAAGCCAGTAGTAGGAGTCATTGTAGAAACCTTTGCTTAATGGACTGGCACATCATTAGTTGGACACATGGATGTGATTTTCAAGGGCAAGAGAATAATTGAAAGTTCGAACAATACTCTCATTGTTTCAATTTAGTTTATGACTTTGACCAATCTATTGCTTTATCTTTTAGCAGTAGGGAGGAGAGCTTACAACTTACAATCATACGTTGAGCAACAGCTCCAGACAAAAGTGGAACTCAGTACCACAGAAAGTATTTGAATTAAATTCTATAGATTCATTTAAGGGTTATATTGTGTCTTTGCTGGTTTGTTCTATGTTTTAAATTTACTTCTGAGTAATGTGGCGATGATATTAGTTCTGAGTATTAGAGTTGCTGTCTATTTTGTTTATCTGATTTGCCTCAGAGCAATACAGAGATGACCATAGTTCTAAATCTACACAGTTTACCTGCAAAACTTTAAATATCTTAAAACTTGACAGAAATTTCAATTAGATGCATTTTTTCGATATCCCCGTCTTCAAAACTCTGTTGGAGTTAACCATATGACTCACTAGCTCGATCCACAAGCTTAAGCAATCAAGCAGTGTACAAGGATCGAGGATCAGACTAGAGCAAATCCAACCATAGATTAAAAACAGACCATTAAAAGCTACATCTTTTCCCCTCCTTCGAACCGAAGATTTCAATTTCATTCAAATTATTCAAAACAAAAATATATATGTCACATTATTTCTTAGAGTTCATTTATATACAGAAATGATTTTTGAGACGCAATGGTTTCTAAGTAGATCTATAAACACACTGTTGTGGTTCTCTGTTATCAACCTGATGAGGAGGATTGTCAGTATCACTCATATGAAAAGGAAGTGTATCTTTATTATTCTTGTCTTTGAAATATCCTGAGGAGTCCTGATGAAGGGTCTAGACCTGAAATGTTGACTTTCCTGCTCCCCTGATGCTGCCTGTCCTGCTGTGCTCCTCCAGGTCCACACTGTATCAACTTTGAAATATCCTGATCTGCTCACTGTCAAGCATTTTGCATTTAACTTGGTATTGACATCTAAAAGATAAGCATTGATACTACTATTTGAGCTGCCTTGGACATGATAGGGATGCTGCAAGAATGCTTTGTTTATAATGATCTAAAGTACATCAATGATCACAGAATTTCTACATATTCATAGCTTCTTGAAGGCTTTGTTTTCTTTAGCATGCAGAGCCCTAACCCTCGGCTTAATCAATCAGGCACTGTGAGTATTGATCAGTCAACAGAATAACATAATCACGCACAGGTCAAATAAGCATTACACACTGTGGGGAGGCTAACCAAACAAATAGGGGAAAAGGAATACAACGTAGTGGTGATAGCCTTATGTGAGGAAAGGTGGGAAGTGCTCAATTCAAGCAAAAATGCCAACATGGACTGACTGGACTGAATGGCCTGTTTCTGTGCCATTTATCCAATATAATCTGTGATGATGCTGTTCTAGACTCCAGTTGGGGAAGAGGTGAAGCTGGGACAATAGAAGCAGCCTGAGTGGTTGTAGTCAAGCTCCCGCCCACAAAACCAGGGATTTTAGGCTTAGCTGCAGAGTTGTTGCTGCAGTCTGAGCAAGAATGGCTGCTACACTCTCTCTCTGAGCTTTCTCTTGGTGTTTTTCCACCTGGACTGCTATTGACGTTGCATGTGAGGCATTCTGTGTTCCAAATTTGCCGTTTTCCTATAATAGTTTATGGGATGTTACTATATTCGAATAGTTAATTAGTAATAGTTACTGTTTAGTAGTAAAATAATCTATTGTTCTGTTAAATTTTCCAATAGAGTTGTGTTATTCCACATTCCTATTGTATTTTAACTAAAGTGTTCGAACAAATTGTGTTTTGCTTAATGTTGAGTAGTTTGACCAATTGAATTGCAGCAGGAATACAACACCTCACATTTACATTTAAAATAAGAAAAACGTAGGGTGTAGGCTACTTTCTTAATATATTTTGAGGGGGTTTGGTCTGGTCCATAACAAATTCTACACAGATAAGCACTCTGAAACATCTCTGCAGGTTAACGATCATAAGCCTGTAGGAAATAGGAATAGAAGTAGGCCATTCAGCCCCTCAATCCTGCTATGCCATTCAATAGGATTATGCCTGATCACACATTCCCCATGAGCACTTTCCCGCATTTTCCTCATAACCCTTGATCCCCCTATTGATCCAGAATCTATTTATCCCAGCCTTAAGTATCTGCAAGGACTCTCTCTGATATAGGGATAAAATTCATCGAATGAGCATACATCATCCCCGGTGCCTAAGCCAGGACAGGAAAGCTAAGAATAGAGAACTGAACTCCAAAGGTGGCATAGAGCAAAATTAATCAGGGGGCTATTAAGCATAGTGATAATCCACAAGATTATTATTCTGTAAATGGTTTTCTTATATTTGGATTGCAAATAAAGCCTATTGCAGGTGAGCAATGTCAGAAGATAGGTAGGTATTTTATAATGAAAACTGATGAAATTAGTGCTGTCAATATTGTTCTTCTGTGCGCTGAAAAAAACTAAACAAAGGATCAAGTATCAAAATGAAATAAGAAAGGCAGAATTGCACGACAGTGCCATTGAGCAAAACACTCACTACTGCTGTTCATTGTTAGTAAATTACAAAAACTGAAGCGATTCCTCTTAATTAAAATTAGACCCCTGACTGCTATCAAAAATTATTACAACTCAGAGTCTGAGAAATGACTGCCGCTAAATATGGCTTATGCAAACCATTCCCAAGTCAACTATTGCTTGTTCCAAAATTAACTCAAGATTACAGCTACATATTGACATATTGTCGCGCTGATATTGGTGGCAGGTTCAATATTTTCTACCAGGAGAATTAGACTCCCCCAAGCCCAGAAGCTTGTGCAATTATAAAATGTGATAACTTACGTTAATTAGAATATGGTAATATGTGAAGTTTGAAAATTAATTATATCTACGTCTACACTGGTGGCCCGTTGGCAGTACAAGTTGGGGCTGTAGTTAACTAACACTGTAATTGGATGGTCAGTAATTGTATGAGGTTTCAGAGGTGCTCCCTGATGATTCCAGGGGCAGTGAGCTGTTCATTAGCCTTCATGCTGCCAGTTGCAACTCCACCAAATGCCATTGCTTTCATGACAGGGCAGTTAAAAGTCAAGGATATGTGTTATGTGTCATAATCATGAAGTACCTCACATTAGGTGCCACACATTAGCCACTTGCATGACAAACTGTTCCACACAATTACCTCTGGCGCAGTTTAGCCTGACAACATTTTATGTATGTCAACAAAAGCAACTTGCATTTATACAGCATCTTCAACATAATGAAGCATCTCAGATGCTGCACAGGAGTGTTATATTACACAATTTCACACTGAGTCACTTGATGAAATATTAGGACACAGGACCAAGTAGATAAGTTTGCTTTGAGTACTTCAAAGAAGAGAGAGAGAGAAAGAGAGAGACAGAGAGAGAGATGGAGGGATTTGAGAGGGGTTTGAGGTCAGGTTCATAGCTTAAGACCTAAGCAGATTCCAAAACGGCTGTCATGATTGAATTATGGAAATTGAGAATGTGCGAGATGCTAGAATTGGAGAAGAGACAGATTTAAAAAAGACATCGGGGCAATTTTTTTACCAAACAATGCATTCATTACACGCATGCGGAATGAACTTCCTGAGGAAGTGATGGATGTAGGTACAGTTACAACGTTAAAAGACATTTGGATAAATATATGAATAAGAAAGGTTTGAAAGGATATGGACCAGGAGAAGGCAGGTGGGACTAGTTAAGTTTGGGAATAGGTTCAGCAGGGACTGGTTGGACTGAGGGGCCTGTTTCCTTGCTCTATGACTCTATGACTCCAAGACTGTATGTTTGTCAGTTGTAGGAGATTCCAGTCATGGGGAGTGATGGTGGCAATGCGGGATTTGAAAGTAGTTGTGAGAAATGAAAACTTTTGTGGGTCCAAGAATCAAAGGCAAAGTAATAGTGAAAGTTGGGCTGGTTTCTGGTTTTGCAATGTGTGCTTATTTTCACCCACAGAAATGACAGCTGGCTGGTCGAAATACAACTAATACTGTGACTCTAAGATAATAAGATGTGAGGCTGGATGAACACAGCAGGCCCAGCAGTATCTCAGGAGCACAAAAGCTGACGTTTCAGGCCTAGACCCTTCATCAGAGAGGGGGATGGGGTGAGGGTTCTGGAATAAATAGGGAGGGAGAGAGGAGGAGGCGGACCAAAGATGGAGAGAAAAGAAGATAGGTGGAGAGGAGAGTATAGGTGGGGAGGTAGGGAGGGGATAGGTCAGTCCAGGGAAGACGGACAGGTCAAGGAGGTGGGATGATGTTAGTAGGTAGGAGATGGAGGTGCAGCTTGGGGTGGGAGGAAGGGATGGGTGAGAGGAAGAGCAGGTTAGGGAGGCAGAAACAGGTTGGACTGGTTTTGGGATGCAGTAGGTGGAGGGGAAGAGCTGGGCTGGTTGTGTGGTGCAGTGGGGGGAGGGGACGAACTGGGCTCGTTTTGGGATGTGGTGGGGGAAGGGGAGATTTTGAAGCTGGTAAAGTCCACATTGATACCATTGGGCTGCAGGGTTCCCAAGCGGAATATGAGTTGCTGTTCCTGCAACCTTCGGGTGGCATCATTGTGGCACTGCAGGAGGCCCATGATGGACATGTCATCTAAAGAATGGGAGGGGGAGTGGAAATGGTTTGCGACTGGGAGGTGCAGTTGTTTATTGCGAACCGAGCGGAGGTGTTCTGCAAAGCGGTCCCCAAGCCTCCGCTTGGTTTCCCCAATGTAGAGGAAGCCACACCGGGTACAGTGGATGCAGTACACCACATTGGCAGATGTGCAGGTGAACTTCTGCTTAATATGGGAAGTCATCTTGGGGCCTGGGATAGGGGTGAGGGAGGAGGTGTGGGGGCAAGTGTAGATTTCCTGCAGTTGCAGGAGAAGGTGCTGGGTGTGGTGGGGTTGGAAGGCAGTGTGGAGCGAACAAGGGAGTCATGGAGAGAGTGGTCTCTCCGGAAAGCAGACAAGAGTGGGGATGGAAAAATGTCTTGGGTGGTGGGGTCGGATTGTAGATGGCGGAAGTGTCGGAGGATGATGCGTTGTATCCGGAGGTTGGTGGGGTAGTGTGTGAGAACGAGGGGGATCCTCTTAGGGCGGTTGTGGCGGGGGCGGGGTGTGAGGGATGTGTTGCGGGAAATGCGGGAGACGCGGTCAAGGGCGTTCTCGACTACTGCGGGGGGAAAGTTGCGACTCTGATGGCTGATGGCCTATGCCTAAAGCAAACCAGTTGAGTTCAAGGTTAGAAATAAGAAAACCAGAACAGAGGTAGTAAGATCTAATCAGCAGTGGTCAGCAAGTCTTTACCTCAATGGAGATCATCATTAGAATGACTATAGCGAAGACCATATTCAAGGGCAGAGCTATAACCACCAAAGATGATGAAATCCTCACAACTAGTCTTCCTCTTCATATCTGATTCCCCCCCTTATTCTATTATCACTTCTGATTTAGAAGGTGGTTTAATTGTGCACTTCGTGCATTTTCCCTATCCCTTCTCCTGCTAATCCTCCTTCCTCTTGTAGCAGCTTGTCATTCTCCATGTAACCTCTACATATTTTGTCATTATGGTAGTTTAAGGCAAACACATACTATTGCACCCAAGCAAGTGGTTTAGACAGAATCTTTAAAATAAGGACGAGATCCTACAGCAGCTGATGTAACACTGGTAGCTGACTTCGCCAATTTTAGAAACTTTAGAAAGCACCAGCACGTTTGAACAGTACCAGGAACGACCATTCAAAGTCATCAACACCCAACAGAGAAACAATTGACGAATTAGAGGGAGGTTGAGGGTAGCATTTCCTGCATGTGCAGCTGTGCTTATTGAAGAGACAGTTAGTTCAGGCATAGGTTTCCAAAATGGCAGCTGCCATGACTTCCTCTGGATGTTTCCCCACTAGCTGTTGACATCAGTTTGGAGGCAAAATGCATTCACAGCAACATAAGAGAAAAAGGCTGAGATAAACGGATGTTTAATCATTAAGGACACCAACAGTTATGGAGATAAGGCCAAAAAAAGTCAAAAATGTGCAGATTATACCCCACCTCTGAAGCAAAAGCATCACACTTGCCTCCAAAATTATATACATACCAACATTCTTTTGCAGCCTTGGCAGAGAACAGAGCTTTTGTTCCAACATGTGCTATAGATCATTTTTGAGGGGGCTTTCTGGCACACAATCAAACCAAATTATCTAATTATTCTCGACTGAAATCTGATTCCTTAAGTAAAACAATAGAAGTTGGCGAGAATCAACTGCAGATTTAATTAGCACTCACCACATCAAACTTTCATCAACCGTCATTGGAAATATACCGGTAGTTTTTATTAAAGACGCAGTAAATCCGGGATCCACTTAAAGGTATGATCAGCGACTTCAGTGCACAAGCAGATTTTATCCAAATATACTTTGCATGCAGAGCTAACTGGAGCCCAGACAAATGCAGGATACTACAACCTCAATGACATCAGTGTTGTCACAATGCAAGAGCGCTTGCAAAATCTCTGACCAATTTACTGCCGGAAAAATAATCTGTTTACGTAGGAATGTTATCAAAATCGATTTCTTCAAAGCTTGGATGGAAAAGAAATCCAACAACAATATTTTGGGAAGTGACACTCGGTGGCACTGAGAATACAGCAGCTTTGGTTGTACGCGGCTTTCATCTCTCCAGTAAACAGGTTTGCATTTTGTTTCTCAAGTTAATGACGAGTGGGACAGGAAGGTCAAAATTGCTGTCAGCTTTATTTTCTGACAATGTACATGATTTATTCTGGCCATGCTGAATGTAAGCAATTTCTGAAAGTATGAGTTTCTCATATCAGGGAGTTTATCTTTGCTACCACTTAAGTGGCCACTGAGAATTGAAGGGGCGCTTCCCCACTCCAACCCCAAAAGGTAATGTCTGAGTCAAGTTTAGGAACTCTCTATTGTCCGTCAGAGTTATTGAAAGAGATGCTGGCATCTGGTAATTCACTCACCTGGGGCCCAGAATCAACTAGGCACTCCAGGGAATAGAAGGTAAAATGTGGGTCTTTGGTGTGGTCAAAGAGTAGGTGTCGAGTGAGAGGAGTGGACTATGAGTGACTATCAAGGGCCCTGGTCCTTCCAGTTCAGGCTTTCTGAATGAAAACATTGCTTTTCATTGAGAACCAACTCCCTTCCATCCCCCACTCCATTCCAGTAGAACTGCAGATTCATCCTAAAGGGTTTGGTTTGTCAGGCTCCCCACACAGACACATTCCTCTCCACTCACCATTGAAATGGATTGCTCTCTTTAGGGTTCCATTTACTAGTTGGCCCAGGAGGCTGTGTACGAGCCTTCATACTACCCTGTGCTTAATTGGACAGAGGCAGGAGGGCAGTGGAGTCCACACACCACGACCTCTTGATCAATTGAATGTTGCCCTTCCCCCTCCCACACCATCAAACTGACAGATAAATGTTTAGCTTTTGAAAGCGTCAGGTGTAAGAGGAGGAGGCAGGAATATGACATTGAGATACTGCTAAGCCCTGATCATATTGAATGGCAGAGCAGGCTCAAGGGCCAATACTCCTGTTTGTATCTTCTCTGTTTCCAACTCTCTCCCAGGAGAGTATCAAAATCTACCCATTATTTGAGTAAAGACCGCAGCATTATATGTTGGAGGTTTGTTGTGCCTTTTTTGAAAATAGTCATTAATGCTGAACATGAAGCATAACATAGAACTTACAGCACCAATACTGTACAATGGTCATTTTCATGCTGCATAAAATCCTCCTCTCAGCTTCTTCCCACCTTATTTTTCTCTCTTGGACTTAGAGGACTTCCCTTGAAATGAAGATATGCCATTCACCTCAACCACTCCATGTGGAAGCAAATTCTACATTCTCACTGTCCTTTTCAAAAAGCAGCTCCTCCTGAATTCCTTATTGGATTGCTCATGATTATCTTCAAATATGATATGGGATTTGCTTCCAGCAAGGTATGTCACCTGATATGGCAAAACTTAAGGATTATCCATTGTAACATTGAAAAGACTGTGCATGGTTAACATGGTATTGAAGGATCCAGCAGATATGAATGAATGAATGAACGAAGGAATGAATGATCTATTGTCACCTATGTCTTGAACATACAGTGAAAATTGTTTGTTGTCTCAACCTGGCCCCATTTTGAGCTACAATAAGGATAAAAATAAATCACTTCGATAAGAATTCATCTTCAGTCCAAACTGGAGTCTCAAGAATGGCTTCAGGGCTTCTGCAAGATCTCTGCAAGGCGTTCCAGTCCTCAAGAAGTCTCATTCCGGGAACAGCAATGATAATGCCAGTGCCCAAAAAGCCCGCTTTGCTACCTCTGCTTCCTTGCTGACATTGCCAATAGTCCAGGCTCTGGGTCTGCCACCACCAGGAGTCCCGCTCTGGGCACCATGGCTGCTAAGAGTCCAGTCTCTGGGCCGACCACGAGACATGCATTTCACTCACTAATACATATAAATGTTACATTCACAGACACATGACTTGACACACTGTGGACGTAGCCATGGGACCAATCATACTTAGTGATGGCCTCTGTATCAGAGAATTGTGAATGCAATCTCCAATCGAGAACATTAAGTAGAAAACCAAGGCTGAGGGAATACTAAACTAACAAAGTGGTGCAGCTTTACAGATGAGATATTAAGGTGAGACCTTGTCTACCCTCTCAGGTGGATACAAATGACCTCAAGGCTTTGTCTTCAAAGAAGAGCAGAGAAAGACCTCCTTAGTTTCTTGGCCAATATTTATTCTGTAACCACCATTACCAAAAACCAAATGACCTGTTCATTATTACATTGCTATTTGTAGGATATTGCTATGTGCAAATTGGCTGCCACACTGCCTAAATTACACTCATGGAGACAACTCCTAAGATGCTTCATTGGCTGAATAGTGCTTGGGGCATTTGATAATAAATCAATGTAAGTCTTTATTATAACACAAATACTGAGTGCAAAATGCAAATGTTCCCGTAATTGCAACAGGCAAGACTTCCTTTGTATTGTATCATTTTAACATGTGGTGGCATGATTGTTATTCCCCTGTGGTGTGGGTTGGAGTTAAGTCAGCCTACCTGTTAACAACGCTGCATTAGCACCATCTGGTATGCAGATATTCATGAATTTTAGCAAAGAGGGCTTATTTCTGTAAACACGTACTTTGTGTCGTGCTCCATACCACTGACCTCTGCAAACATTACCCTCCTGATCACTGCCAATCACACAGCTAGAGTACAGGGCCTGGGATCACAGGTCAGAACTGAGAATGCATTCCTAAATTCGATCTCTGCTTCAACAACCTGGCCATCTTGACAATAGATGTCATTGAGAGCCTTCTCTAAAACATAGGCCAGCCCTTTTGTCCTTTCCTAACACATCTGAAAACTATTTTTGCAGTGAGCAGTCAGTTTTAAAGGAACATGGCAAAGAGCACCTTTGCTATCACACTGTCCATGAGTACTCAAACTTCAACATAAAAAGAAAAGATAAAAACTGTCGAGAATTTATTTTGCATATTTTAGAACTTTACAAATGTGTTTTCCAGAAGGGTATTCTTTGAGAAAAGATGAAAACAAAAAATTACAGAAGCTGGAGACCTGAAAGAAAAACAAAAAGTGCTGGAAAGTCTCCGAGGAATGGTCTCGCTGGACTTGAAGATGTAGTGCTGCTTTTCACTCCCAGACATACTGGGCTTCCCCAGCGCCTTGCCATTAACTTATAAGCTTGTTTTTAGTTTCAGACATCCAGCTAATAACTATCTCTTGATCAGCTAAATCACCATCACTGAAGCACATTACATGATAACAATGGGACTGCTGTTTGAGGGATCTTGCTGTGTACACATTAGCGGCCATGTTCCCTTCATTATAACAATGATGAGTCTTTGAAAGTGCTTTAGTGGCTGTGAGGTGGGTTGGCACATTCTGTAATCTTAAAAGACCTCTCCAAAACACAATTTTATCTATTTCTTTACACTGCACCTATTCCTGAATGCTTCCTCCAACTTGAAAAATATGTAGTTGCACCCCTAAGTTGCCGCCAGCTTTACAATATCCTTGGTATTATATATTCCACAGATCTATTTCCCTTAGGTTAGAGGAACACCAACATCACTCTATTTACAGAGTGAACAATCAGGTGTAAATGAATAAGCCGCAGAGGATTGTGTAGAGTGCGGGCGAATGGGCAAGAACTTGGCAGATTTAATACACCATGACAAATGGTTGAGGCTATCCATTTGCATGAGGGGTTTTTTTTGATTGATAAGAGTCATAGAGTCATAGACCCATAAAGATCCACAGTGCAGTAAAAGGACCTTTGGCCCATTGAGCAAGCACTAATCAAAAGCAAGCATCCAACTATTTTAACCTTATTTTTCAGTACTTGGCCCAGAGCTTTGCATGCTTTGGTATTGCAAGTGTCCATCAAACTACTTCTACATATCATGAGGGCTCTGCCTCTACCACCCTCACAGGCAATGAGTTCCAGATTCCCACCACCCACTGAGTGAAAAAGATTTTCCTCACATCTCCTCTAAACCTTTTGTCCTATCCCGCCTTTCTAGGAATGTTTGCAATCAGAGGGGCTGGGGGACAGTGCTGTACAGGCACCACAGAAAGTTAGTAGGTAAATACAACATGAAATTGGGAAAACAAACTTTAGCTTTTGTCATGAAGAGATTGCTTGTAGGAGTAAAGAGGTCTTACTACAGGTATATAGACTATTGCTGGGGCTACACCTGGAACAATGTATGCAGGTTTGGCCTCCTCTCCACTTGTTTGATTCATGGGGTTGAGCAGATTGTTCTTAGGCACGAGGTTAAGTGGACTATTCTTATATTCTCTGAACCTTAGAAGAATGAGTGTTGATCTCTTCAAATCATAACATTTTCATAGGACTTGACAGTGTTTATCCTGGCAAGAAGTTTTGACTGGCTAGAAAATTTCGAGATCAGGATCCCAGCTTCAGAATAAGGGATTGGCACTTGTTTGATCCATGGGATTACACCTTGTGCTCCATTTGTAGTCAGATTGATTTGGATGGTTAACTGGGCAATTGTATTTTACATTCATTCATTGGATGGGGGCAGCATTTATTGCCCATCCCTAATCGCCCAAAGGTCAGTTAAGCATCTGCCACATTGCTGGGGTTCTGGAGTCACATGTAGGCCAGACCAAGTAAGGACAGTAGTTTCCTTCCCTAAAGGATATTGGTGAATTAAATGGGTTTTCTAAGATAATGGTTTCATGGAAATTATTAGGCATTTATTTTCAGATTTTTAGTGAATTCAAATTCCACCATCTGCTGTGACAGGATTTGAACACAGGTCCCCGAAACATAACCTAGGTCCCTGGATTATTAGGCTATTTCTTCCCCCCTGACTGGAATAGAGACACATTTCCTCACAAAACAAGAATGGACGACTAACATTCTCTTCCAGAAAGAGCATTGGGTGCCCAGTCATTAAGTACATTCTGTACAGGGATCACTGAGTATGACAGATAAGGGGACAACGTGGGAAGGTGAAGTTAAGGTAGGGAATCAGACAAATCTTCTTGAATGGCAGAAAAATATAACACTATAAGAAAGATTTGATTGCACTAGAGAGGGTGCAGAAGAGATTCACCAGGACCTGGGCTGAAACAATTCAGCTGTGAAGAGGCATGAGATAAGCTGAGGCTGTTTTCCTTAGGGCAGAGAGGACTGAGAGGGAGCCTAATTGAGGTGTGCAAGATTATGAGGATTATAGAGGAGGTTGATAGGGAGAAACATTTCTGCTTAGTAGAGGGGTCGGTTACCAGGGTGGGGTAGGGGTTGGGGGTGACATACATATAAAGAGCGGAAGGTTTATATGGGATTTAAAGAGAACTTTTCACCCAAAGGGTGGTAGACATCTAAAACTCACCATCTGAAAGGGTGGTAGAAACAGGAACCATCCCAACTTTAAGAAGTATTGAGATGAACACTTGAAAAGCCATGGAAGCAAAGTTATAGGCAAAGTGCTGGAAAATGGGACTAGATAAGAGCAAATTACTGTAGATGCTGGATTCTATACTGAAAACAGGTCAGACAGCATCCATGGAGAGAAAGCCAGCTAACATTTCAAGTCTAGATGATCCTTCATCAGAAGTGAAGCATGGAGGGGGCAGCATTTATGCTTTAGTTGTGGGGGAGGCGTGCAGTGGGGATGTTGAGGTGTAGAGTACTGGTGGAGAAAAACTATTGATGGCTCAGATTAAGTGATCAGAGTGTGCAAATGGCAGAACAATGGTGTGTCTAACTGCCAGACTTGAAAGAGAAGAGAGTCCACTGGACTGGGATTGGGGATTGGGCTGGGGGTTGGGGTGGGGGGGAGGTGGTGGTGTGTGGTGGAGACGACGTGGTGACAGAGAATGTAACAAGCAAAGCTCAAAGAAAGGGAAGAAATGGGAGTTGGTTCACAATTTGAAGATGTGGAACTCAATATTAAGTCCAGAAGCCTGGAAAGTGCCTAGTCTGAAAATGAGATGTTGTTCCTTCAGTTTGTGTTGTGATTCACGGGAGCACTGCAGCTTGCCGAGGACAGACATGTGGACATGTGAGCAGGATGCTGTGTTAAAATAACCTGCTATGAGAGGGCCAGCTAGAGTAGATAGGTATCGGTTGACCAGCATGGGCACAATGGGCTGAAGGGCCTCTTTCTGTACTTAATCTTCTATGATAAGCTCAAAGGTTGAAATGTCCTACACAGCTACAATTTCTTTTGTTAGCAAGTTACCAGGTCTGGTTTCTAATTCAAAATCTAAAGCTGATGGTTTCATACAAATCAACTCATAAAAACAGTAAGTGTTGGAGAAACTCATCAGGTTCTGGCAACATTTGTACGGAGAGAGAAACAGAGCTAGCATTTCAAGTCTGAAAGTCTCTTCTACAGATCATTTCTCAAAGTTTTACTGTTATCTTTGCATCAAGGAGAAAGTGCATCTGGTACACTGCACTAAAACAGGACACACGGGACCTGGGAGATTATGTCGAAGACCTCTTTAGTCGATTATACTTGAGAAAAGAGGTAGCCATTGAACTTGAGGTCAGTCTGATAAACAAACCAGTCAGGAATCCCAAGTCACTAAAGAGAAAGAAGCCTCCAAATCCACTGAAGGAGGAAGAAAGTGCAAATATTTTTCTGAAGTAAAACATTACCTGATATAATTAAATGAAATAGATGTACTTTACCTTATAACTGAAACCAGTTCAGCTCCATGAAAGCCCTGAGAAAATAAAGACACAACCTCTGAAACAGCTTGCTATATTTTTTTGCTTGCCTTTGGTGTATATTAGATTATGGCTGGATTAGTGTCTATTGTGTAGATAAGAACTGTTGTAATATAGGGATTTACTATCCAAAATCACAGACTTAGAGAGGTGACCAAGAAGTGTGCTTTTTTTTGGCAAATATAACCAACATCGATTTGGCTTTCACTCAAAGCAGCATTAAAGCTCAGACAACATAGAAACAGGCCCTGAATTTGATTAAGATTGTCTTGTGAATAAAATGTAGAACTGTTCAGCTTGGACCAGAGACCAAGGAACTGAGACAGGAAACTTTAAGAAGGTGAGGTGGGGAAATATGACTGAGGTAACAATGGGGCTGGGGGCAAAATGGCATACAGCAAGAACTGAAGAACTAGCAATAGGAGGAGGCAATTCAACTCCCCCCCCCCCCCATCATAGCTGATCTCATGTTGGCCTCAACTCCATTTTCCTACCTATTCCTCATAACCATTTAACCCACGACTAATTAAAAATCTGTCTATCTCTTCCTTAATTTTATTCACTGTCTCAGCATCCACTGCACTCTGGAGTAATGGACTACACAGATTCATACTTCTTGATGATAAGTAATTCCTGTTCACCTCTTTTAAATCTGTCTTCCTTTTGCCTAAAATTATGAGCTCTCATACTAGATTACCCTACTAAGGGAAACAGCCACCCTACATATACATGGTCAATCATTTTAGCATCTTATATACCTTGATTACATCTCCTCTCTCATTGTTCTAAACTCCAGCAAGTATAGGCCTAAACTGTTCAATCTTTCCTCATGGAACAAACCTTTCATTGTCTGGAATTAGTCTTTTCCAAACTGCCTCTCTTGTAATTATAGCCTTCAAGTGGAAATTCCACTTTGATCTTACAATCACACTTTGCAACATTTCTTAGAGTTTTAGAGTCATACAGCACAGAATCAAACTCTTCAGTCCAACCAGTCCTTGCCGACCACAATCCCACTAGTCTTACCTGCCTGGGTTTGGCCCATATCCCTCCAAACATTTCTTATTCATGTACTTATCAAAATGCCCTTTAAACATTGTAATTGTACCTGTATCTACCACTAGTCCAAAGGTTGAATTTTCACTAACCTCTTTGGAAATGTCAACATACAGGGCCTTAAACCTGAAATCTTCCAGTCTGCAGGGAGGCACACTACCACTGCAGCACAAGAGATCTGAATTATAGCCTTCAAGTGGAAATTCCACTTAGATCTTACAATCACACTTTGCAACATTTCTTAGAGTTTTAGAGTCATACAGCACAGAATCAAACTCTTCAGTCCAACCTGTTCTTGCCGACCATGGGTGGGGTCAAGAGGTTATGGTGAAGCTGTACAAAACTCTGGTGCGGCCGCACTTGGAGTATTGCGTATAGTTCTGGTCACCGCATTACAAGAAGGATATGGAAACTTTGGAAAGGGTGCAGAGGAGATTTACTAGGATGTTGCCTGGTATGGAGGGAAGGTCTTACGAGGAAAGGCTGAGGGACTTGAGGCTGTTTTCATTAGGAAGAAGGTTGAGAGGTGACTTAATTGAAACATATAAAATAATCAGAGGGTTAGATAGGGTGGATAGGGAGAGCCTTTTTCCTCGGATGGTGACGGCGAGCACGAGGGGGCATACCTTTAAATTGAGGGATGAAAGATATAGGACAGATGTCAGAGGTAGTTTCTTTACTCAGAGAGTAGTAAGGGAATGGAACGCTTTGCCTGCAATGGTAGTAGATTCGCCAACTTTAGGTACATTTAAGTCGTCATTGGACAAGCACATGGACGTACATGGAATAGTGTAGGTTAGATGGGCTTGAGATCGGTATGACAGGTCAGCACAACATCGAGGGCCGAAGGGCCTGTACTGTGCTGTAATGTTCTATGTTCTATGTTCTATGTTCATTTCTACTCTTTTGCTAAGGATTCAACCACCTCCAGTGATTCATTGCCCACTGTATCATGCATCATGAAGAAATTTGGGAGAGTATTTCGACAACTATAGCGAAGTGGTCCAAGGGTGGTAGAAAGAATTGGGAAATTGGCAGCGCATGTGTGTTTGTTTGTTGAGCCACCTTTGATTCCTTCAATACACAACAAAGTGTGATTCTGAGATCAGGATGCCAGTACAAATCTTGCCATGGCCCGCTTCCTGTTTGTGAGTACCAGTCTGTGCCATGACATCATGGTCTACACTGCCAATTGGCTGCAGGACTCCCATCCACCCCTCACCTATGATTAGTGCCCTTCCTGCCAAATGGCTGCTAACTAAATACTCAACACTTTATTTAAGGGACTGTAATGAAAGAGAGCAAAAGTGAGTGGAACACATTCAGTTTCTATTCTAGTTTCCTGTGACAATACCATGGCCTAAAGAGGTATATTTTATCCTGATTTATTTTATGAAGAAAGGTTGATATAGAGGCAGTGAGCAGTCTCCCCCATAGCCAATAAAGTAAACAATTTGTGAAGACTTGAATTTTTTTTAAAAGTTGGAACAATAGAAGCAGCCTGAATGGGTGGGGTCAAGTGCCCAGGACTAGGATTTTTTTGTAGCTTTTAGCCTTCAATATCAGTTGCTGGGGTTTGAAGATGGTTGTGGAATCTCTCAATCCCTTCTCTGATATAGCTAAAATCTAAGGTTCTCTTCCTGCTCCTAGAATTACCTGAGTAACAATCTATTTTCCTGAATGCACCTTTGTCCCCTTGTTTAAAAAGGGCAGCAAGGATAATCCAGGTAATTATCAACCGGTGAGCCTGGCGTCAGTGGTAGGGAAGCTACTGGAGAAGATACTGAGGGACAGGATCTATTCCCATTTGGAAGAAAATGGGCTTATCAGTGGTAGGCAACATGGTTTTGTACAGGGAAGGTCATGTCTTACCAACTTAATAGAATTCTTTGAGGACATGACAAAGTTGATTGATGAGGGAAAGGCTGTAGATGTCATATACGTGGGCTTCAGTAAGGCGTTTGATACGGTTCCCCATGGCAGGCTGATGGAGAAAGTGAAGTCACATGGGGTCCAGGGTGTGCTAGCTAGATGGAAAAAAGACTGGCTGGGCAAAGGGAGACAGAGCGTAGTAGTAGAAGGGAGTTTCTCAAATTAGAGACCTGTGACCAGTGGTGTTCCACAGGGATCTGCGCTGGGGCCACTGTTGTTTGTGATATATGTAAATGTTCTGGAGGCAGGTGTAGGTGGTCTGATCAGCAAGTTTGCTGATGACACTAAGATTGGTGGAGTAGCTGATAGTAAAGGGGACTGTCAGAAATTACAGCAGAATATAGATAGACTGGAGAGTTGGGCAGATAAATGGCAGATGGAGTTCAATCCGGGCAAATGCGAGGTGATGCATTTTGGAAGATCAAATTCAAGGGCGAACTATACAGTAAATGGAAAAGTCCTAGGGAAAACTGATGAACAGAGAGATCTGGGTGTTCAGGTACATTGTTCCCTGAAGTTGACAACGCAGGTCAATAGGGTGGTCAAGAAGGCATATGGAATGCTTTCCTTCATTGGGCGGGGTATTGAGTACAAGAGTTGGCACGTCATGTTGCAGTTGTATAGGACTTTGGTTCGGCCACATTTGGAGTACTGTGTACGGTTCTGGTCGCCACATTACCAAAAGGATGTGGATGCTTTGGAGAGGGTGCAGGGGAGGTTCACCAGGGTGTTGCCTGGTATGGAGGGTGCTAGCTATGAAGAGAGGTTGAATAGATTAGGATTATTTTCATTAGAAAGACGGAGATTGAGGGGGTCCTGATTGAGGTCTACAAAATCATGAGGGGTATAGACAGGGTGGATAGCAAGAAGCTTTTTCCCAGAGTGGGGGACTCAATTACTAGAGGTCATGAGCTCAAAGTGAGGGGAGGAAAGTTTAAGGGAGATATGCGTAGAAAGTTCTTTACACAGAGGGTGGTGGGTGCCTAGAATGTGTTGCCAGCGGAGGTGGTAGACGTAGACATGTTAGCGTCTTTTAAGATGTATTTGGACAGGTACGTGGATGGGCAGGGAGCAAATGGACACAGACCGTTAGAAAATAGATGACAGGTTAGACAGAGGATCTTGATCGGCTCAGGCTTGGAGGGCCGAAGGGCCTGTTCCTGTGCTGTAGGTTTCTTTGTTTCTTTGTGTGTATTCCTAATGAGTTAACAGTTGCTGTTGCTCCTTCTGTTGTCATTCCTGAGCCTTTTGCCCAGTTGTGCACTTGTTAGATTATGAAGACAGATGACTCTTTTCTTCTTTCATAGTCATTTCAAAATCATTTGCACCAGTGTTGAAATTGGAAAGAAAGTCCTCAAAGAGCGGCTAGGGACTCAGTGATATTATCTCAGAGCACTGATCCGTTGTATCCATGGGGATACTAGAGTGACACATCTATGAGAGATTTCTCAGGAGTGAGAGACGGGGTCAGGAATCAAAAAGGACAAATTCAAAATCGTCTTTTCAACTGATCTGGGTTTTGAAATCTTGTTGCAGAGCAAGTCTTAATTAGTCTTTCAAAAAAATGATATTATAGATGATGTTCAATTTGTGTTTCTTCCTCTGTCACTTTGTTCCGGAATAGAAAGATATTTTCCGCACTTACAGGCCCAAAATAGAAAAAGAAATCCATCGAAACATAAGAACAGGATGAGACTATTTAACCCTTTAAGTCTGTTCTATCATTCAGTCTAACATACAGGCTAAAAATGGTCCAATAGCTCTTTTATTAACACCAATCTTTGATTTAAAATAATTAATTGTGCATCATTTGCACTCCTATAATTTTCAAGAAAAATTGCTCTTTTATTTCAGTCCTGAAAATGCTGTCGCAAAATTTTAGTGATTCCTACCTCTGCTGCTCGTAAAATGTCTCTTTCTGTTTCCTCAATCTGTTCCCCTTAATTTCTTGAAAATTTTGATCAAACCATATCTTATTTTTCTAATTATTATGACACCAGTGTGTAGAATCATAACAGGGTGGATTCAGGTCATTTAGCCCATCAAGCCCACACCAAACCTCCAAAGAGCATCCCACCCAGACTCACCCTATCCCTGTAACCCTTCCTTTCCCATGATTAATCCACCTATCCTGCACATCACAGGGCATTTTCCCATGGCCAATCCATCTAACTTGCAGATCTTTGGGCTGTGAGAAGAAACCAGAGGCCCCAGAGAAAACTCACACAGTCATTTTATTTTCTCCTTTAATCTTTCACAGGATGAGGGCGTTACTGACTCGGCAGTATTTATTGCCCGTCCGTAATTGCCCAGTGGGTAGTTAAGAGTCAGCCACATTGCTGTGGGTCTGGAGTCACATGTGGGCCAGAGCAGGTATGAAGATTGTAGGCCCAAAGCATCAGCTTTCCTGCTTCTCTGATGCCGCTTAGCTTGCTGTGTTCATCCAGCTCCACACCTTGTTATCAAGGAAGACAGTTTCCTTCCCTAAAGGACCTTAGTGAACCTGATGGGTTTTTCCAACAATTGGCAATAAATTCATGGTCATCATTAGATTGTGAATTCCAAATGATTATTCCAGATGTGGAGGGATTTGAACCCAGGTCCGCAGAACATTATCTGGGTCTCTGGATTAACAGGCCAGTGACAATACCACTAGGCCATCGTCTCCCATACTCTCAGGAGTGAGATGGGGTCAGGAATCTCCCCATGGGTGAACACTTAACCTCTACTCAAGTCTGCAATCAAATCTGGGTCCCTGGGCCTGTGAGGCAGCAGTGCTAACCACAGAGCAACCATGCAGTGTGTAAACCGATCTTGTAAATTAATCTTTGGAATCCAATATCAGTCTCATAAATCCATGTTCTAATCCCTTCAAGAACAATTCCTAAGATGTGGTGCCCAGGATTGATGACAGAAACTCCGGGTGTGATTTAGTCATGGCTAAGTATATTTACAGTGAAGCTGGACTGATATAAATAGGAGGAGTTTCAGGTTAGTATAGGAGTCAGTAATGCAATCCCTATATTACAGGTAGGAATGATAGGAAAGGAGCAAGAATAAAAAAGGCCCTTTTTTTTATTTGCAGAAGAAATAAATGCAAGAATGAGAAAAATCTTTTACACACAATGATAATTTGTGTCTGCAATGCATTGCCTGGAAATGTGACAAAGGCAGGTTGAAATGTAGCTTTCGCGGCCTTAATAGATGATTATTTAGAAAGGAATTATATTCAGGGTCACAGGGAAAATGTGAGCGAATGGTACTAAGTCATGGTGTTCTTCGGAGAGCTAGTGCAGACACAATGGCCCAAATGGTCTCTTTCTGTACCATAATAAACACCCTCACATGCTGCTTCTTATAAGAACTCCATCCCATTCTCCCTGTTTCTCCGTGTCTGTTGCATCTGTTCTGAAGATGCCACTTTCCACAGCAGGTGCTCAGAAATGTCTACTTTCTTCCTCAACTGAGGATTCACCACCACTGTGCTTGACAGGACCCCTAGATGTGTCTGATCCACCTTCTGCAGTTCTGCCCTCACCTTTCCTTTTCCCTCCCACAACAATGATAGAGACCCCTAGTCCTCACTTCCCACACCAACACCATCATTATCCAAAGGATCATAAGCTGCTATTTCCATCATCTCCATCCGGACACCATCATTGGGCACATATTCTGCTCCCCTCCCCGTGTGCATTCCACAGGGCTAGTCCCTTCAGGAGATCTTGGTCCATTCGTCCTCCACTCCTGAGACCTCTCCAAACCCCAACAGCAGCTTCCCATGCAATCACAGAAGGTGTAACACCTTCCCATTTACCTCAACCCTCCTCACTTTCCAAGGCACCAGACAAAGCTTTCTACATTGGGAAGACAAAATGCAGACTAGGTGACAGCTTTGCAGAACACCTACGTTCTGTCTGCACAAATGACTCCGAGTTGCCAATTTCCTGCCACCTCAACTCACCACCGTGTTCGCTGGCCTAGATTTCTGTCTCAGGCTTGCTGAGGTGTGCCAGCAAAGCTCAGTGCAAACTCGAAGAACTGTATCTCATCTTTCATTTGGGGGCCCTGCAGCATCTAGAATTCAACATTGAGTAAAATAACTTTAGAGTCTGATTAGGTCCTTTCGTGGCTTATACCTAGTCTGCATTCTGGTCCCATCATGACATTGGTTGCTTTCACCATAGCCTCCCATTTTCTGCTACTTTGAGTTCCTGTTATTACTTATTCAGCTTCTCTTCTTCTCTGGCTTACTATCAACAATCCCCTTGCCTGCCCACCCCTTACATGTCTCTCTCTCTCTCTCTCTCTCTCTGGGCTCCATCTCCACCTACCCACTCACTTATGGTTATTACCACATTTACATTTGTCGGAGTTTACCATATTCCATACATTACCGTGCTTCAGAAAGTAGTTCATTAGCCTTAAAGTGGCCCTGCAGTCATGAAAAGTAAAAACATAAAGACAGGACTTCCTTTCTTTTCCTGATCTGTGCTTTTATTTTGGAAACTGAAATCAGTAAAGATGTGTAATAGGTTAAATCCATATTTCCTTTTTCATACTACAGTTCAAAATCCAAATTACCCACATTTATAACTGTAACAGGAAACATGTTAAATGGAGTATCATATCAAAACAAATGTAAAGCTGCGCATCTAAATTCTGAAAGACTTGCAGCATTCTCAATGGGAAGTACGGTGACAAAAGTCAAAATTAATCTGAAGAAATTCTATGTAAAACATGCAATTAATGTCCATCAGTTTCAAATGCAGAATTGCTAACTGAAGTCACATTTAATCTCAAGACTCGATTTGGACGACAGCCTGCAACATATATGCAGTGAATTTGAGCATCAAAAGGCGTGCATTAGGTTTCAATGCCTTGTCACTCAAGCATACTGAAGCATGGTGAGAGACTTTCAAATGGTGATCTAGATGTGACATTTATTGAAACCCAGTCAGAAGGTAAGGACTAGTTGAGGCAATGATTTGGAACGCCCTGGAAAGAGTTCTACACATCGCTGACAGAAATGTCATTCAACATCTATAACTCATCAAGCAATACTCTTTCAACAGATATTTAAATGTTCCCTTTATTGGTAATGTCTGTGGATGTTAAGTGATTATATCAGGAGCCAAGGAGATGGTGTAAATATAAAACATTGGCTCATGTTAAGACTTAATGTTGTAATTTCAAAACTGTGAACAAGATATGTGGAGTTTATGTGGCTTCAGGGGATTTATCTCATATGCAGTCTGATCAAACTGGAAGAGATTGTTACTCTGGGCATCACTTATAACTCTGCCTCCCTATGTATATTGGCCCAATTGCTCTATATGAGCATATTTTACAAAGTTATAGTCCTCTGACGAAAGCATTATTACCCAGACGCAGTGTGCTCAATTTGTTACTGGCAGACAGGGAATAAATAAAAAAAACCTTAAAATAAACACAAATCCCTTTGTAATTCATGATATAGAAAGGTGACAAACTCATCCAATTAAGTACATTGCTGAATTAACAATCCAACTAATCTCAGTACCATCACCAAAATACATTACTGATAATTCTAAACACTCTGAATCAGATCCCTCAGTGCAGTGCTTCCGGGACATTTACCCACTGTGACCTGATTTCAGAGTTTGGAATGTCAGGACTTCTCTGAGAGAGGGACCTGAATGGAATGGGAGTGGGAAGACATATGGGGACAGGGGATGAGGGGCAGAAGATCCATTAGAATGAGAGAGAAAGTGGGGCAAAGCCATACAATGGCTACAGAGATAATGGGAACTGCAGATGCTGGAGAATGCAGGATCACAAAGTGTGAAGCTGGATGAACACAGCAAGCCAAGCAGCATCTCAGGAGCACAAAAGCTGACGTTTCGGGCTGAGACCTCTCTGATGAAAGGTCTAAGCCCAAAACATCAGCTTTTGTGCTCCTGAGATGCTGCTTGGCCTGTTGTGTTCATCCAGCTTCATACTTTGTTATGTAACACAATGGCTACTACTGTTTCTGAAATTCCACCCTAAACATTTCTGCTTGCAAACCCATGTGGTATCCTGAAGTCCACTTTGAAAAGCCTGACCACAGTAGTTGGATTGTACAGCCCTGCATGGAATGGAGCTTCATTGTATGTATCAGGTGTAGCAACTAGTCATGTTACATTTGTCAGAAGTGAAGGTCCACTGTATAGACCTGGAGTTGGCGTAGACTGTCATTATCAACAGTGGCAAGCATTTCAGGGTTTGCATTGTCCACATGCACTGGATAGGCAGTGAGATGTGCGTCTGGTATCAAATTGGCAGATCTAACATAACGCAGAAATAAAATCCTGAACATGATTGGAACATTTAAATAAGCTGAAGAAACTGTTCAAATCAGTGCTAAATGTCAGAGGTAGAATAGGAAGACTATGGGAAAAAAATAATGTGGCCCAAAGGACTTCTGCTTTAAAGTTTATTTTGTGATTTCGTAACATTTTCTTTGTCCCTCAAATATGAGATGTGAAAAGCAAATCTGAAAATGTTTGGACATATTTGTTGTGTCAGACCCAGGAGCAAACTTGTGATGATGTCACAGAGGTGCACATTACTGAGTATACATAACAGTGTGGGTGCGATTAGAACACTGCAATAAAACAGAAAGAGTCTTGAGAGCATATACACATGGTGACATGAAATAGATTGGTCCTTACCTAATGTAACAATAAGTCAGAGTCCGCTATATTTATGACTATCAAGTCTACCAGGATTTAGTATTAATGTGTAATAAGTAATATTACTTCAAAGTCTAAACTTGTCAACAGCACTTGACTTAACAAGGTTTAGAGTTGTATGAACACAGCAGGCCAAGCAGCATCATAGGAGAAGGAACGTTAACGTTTCGGGCCTAGACCCTTCTTTGGAAATGGGGCTTCACTATGGGGTTAAAAGAAGGGCCTACGCCCGAAACACCACATTTCTGAAGAAGGTCCAAGCCCAAAATGTCAGCTTTCCTGTGCTTAAGATGCTGCTTGGCCTGCTGTGTTTATCCAGCTCTACACCTTATTATCTTGGATTCTCCAGCATCACTATCTCTGAAACAATAGCTCTTGACTTTGTTTTTGAACACAAACTCTTAGTTTGGCTCCAAACCACCTAACATGGGTGCTTTTAACTTAGGTGTGTACACCACCTCTGCCTTCTTTTCCTCTTTCGTTTGCCCCCACCATCCATTTTTTGATTTATTTATCCTTCTACACTATCACAGTTCCTTCATTTTTTTCTATCCCCAGTGCCACCCAATCATAGAATCCCTAACAGTGTGGAAACAGGCCCTTCAGCCCAACAAGTCCATACCAACCCCTGGAGCATCTCACATAGACTCATCCCCTGATAAACCCACCTAAGCTACACATCCCTCAACACTACAGGCAATTTAGTATGGCCAATCCACCTAACCTGCACATCTTTGGACTGCGGGAGGAAACCAGAGCACCCGAAGGAAGCCAAAACACAGACACGGAGAGAATGTGCAAACTCCACACAGTCGTTCGAGGATGGAATTGAACCCAGGTCCCTGGTGCTGTGAGGCAGCAATGCTGACCACTGAGACACTGTGCCACCCACTCCTCTCACCACCTTATCAGCTTTTACTTCCATCTAGGTTTTCTTCAGGAATTGTTGCTCAGCTAATATCCTCTTTATCTGATGAAAGGTCATTAACTTGAAACATTAGCGCTGCTTCTCTCTTCATAGAGGGACGCATGAGCTACTGAGGGGTTCCAGAATTGTTTTGTTTTAATTGTGCAGTTCCCTTTAGTGGGGTGGCACACATTGTGGTGGGCCATCTTTCTGGGCAGCCCCTTGGCTTGTCAGTAACTAGGGGTCACAATTGCAATTTTGTCAGCAAGACGTCTAGAAGTGTTGAAGAGAAGAGAAACTTCTTTACTCAGGACATAGGATTTGGAGTGTGCTGCCTAGCACAATGGTGGAGGCAGATTTCCCAGGAGATTTCAAAAGACAACTAGGTATATATTTGAAAGTAAAGAATTTAGAGGGCTACAGAGCAACAGCTGGAGAATGGGACCAGATGGGTACATCTTTTGGGAGACAGTCAGACACGATGGGTCAAAAGACCTCCTTCAGGATTGTCACATGCTATGATTCTGATTTTACTTGCTTCCCCTCCAGTTTAATGGACTCTAGGATGGCTGATCAGTCAGCCCCATACAGGGCAGACGATGTTTGAACATTTGGATGAGCAAATCATCGCATCTGATTGAGTTATGTTGTTAAACTTGCCTCATTTTCCTTAGTTCAACAAAATATTTTTACCCGCTGGGCTCCTGGAGCAGGACACTCTCAAAGTATCATTACGCACTGCTGGCACTGCAAGCTCTGAATTATTACGAGTCAAGGTGAAAAGCAATTGCCCATCTCTCTTTTGTCACAACACAATTTACTTTCACTCGTTCAAGTTGCCTGAGATACATTGAAACCCATCGCAGGGGCTGGTGTATACCCAAATCCAACACAGACAATTTTTTTTCTGAAGAAGGGTCCCGACCCAAAACGTCAGCTTTCCTGCTCCTCTGATGCTGCCTGGCCTGCTGTGTCCCTCCAGCTCCACACTGTGTTATCTCTGACTCCAGCATCGGCAGTTCTTACTGTCTCGCAGACAAAATACAGTTGCATTTTCCATGAAGTGCATTGCATCCACTCCACAAGAATGGACACTGACCTGAGGCCAGAATACGTATACATGGGTTAGCAAATAGTAAAGCAAGGGAAACATCCCCGCTTCCCTCCCCACCACCTCACAGTTATTCCCCTCTACTTCCTTGCTACGTCAGCTCATTTTGAAGCGAGAGCTCCCTCTCAGATGAGGAAACAGCTGCACCTTATTGATAATATAACCTTTTTATTTTAGCCCTGCTTCCTCACAGCAATAAAACCAATCAAAATACATCAGTCACATCTCTCTCACAGCCAAGGGAACAATATTCTTCTTAAGGTTCTGATATTCATAAAGAGCAAGTCTAATTGGCTGAGGGTCATGCTGAGCATGCGATCCACGCAGAGTTATCGCAATATTGTCCAGAAATTCTGAATAATAGACAAAATTAATAATCCTATGATATTAATGAATTTGAAGTTATGGCTTCAGCAGTATGGTTTTTACTACTCTGATACCTTGCGCGCTGCAGTGAGCACTGGGGTCATTCAACCCAGTTATTTTCCCCCTGTCGACCTCGTTAGATTGTGCCGGAAAAAATGAAATGTTCACAAAATGTCTTCCAGAATGTTCCAGCCACCACAGAAGACCCATTACAGGCTACAACGTAATGTCATTGAGGACCTATAAAGAAATGTAATGAGCAGTGTTTCAAAAAAAAGATATTTCTTTGTTTCTAGTCTCTCAGGTCACAGTCGGCAGATCTCTGGGATGATGCTTTCCCATTTTGTTAACCCTTTTGTATCTCACCTAACCTTACCCCCAAACAACTCCACCACCAACATTCCCCCTTTTCACATAAAACACAGGCAGTGGTTACCATATAATGGTATATGTAAATGATGGTGATGAAAGTGATGGTGTGACTCTAACGTCAGCAATGGAGATGGAGAGAAGCTAGCTGTGTAGAATGAGCATGTAAAGAGAGCGATCTTAGACACTACATGAGAAAGCTGTAAGGATACCACAGTCCTACCAGACCATACAGCTGATTTGTTAGTGAGAGAGATAACTGGTAGTGGCCTAACCAGAGGGTCAGTGGAGGGTAGAGCTTGAGAAGGAGAGTTCTTCCTGGTAAGATCAGCTGAGACAGGAATTGAATCCATACCATTAATGCCACACTTCAATCATGGCCAAGCGTCCAGCCAACTGAGCCAGCAAAGCCCGAAGCGAGCTATATTTACTAAGTGGCAATGCAACATAACCAGGCAATGTCCTGGTGGCATTACTGCTTGACTATTAACCCAGAAACCCCAAACTAATGCTCTGGCGACCCAGATTCAAATCCCACCATGGCAGATGGTGGAATTTAAATTCAATAAAAATCTGAAATTAAGAGTTTAATTATGATCATGAAACTGTTACTGATTATTGGGGAAAACCCTCTGATTCTATCATTTCTTTAAGGGCCCCAGTTATTAGTGATGCCCTAAGATGTAACGGGAGGGAGATAGAAAAAAAACTTAGTGATGCCATTCTGATGGTACAAGTGAAGAAGATTCTCATGTTGCCTGAACTTTGTACATAACTGTCGATGATTAACTTTGATGCACCTGCTTTGGACTCACCATGTTTAACACATTTTCAAACCATCCAACAGCAGTTCATGGGCACCCATGAGGCTAAGTAGAGTGAGGTCTGTATTGAGAGCTTAATACATCAGTTACAAACGGGAAGATGAATGAACCTGTATGGCGATGTGTACTGCTGGAAACTTTGTGCCTCCTGGCTTAAGATTGCCAAGCTTGGCCAAAGGTATGGCTGCCAGAGCACTCTTTGGCAGTAAACACAGAATGCCACAGTTGTGGGAAATCTGAAACAAACACAGAAAATGCTGGAGAAACTCAGCAGGTCTGGCATCATCTGTGGGGAAGAGTCTGAAGATTGGGCTCAAAAGGTTCACTTTTCTTCCCACTCCACAGATACTGCCAGTTCTCTAGAAGCGTTTGTGCTTTTACTTACAGGTATGGTCAATGCTGTCGGATGGCCAGAGAGCAGGCGGCCTACATGTGCCAAGCCTTTCATGGGCCTGTGATCTCCACAAGGATCTGTTTTAGGGCCACTGCTGTTTGTCATTTTTATAAATGACCTGCATGAGGGCATAGAAGGATGGGTCAGTAAGTTTGCGGATGACACTACAGTCGGTGGAGTTGTGGATAGTGCAGAAGGATGTTGCAGGTCACAAAGGGTCATAGTTAATCTGCAGAGCTGGTCTGAGAGGTGGCAAATGGAGTTTAATGCGGAAAAGAGTGAGGTGAATCACTTTTGAAGGAGTAACAGGAATACGGAGTACTGGGCTAATGGTAAGATTCTTGGTAGTGTGGATGAGCAGAGAGATCTCGGTGTCCATGTGCACAGATCCCTGCAAGTTGCCGCCCAGATTGATAGGGTGGTTAAGAAGGTGTACGGTGTGTTAGGTTTTATTGGTTGAGGGATTGAGTTTTGGAACCATGAGGTCATGTTGCAGCTGTACAAAACTCTGGTGTAGCCATACTTGGAGTATTGTGTACAGTTCTGGTCGCCGTATTATAGGAAGGATGTGAAAGCATTGGAAAGGATGCAGAGGAAATTTACCAGGATGTAGTCAGGTATGGAGGGAAGATCTTAAGAAGAAAGGTTGAGGGACTTGAGCCTGTTTTCGTTAGAGGGAAGAAGGTTAAGAGGTGGCTTAATAGAGACATACAAGATGATCAGACGATTAGATTGGGTGAACAGTGAGAGCCTTTTTCCTTGGATGGTGATGGCAAGCACGAGGGGGCATAGCCTTAAATTGGGGTTGATAGATATTGGACAGAAGTCAGAGGTAGGTTCTTTACTCAGAGAGTAGTAAGGGTGCGGAATGCTTTGCCTGCAACAATACTCGCCAACTTTAAGGGCATTTAAATGGTCATTTTATAAACATATGGATGATAATGGAATAGTGTAGGTTAGATGGGCTTCAGATTGGTTTCACGGGTCGGTGCAACATCGAGGCCTGAAGGACCTGTTTTGGCACTGTAAAGTTCTATGTTCCATGCTGTTTCCTTTTAAAGTCCTTTGGCTGGGTGTTTGCTGCAGGCCCACCCCTCATGTATCAAGTGAGCTACCCTGTCCAGACTGAGTGAACTCTCAGACATTTTCTTCCAGTTGTGCACTTTTGATTTCTAGCACATTGGAAGGTGACAATTAGTGCTCTGTGCCCACCTCCTTCTAGCCTCAGTCTGATGGTGTTGGTGAAACACCAAAGATCCACACCCCCATCCTAGAAACCCATCCAGCCAATCCCAAAGGGGTCACAATTCCACAAGTCCCCATTCAAACATTTGGCTACTCTTCCCAGCCAGACACTGGTGTATTAGTCTACCATGCCCAATGCGGTCATTCACTGTCAGTTGAAGCCAAGATGCTCCTGACCATGGGTAACCCCAAACCCCACTCATTACACCCTTTCCAGCTTTGCTTTACAGTGCTGCCCCCTTTCAAAATCCTGCTGTGGGACATTGCCTTGACCTACTGTGGCAAGTCTTCCTGTTGGCTGGATGCCACCATGGACATCATTGAGGATTACTCCCATTGGAGCTGTATTCATGGTTGCCTGCTTACTCCATAAGAAGTGTGTTGCTGCACAAGCTGCTGGCACTTTGAGTGGGTGTGAGATTGACTTAGCATGATGCCACGCCTCAAGAAGTATGTCCACTAAATTAAGGAGTGCCTGGCAGCAAGGCAAGCTGCCTGACTGACTGCACTAATTGGCATGGCAAGCCAGGGATGCTGTGTACAAGCAGGTTGGTGCGAAGTGAAGCAAAGCTAGGTGAGCAGGCAAATGTCGCTGATATGAAGCCTGGTCCAGACTATCACTGTGTATGAAGCGATCGTCCCCCCGCCAAGCCTTTCCATTCTATTTGCTGGTGTGCCCTCCTGTGCTTCAGAAGTGTTTTGCAAGTGTACAGTAGATGTGCCAGGAGGATCATGATGGGTTGGCAGATGGAAGGCGCCAATGTCCGTGGGAGAGGGGTGCGTGTGGCTGGTGCTCATGGATTGTGCCCTGGGCTGCAACATGGAGATATTTTGGGGCAAGTGGTGAGCTGAATCTGCCAGATAGGCACTCTGTTTCTCTTGTTATATATTGCTGATGTCTATGCTGTTTGCTGAGCTTGATAAGATGGAAGTGTGAATGTTAATGAATTGACTGGTTGGGCTGTTCACCACATGTCAAACAATGAATAATGACCATAAATTGGCATCATGCCCAATGAGAATCTGGACACGTGAGAAAATTATAAGAGTTAGTGCACATTGCTCCCGATGTTAAGTTGGGAATTACCCATCTACAACACATTTGTCACCTGATTCTGCCACATGTTTCACCATAGTGCACTTTGCTCAGACTCCTATAAGATTCAATCTACAGTTTTGAACAGGCAAGATTCAATCAGCAACCTCAGAATTTGGGAGAGTCAATAGAAATCTTTTTAACCAATTGGTATTGACTATCAGGACACTGTCGGTACTTTGAAGGATTGACATATTTAGAGATCGTATCACGGTCAATGTGAGAAATGGGAAGTTGTCAGACTTTCTTCAATCCAAGGTGGATTTTATATGGAAACAAATTGCTTTCATATTGGCGGACAGCTTGTCATGTTGGTGTCTCTGAAAGTCAGATCAGATAACACAAAACTCCAAGGTCCAGGAGGGACAGGTCTTCAGGTGTGTGGGTAAATCACCATAAAACCTAAACACAAAGAACAAGAAGTCAGTGCTACACTACATTTTGAAGATTGTGAAAGCTTCATTGTTGAGCAAAAATGCATGCATTCATTCGAGAATTTTTACTGTTACCATTACAGATCACACCACAAAATTTCAATTACTGTCTGGCAATAACTTGACCTTTTGAAATACACTAAGCGTGGAATCCAAGGGATTTACTAAGAAAGTAAAGCCACACTTTCCAAGGTTTTCAATAAAAAGCAATAAACTTTTCAATGCTCGAACAATTTACAATACAGCTTAAATTCCAACACCCAGAATTAACATATTGCCATTACATGTAGTAAACTGTGATCAAACACCAAATGAGCACATCAGATGGCAACTGCCCTGGTGTGTGGAATTGTGCTTCAGCACCCACTCACAACCTTAACTCCAACTCTTCGCCCAATGCCAACTTCAGCAAGCTAATCCAACCCTTGGGATTTTCCCTGAACTCCAATCTTGCTCAGTTATATCAAGCAAATAATGATTGTGAGCTTTCCAACTCCCTTTCTCAGCTGCTTTGAAGTATCAAGGCTTGCAGGCTTCATCTGACCTACCCACAGCTTCCTCCAGGATACAGACTGTGACTTTCCACTTCTTCATTTCTGCAGCAGTTCCTCTGAGTACTGACTCTAATATTTAGCTGCCTACTAATTTTTAGAACTTCTTGATGAGTTCTAACAGCTCAGAATCATCAAGTTGTTCTTGACTCTTCACTGAGTCCCCTTTAGAATCTGTGTAGTTCTGCTGCCTTCCCAGCTAACTTCAGCGACGGAGTCTGCGTTCGTCTCTCTCTGTCCTCTTTTCCAACTAACCATTAGCTTTGAGCCCCTCTTTAGATCAGTATTTGTTGCTCATCCATAATTACCTTTCAACTGAGTGACTAATTCAGAGGGTGGTTCAAAGCCAGCCATATCACTGGAGTCTCATGTGGGCCAGACTGGGTAAGGATGGCAGGTTTCCTTCCCTAAATGACGCCAATTTTTTTACAACAATTGGTGATCATTTCTTGGTCACTGTGGCTGAGACTAGCTTTCAATTCCAGGTTTCATTAATTGAATTTAAGCTTCACTCTCTGCCAATCTGAATTTTCGAACAATGACCCAAGAGCATGAATACAGGCCTGTGCAAATGCAGTGACATTATCATTAAACCGCCACCTACTCCTTTTTATTGTAACTGCAGTAAATCCCAGCAAGGAGAGGCATTTTCCTGAAGCAGAGAAGGAAAATAATCTCAATTCTTTTTGGTGTTTCCAAAGTCTATGGATTTTGATAACAGCCCAAGAAACAATGGGTTACATCCTCCCGATTGAAATGATAGAAATGAAACCATGACGTTACATTCAAAAGCAAACATCAAATGGGCACATATTTGATCATTTAAAATGAGGTGCTGAGTGTGTGCTAATGTGCAAGAAAGAAATGACTAAATTAACAGGATCTGTGTATTTGGAGCTTTCCGGGGACTGTCTTTCAGATCACCTTGTTTGCTTACAAGAAGGGATCGTGTCCTTCGGTGTTTGATCGCTATTCAAATATTTGAAACTTCATTAGGCTCCAAGCTACAGTGTTTTCCTATAGTGATTATAATGGTTATTGCAACTGGTGTGGCTTCCTACATGGCAACATTTCTGGGGATGAGATGTCAAGGGACTGGCGAGGAATACTGGGAATCATACCTTTTCTTCAAAGGAATGAAAGAAAGAAAGAAAGGAATTGGCAAATGTCAACAAGCAAATCAAAATGGCAATAGTGGCAGTCAGAGTAAGGGGAAATGAAAGATAATTGTCCATTTGTAGTCATTCAAAAGAAAAACAATGTGGATACTCAGGAAATCTGAAATAAAGAACAGAAGATTCTGGAAATACTGAGTAGATATGGCACCTTGTTAACTCAGATTCTCCAGAGTCTGCAGTTCCTGCGATCTATTCACTGTGGCAGGAATATCATTCATCCATATTGTTCCCTTGCATTCTGACCTCTCTCTGCAAGGATATGCTGACATACAATCAAAAGCTGTTGACCAGGCCTGGCAGGAGACACAGGAAGACCTGTATTTTCTCAACCCCTTGGAAAAGATAGTTGTCCCCTTCATGGGATTAGTTACAATGTTGTCATATAATGTTCCAGTAACCAATCGCTTGCCAGGGTTTGATTAACACTGTGGGTTCATTTATTTAAATGCGTAAAGCATATTGTAAGCTATGAAGCATACATTATATCTGTAACCATTAGCTTCCTGTGTATGCAGTTTGCAAACAAACAGCAGCCTAACCTGCAGGCAGAGCCATAACATTGTATGCACACTGTCCTTAAAGGTGAACTCTCTTAAAGGTAAGGCACTTGTATATCAATGACATTCGGTGTCACTGAGAGCTTTGAAGATGATGGAATGTTTTTGTCTTCTTCTGCTCAGCTTCTGGTACGTCCTCACACTGGTATCTGGCAATGAAAGAATGGACAGTGTGATCATGCTTTCTATACTCACCCACTGATACCCATTCCCTAATATCATCCTTCACCCTCTAACTTGCTGAGTCAGAGAACTGCAACCTGCCCAGTAGGAGCATGAGGAACAGCATTAATGAAGATTCACTTGAAGTGTCACTAGCAGCTATCTGCTCAGGTACTGCACCTACCTCAGAAACAAATGTAGAGTTGAGATGAGTGCATAATTAGTCATCCAACTGAGTCAGACATGGGAGGAAGAATGGTTCCAATGTCAAGTCACTATGTAAGCCGCATGGCAGCCATGCCCTGCTGCAGCAGTCTCACCTGAGTATGTGACAGTATACAGGAAAGCAGTGAATGGCCATATGTATTAGAGTCTCAACTGGTCTACCATGGAGGAGTTTGACTCCAAGTTGGCAGAGGGTCTCTCCACATTCTCTGTCTTGTGATGCAGGCTAAGGGTTGCAGCCAACGCCAAGCCCATTCCTTTTGCAACATTCGTAAGGACAGGCCAATAAATCTTCCTCTCTTTCCCAGAGACTGCAACAACAATTGCTGATAAACCCAAGGTCTCGTGTCACCACCAAGCAAACACGCCAGGGTACTTCAGATAGGTAAGTAATCAGCCATGACCCACATGTGACCATGGGTATCTCTTTCTCTATGGGAGAGACATATTTAGTTTTATAGCTTCAGTGTCTCAACACTGCATTTAGTACAAGGCCAGTAAGAAGGCAGGTCCCAAGTCTACTTGAGTCAGAACAGGGACTGAGCCTGCAATGTTGGTGTCATTACAAACCATCCATCTAGACAACAGATAACCCAGATGTTTGGATAAAGAATCAGTTCTTTAAAAAAAAACCTTCCCTGCAATTTGGATGCCTGTCCCTTTAAATAAAGTTGGCGCGTTAACTCACATTACAGCAGGATGAACCTAAGCTGAACGCTGCCTGGAGCTGCCAGGTCCAAACCAGGTCGCTTCGTGCCCGTCAGCTGGTCGAGTCACGTGGTGTCAGAATAGAACCAAATCCTTCCTGTACAACATCCAACATCCCAAATGGGCCATCATCATCTTTCATTCTGACTGCCCAGAAAACTGCCAGAGACATTGGGCAGCTAACAAAAGCAGCGCAATGCAATGGTAATTTGTGCCCTGTGCATTTGGCCGTCTTTTGTTGTATCGATTTACAATTGAAAGTTCCATCACCAGAGGATAAAGAGCTGATAAGACAGTTGGCTGTTGCTGTATTCTGATCAGCTTCTAACTTCTATTACAACAAATAAAAAAGACTCAAAACATTTATTTCAAGCATATTGCAGATTTGATTAAGATTGACAGAAGAGATTCGTTGTAATTGTATCCCTTAATTGCAATTAGAGAGAGTATCCAGCAAGATTGTCTATAAGCCTGAATCTCAGAACTTTTGTTAGCTGCCAGCTTAGCTCACTTAGCAGTATCCTTGTGTCTGGGCCAGATATTTGGAGAGACAGGGGAAGTCTGCAAAAATAGTAAGCAGCATCCAGTTAGAATCCATACGTGTGGAAAGAAGCCATTCAGCTCATTAAGTCTACAGGAAAAAAAGCACCCCAACCAGACCCAGCCACAACAACCCAATATTTCCATGGCTAATTGACCCAATCTACAACCAACTAAGACAGGAATTGAACCTGTGCCCCAGTACTGTGAGGCAGCAGTGCAAACCACTGAGCCACCTAGCTGTAGGGGGGCTAGCTCCATTTACAACACATTCCATCTTTGCCTGCAGAGGTGGGGGGGATGAGCTTCCCAGTTGAGAATCACTTCAACTCCCCCTCCCACTCCCTGGATGACATGACCATCCTGGGCCTCATCCAGAGTCACAACGATGCCATTCGGAAACTGGAGGAACAGCAGCTCATATTCCGCCTGGGAACCCTATAACGCAATGGTTTCAATGTGGACTTTACAAGCTTCAAAATCTCCCCACCCCCAACCTCATCCTGAGACCAGCTCCCCCTCTCGTACCCACCTCCTTGACATGTCCATCTTTTCTCCCACCTATCCGCTCCTCCCACCTCACTGACCACCCCCACCCCAACTTCCTCCCTACACTCACCTCTACTAGCCTCATCCCCGCCTCCTTGGCCTGTCCATCTTCCCTCCCACCTACCTGTCCCTCCCTCCCCACTGACCAACTCCCTACCTACACTCACCTTTACTAGCTTCATCCCCACCTTCTTGACCTGTCCATCTTTTCTCGGCCTATCTGCTCCACTTTCTATCACTGCCTCCCCCTCTCTCTATTTATTTCTCCTCCACCATTTCTGAAGAAGGGTCCTGTCCTGAAACGTCAGCCTTCCTGCTCCTCTGATGCTGCTTGGCCTGCTGTGTTCATCCAGCTCTACACCTTGTCATCTCAGACTCCAGCATCAACCGTTCCTACTACTCCTTAAATATTATTAAAGCATTACCTTGTTTCAGTGTGGCATATGAATAGAGGTTTATTTTTAAAAGAAATTAATTACTTGAGATTGAAAAGGCTATAATGAGTGGGAGGTTTTCTCACGACCAAGTGTGTGGAGTAGGAGCTGTTTTTGATTTATTTCATCTCCACATGGCTCCTGTGGTCTGCCATGGTAAATATTCAATGAGTTGGCATGGAGTCTAAGAGAGGTGGGTGTAGGGTGAGGAAGTATGAGGAATGAGGCATAGAGGGCCTAACTGCTTTATTACAATTGGGATGGACTGGAAAATGAAGGAAGGCCTATAAACTTTGGCCTTTGCGTTTATCCAACCCCATGGTCACCTGGGATCTGCCTCCAATGTGAGCAAGCTTGACTCTGAGCTGCACTTGGCCTCCCGGAGTGAAATTTGTGTGTGATCGTGTGCCTTAAATCCAGGAGGGTCTGCCCAGTCAGGAAGCTTCCTGCTTTGAACTGCATGTCTTGGTAACAAAACACATCTCTGTGAGTCACTAGGTTATAGCTTCAAGTCTCACACTAGGATTTGAGTAAACAATCAATGTTTGAGCCTGCAAAGAAGGAGCAGAAGTAAGCCACTTGGCCATTCGGGCCTACTCTACCATTCAATAAGATCACGGTTAATTTTAACATCAACTCCTCACTTCTGCATATCCCTGATAAACTTTCATCCCTTTGACAATTAAGAATCTATCTAAATCTGCCTTAAGGATGATTATTCATCCACTGCTTTTGGACAAAGAGAATTACAAAGGCTCAGAAATCTCAGAGACAAAATATGTTTTCTCATCGCAGTCATAAATAGGCGTGTTCAATCTCAAGTAATTAATAGTATTTTTGAACTGTGAACCCTGTTGTACTGAAGATCCTTGGCATCAATTTGAAGAGAAGCAGGATGTCCACCCAGTTTTCCTCATTAATCTTCCTCTCTCAATGTCTTCACAAACAAGTTGACTCACTGCTGCTCTATCAACTGTTTACAAAACGGCCACCAGACTTGTTCAGCACTGTGTGGCTTTGTCTAGAGGGACTCTCCCTGTGGGAAGCTGAAGGAATTAAGGCAACTGTCTGGTCATCTTTCACTGAAGTGAGTGGACAGTTAGCTCAGGTGGGGGAAAATACTCAGCTAATCCAATATCTTTGTCTTCCCCCAGGGATAACTGCGTCTGAATTTATTCCCTTCTGTTCTGCCACCTCCTTTGCTCTCACCATTACCTTAGTTATTTTTTTGTCTGTGAAACCATTTGAAGAATGTCTTCAAACTATTTCTGGGAGTTAATAGGGAGGTGATGGCCTAGGCGTAATATCCCTGGACTGTTAATCGAAAGGCCCAGATAATGTTTTGAGGGACCTGGGTTCAAATTCTGCCACAGCAGATGGTGGAATTTGAATTTAACAAATATCTGGAATTAGGGGTCGAATGATGACCATAAGTCCATTGCCGATTGTTGGAAATTTGGTTCACTAATGTCCTTGAGGGAGGGACACTGCCATCCTTACCTGGTCTGGCCTTACTTGTAACTCTAGACCCACAGCTTTCCAACTTTCTCTTTCTAATCAAGGGCATTGAGATCAGTTCTCACACATCCACGGTCACCATGGCTGACATTTTTTGCACACAAGAGACATCCTTCTCATCATTCCCTTTTCTATGCTCCTTCCAATTCAGACCAGGTTCCCTAAGCCCTGCTAGGAAGCACTCAGCTGCCAGTGGTTTAAGAACTGTCTTCAAAACTGAATCAGAATTAAATATAAAAGTGAATTGTAAATCAGATCTTGATCATTCAACCAACAAATGCTGGAATCTTTGCAATGTGAATGGTCAGTATTTGATGAGACAAGTATTTCTTTTGACTGGAAACCCTTCTAGAGAATCAATTTGTCACCACATAACTTTCTCGGGCTTCTTCTGAACTCTCTCCTTGGTCTTACACATCCCCCTCCTCCTACTCCAACTCAGCTACTCTCCGAAGTCTCTGCGCACCTCCTACTTTAGCATTTTAAACATCTTCAGTTGTTATCATTCCACCATCGTCAGCCGTGCTTTCAGCTATTGGGGTCTTAAGAGCTGGAATTCCCTCCCTATACCTTGGCATCTCCCTTCTCTCACCTAGTACAGTCCTTCAATCCTGTCTCTTGACCAAGGTAGAGATGAAAGGATAGCAGGTCAGAAGGAAGAGAGAGAGAGAGAGACGAAGAAAGTACAGAAGGGAGAATATTCTGCAATAGCTCTATCCCCTTAATTCTTCTCACACTTGCAAAAAAATGAAGCCGTCCTAATGATTCCTATGTACCTTACTGTCAAGTTCAGTTTGTTGTCACATTTTTGGAGCACATCAGGATCTTTCACTATGTTAAGGTTATCATATAAATAGAAGTTGTTGTTTTTGTTATTTCATAATATTCTCTAAAAAAAATGCAGGGACCCCAGTCTGAATTTTCACACAAAGGCACTCACAAACAGGATGTCAAGCTTGCATCTGGTCTAAATTAGAAATGCAACATGCTGAAAAAAACAGCAGATCTGACAGCATCCATGGGGACAAAGCAAAGTTACCATGAGGATTTGATATGACTTTTTTTATTGTGAGCTGTTAGGTTCAGTTATTACTGACTTCAGCAACTGAGTCATAGGAGCAATAGCTATAAGACTGGCTCCCACACCCTGATGAATGATTCACAGAAATATCCCAGCGTCTGTTTTATGATCGGGAGAAATATTCCACTGACCAGAGAAGGGTTAACTCAGTCACATTAGGGGCATTTAAACAGTCCTTGGATAAGCATATGGATAATGATGGGATAGTGTAGGGGGAGGGGCTTAGATTAGTTCACAGGTCGGCACAACATCGAGGGCCGAAGGGCCTGTTCTGCACTGTATTGTTCTATGTTCTCTGTTCTAAGAGATTGAATAATTCCAACAGATTCTTCCAAAAAGATTACTAGGAATGGCATCTCCAGTAAATATCTTGCATATTTGTCCAAGTAATGCTCTCTTCCAAACTGTTCTGTCAGGTAGAAGATACAGAAGCTCGAACACATATACCAACAGGTTCAAGAATAGTTTCTTTCTTGCTGTTATTAGACTGCTGAATGGGCCTCTCTCACTTCAAGTAATTGTTGATCTTGCTTTGCACACATCCTGTGCAACCATAACTTTGTATGCCTCACTCTGTCTGAGCACCCTATGGTCTGTGTGTCCTAGTTTGCTATGATCTGCTTATACTGCTTGCAAAGCAAAGCTTTCCACTGTACATCGATATGTGCAACTATGATAAATCAAATCAAATCAAGTGTTAAACTGACTCTCCATAAAACTGAAAAAGTTAACTTTTATCAAGAGAAGAAAAACTTTACCAGTGTGCAGGAAACATGTCCTGTATCATCATCAATATAAGCACAAACTGTTGGAAATGCTTGGCGAGACAAAGCCTAACCTGCTGAGCATCTCCAGTATTTTCTCTTGTTATTCATGATTTCCCACATCTGCTGTATTTTGCTTCCATTCCTGCATTCTCATAGTCGCTTTATTACTGAATAATCAATTTGACCAAAGCCCTAAGGGCAAATAACCAGAAATCTCGGCAAGTGAAGACAGATAAAAATGTAACAATCACACAGAGCAGTCTAATGAGTTTATGCGTACTAGTCAGAACTGGTTGACTAGCTGAAAGCAGCAAACGACGTAATGTAAATTAGCTGAAGCACATCACCCAAGGGCATAACTCAGGGCCTGACTCATTTATAACTTAAAAAATATGCATTCACTGTCAAATCAAACTGTTGTTTGTATTATAAGCTTTAATGTTTACTTGTACTTTCTTGTTTCTTCACATCTCTTGCAAAAGACTCAGAAACTAGGCACTTTCATTGACACCCTTCGACAGAAATATCAGCTACTTTGGATTCACTGAATTGAAGAGCTTTTATTCTGCAGAAGGACGCCATTCGGCCCATTGTGTTTGTGCCAACTCTTTGAGTAAACAGTTCATTTGGTGCCTTTTCCCCACCTTCTACTTATAACCTGCGTATTCCTCCGGTTCAAGTTAACAGTCTAATTCTCACTTCAATGTCACAATTGAAACTACCTCCACCACTTGCTGGTTTTTTCTCCTTAAATCACTTTTGTTTCTTCTACTGGTTACTTTAAACCTGTGCCTGCTCATTCTCGATGTTTTTTACCAGTTTCTCCCTATCCATTCAGTCCAAATTCGTCCTGAATTTGAGCACCTCTATCAAATTGCCTTTTAATCTTTGTTTCACCAAAGAGAACAGTCCCAATTTCTCCAAACTATCTCCATAACTGAACTACCTCAATCTTGGAACCATGTCTTTGAATCTTTTCTGCACTCCTTCTAATGCCTTTATATCCTTCCTAATCTCAGAATGCAGAGCTCTAGATCTCTAGCTGAAGCTCCGTTGGTGGCCTATATAAATTTGACATAACTTCCTTTTCCTGCACCCCATTTAATAAGACCAAGGAAACATGGTGTGGGATATGTTGGCCCCCAGGTCGAGAGGCGGGCTTTGGAGCGTGGGGGAAGAGAAGGGTTGTAGGATCCCTAGTGGAGGGGATGTACAAAGACAATATTGGCCCAGTGTCCGGCGGATGGAAAGGCTCAGGGGGATTTGTAGTTGGTGGATGTGTGTGGCAAGCTGGGAGTTCAGGGGTGAATAGTTACTCAGGAGTTAGAATAGCTTTGTAATAGTCTTTTTCCTGAGTAACTGTTTACTGCAGTGGAACCTTTCAAGTTCTCTGATTTAAATAGATACTTTAGAGGATTAGACATTGGAGGAACAGTCAGCACTATTCCCTTGGATTCTGCAACGGCATGGATTCTGCAGGATTCTGATGCACAATTCCTATCTACGATGCAGAAATGACTGCCTGGTCATCAGAGGACCTGGACTTATGTTGTCAAATGGGTAAAAATGGATGATGATGACCAATCAGCCACATCAGAAAGATTGGACATTTCTGCTGTTGGAAGATAAAATTGTTTCTTAAACACTGCCACACTTACACTTCTTTTACTATCATATTTAATCCATGCATTGACCTCCAATCTATCTTTGGAATGATGTATTAAACCCTGCATGTACAGGCTGGCTTGCCATAGTCGTGTGACCTCCGTTTCTGTTGTAGGTGCCTTTGTCTGTGGGGGCCATTGGAACACACACCATTTCAAACTCTTAGGGCCAAATTTTACCATAACTTTTGCAAAGTGCCAATTTTGTCAAGTCTCATGGAGGCTTTCTCTCCAGTTTTCTCGCACTGTTGTCCTAAGCTCAGCTCATTAACTGTTTACCATATCCCTAATGCACCCTTATCACTAACCCAATCCTACCACTCGCTGTAGCTGGAAGTACTTAGATTAAGAAATATCTGGAGTGATGAGGGCCAAGCACAGGCAAGTGGGACTAGTTTATTTTGGCATTATGGTTAGCATGGACTGGTTGAACTGAAAGGCCTGTTTCCATGCTGCATGACTCTATGATTCTACTCACCAGTGACCACTGCCAGGATATTGGGGGATTGCTGGCATGGATGCCATCTTTAAAAGGCCATTGTGCACTTGATTGAGTTCTGCAAATCTGCTGGTGCCCTACACATTTGGCCCGGGCTTGGCAGAGAAGGGAAAATTGGTGCCCACATTGTAGATAGAAACCTTAAGGTCCTGGTGGGCAGAGAAGATACATTCTTCACAACTAGGACTCGCAGAAGAGGCCATAAGGTCAGACCTTGCCAGCATTTCCACCTGAGTCAACGCTGTCTCAAAACCCCAGGCATTGAAGGAAGAATGCCAATGATTTCTTCTACTCTGCCAAGTCAAGAACCATTATTTTCCCTTTGCCACCTTGTTCTATCTCTACTCCTGCATCCACCTTCCACTAAGGCTCACTATTTTCTGTAACATCTTCCCCTCTCACTCTCACCACCCAAACCGCTGAGGCCACTATACCACTAAATCTGCATGTCCTCGAAGCTGCCTACTCGCTTACTGAGGTCACCTCACCACCATTCCCCCACCTGCATCAGCATTATCCGCTGTGCCATCTATTTTCATCTCACTCAATCACTCCTTTTTCCTCACTCTAGGAGAAAACAGCCCACAATAATGACTCAGTGGTTAGCACTGCTGCCTCACAGTGCCAGGGGCTCGGGTTCGATTCCATCCTCAGGCGACTGACTGTGTGGAGTTTGCACATTCTCCCCGTGTCAGCGTGGGTTTCCTCTGGGTGCTCAGGTTTCCTCCCACAGTCCAAAGATGTGCAAGCTAGAGGGATTGGCCGTGCTAAATTGCCTGTAGTGTTCAGCGATGTGTAGCTTAGGTGGGTTTTTTAGGGTGGGATGTTCCAATATTGGTGTGAACTGGTTGGACCGAAGGGCCTGTTTCTACATTGTAGGGACTCTATGATTCTATGAATAAAGCAGAAAGAGCCAAAGTGGGTGGTGGGGTGCTAAAACATTCAGCTCCCAACTCCCTGGCCATGACTGCTCTGAACGGCTGACTGACTGTTCCTAAGCCTCTGGACTGATAGTGAAGTCGGTCCTTGACTAAATGTGGCATGTCCCCACCCCTGTCCACCACTGAATGCTGTCTCCTTTGACTTGACTGAGAACTACTCCCCTGAGACTGTGAGGCATAGCATTTAAAACAATACTTTTCACTGTGTCTTGGAGCTTGCGACATTAATATGTCAGTCATTCATTCATTCATTCATTCAGCAAGTGCATGCAGTGCATTTGTCACATAAGCTGTGACACATGGTGCAAGTGTGAGATTGAGATAGCACCGTATTATGTCACAATGTGCTTTCTACCCCACCAACCCCCACCGACTGGTGACTGCTGTCAACCATCTCTGGCTTCCATGTCTGGCAAGATTGAAGTGCTGTGCACCTGTTAGCTCTGGCTAAGGCAGCAAAGTGTAAAAAACGAGGCCAAACATGGATGCAGTTAGCATCCTGTCACATCCTAAGTGAGTGAGAACTAAAAGAGCAAGTGAGCACCCTGACATGGAGCTGCATCCAATCTGTGAACTGGGTGCCTGGCCCTACACATAAAGAGTCCTTGCAGCAGCATTGCAATGCTAGTCACTGCAAAGTGTGGCATTGAATCGCAGAAGTAAATGGATTTGAGATATCCTGAGAGACTGCATGTATCAGATGCCAGCGTCTGCAGGTATTGCCCAAGGAAATGTTGAGTGCCCGGGGTAGGGGTCTGAAGAAGCAATTGGTGAGCTGGAATCACCAAAGTCCCACTATGACATCCATATTGGGAATTCTGAGCTTCTAGTTTCCACCCGGTGGGTTGTCGAATAAGGAGCCCATTTTAACAAGGAAAGATTTCTTCTATTTGCTTATTGTGCATTCCTAATTTCACAGATGCCAGTTGAGAGTGAACTACATTGCTGTGTGTCTGGAGTCACATGTAGGACAGACCAGGTAAGAATGGCAGTTCCCTTCCCTGAAGAGCATGACTGAACCAGATGGTTTGTTTCTCCCCTAAAAATCAACACAAGAATTTATGGTTATCATTAGACTCTTAATTGCAGATTTTCTTTGAATTCAAAATCCATCATCTGCCATGGTAGGGTTTGAACCTGGGCCTCCAGATTATTGCGTGGGTCACTGGATTAATAGCCCACCGATAATACCACTAGGCCATCACCTCCACCTTGATTAATTCATACTAAGAATGGTAATGAGTGATAATTCCCATTCATATGTCTCTCAACGTTCCCTAGCAAGATCTCTTCCCGACCTTTGGAACTCAGTTGGAAAGTTCCATTTGACATCGAGAAAGGCTTTGCTGGACTTCTCACATGATTTTCCCAAATTTCTTGCCTTACCCCATAGCATTCAGGGTCTGGGAAAATTCCACTTTTTAGTGCGAGGGACTAATCCCTGACATCAGTCTATTTTCTTTTCCTTCTGCTGATTTCGAACTTTGAGTCTAGGCCTGGTCTTCAAATGAAATTCAGAGAAATGCTTCAGATTAACTTGCTCCTAGCTTGGGCTACCCGGTATGCCTCTGTACACTTGTCTCTCGGGTACCACCTTGTGTATAATTGTCACCCTCCATCTCAACAAACACATACTCCAATGGAACCAAGTGATTGAGACATGAAATATATGAAGAATGGACAACAGAAAATGTTGGGATCACTCAATGGATTGGATTGCATCAAGAATTCTGGTGATAGATTGCCAATTTTGAAGTTTCAACCTGTTTCAGTCTCCACAGATGTTGCCTGACCTTCTGAATATTTCAGATTTCCAACATCTGCAGTACTTAGCTTCAGTATCATATTGTACTTTAATTGTTAGACTCCACATGCCTTCGCCACCTGGTTGCATTCAGGCATCCATCAATTACTTTCTCTTTTCTCATGATAGTTTGTATTTTCTTTAAACTAGCCCCTCCCCCATGGAATTAGGGTGCTGGGACAAAGGCATTTAAATCAGTACTTCATTAGAAATCACAAAATAAATTGAGCAGAAAATATATCTAATTACGAATCTATTGGTTTATTGATTTCAACTTTTGGAAAAGCTTTTACATAACCCTTCAGGGAACCAGACACATTTTTAAATTAGGGAAATAAGCAAATTTTAACAGAACTGCCAATCTCTAGCAATCTCCATCACTTTTGAGCTCTTTCCTTTGGCAAATCTTTTTGGCTTTGGTTATTTTGCTGCTAGAGTTTCCAGGAAATGACACCTTGGATAATTTTGCTATATATAAAGTTGGCTGGACAGCTTGTGATGCAGAGTGACGCCAACAGTGTGGGTTCAATTCCTGCATTGGCTGAGGTTACTATGGGTTACTATGAAGGATTCTCCTTCTCAGCCTCTCGCCTTGCCTGTGGTGTGACAATCCTCTAGTTAAACCACCAGCAATCACCTACTTTTCTAATAAGAGAGCAACCCTATGTCTGATAAGTATATAAATGCCAATTTCCATTATTAAGACTCTTTGATTTTTATAATATTCATTCATAGAGCCATGTGTGTATTGCTGGCTAAGTAAGCGTTTATTTCCCATCCCCAATTACCCAGTGGGCAGCTAAAAGCCAACCACGTTTTAGTGGATCTGGAGTCACAAGAAGGCCAGACCAGATCAGGGTTGCAGTTCCTTTCCTGAAAGGGCATTTAGGAACCATATGCATTTTTTTCCCAACAATTAAAAATGGTTTCATGGTCAACATAAGTGCACTTCAGGACAAATCACTAGGCCTAGCAAAGTAGGAAACTATTATTGGGCACTGACCTCTGACAAGATGTATTTTGTCTGTTTTTATGTGTGTGTGCATATACATTTAGATTGACTTGAATTTTCAATTTATAAACTGCAGCCTGTGTAGTCCTATCTTCCTTAATCTCCTGGTTTCTTGAATGTGTGAATGTCGTACAAAAACAATTCTCCTGCTTTGAAGGCTTTACGTATAAACTCTTAAAGGTTTTTGCTGCAATTTTTAAATTGCAATTTCACATTTTTTCATCCATTCACAGAATGAGTATGGTACGATGACTCAGTGGTTAGCACTACTGCCTCACAACTCCAGGGACCCAGATTCGATTCCACACTTGGGTGACTGTCTGTGTGGAGTTTACAGATTCTTCCCATGTCTGAATGGGTTTTCTCACACAGTCTAAAGATTTTCAGATTAGGTGGATTGACCATGCTAATTTGCCTATAGTGCCCTGAGATGTGCAGGCTAGGTAGATTAGCTATGGGAAATGCAGGGGTAGAAGGTAGGTCAGGGTGGGATGGCCTTCAGAGAGTTGGTGTGGGCTTGATGGGCTGAATGGCCTGTTTCCACACCGTAGGGGTTCTCTACTGGGTAGACAAGAATTTATGACACATTCCTGGAGTTACATACAGGCCAGACGTGGTAAGGACGGCAGTTTCATTCATCAAAGGTCATTGGTGAGTCAATTAATGACAATGGACCTAATCTGACAGTGTTTGACGCTGGTCTGAAATCAATGCCTTTTGGCAAGTAGAAATTTCTAACCTTCATTAAATAATAGACATTTGCCATCCAAATGTATCAAGAGAAGCGGGGGGAAAGGGGGCATATGAAAGTTGGCAGCGGATCAGACATAATATTACAGTGTGATAGAACAGCATGGCTTGAAGAACCAAATAGCCTCCTCCTGTCGCTATATTCCCATAATCCTAGGTACAAAACAGGGGCAAAGATTGCAAGTAACTTGCAGGCTCCCTTTCAGGCCAGCATCAAACAGTGTTAAGTTTGGTACAGCGAAATTAGAATAAAAATTATCAAAGATAGTGGTGCTTCAGGTTAAATTTATATTTTGTAGGCGAATTGAGACATATCCATGAAAAAACAGTTTGGGTGAGTTACATCTTTGCATGAAGAAGTGATTCCTAACTTCACTCCTGTCTCATGTTCAGACAATGCCTCCTAGTCCAAGACTCCACAACCAACACAAATGGTTTCGCTCTCTATTTGCCCTGTCACTGTTCCCACTGTGGAGGTGTCGGTGTCAGACTGGGGTGGACAAGGTCAGAAATCACACAACACTGGGTTATAGTCCAACAGGCTTATTTGAAAACACAAGCTTTCGGACCCTGACTCCTTCTTCAGGTGTGAGAGAGAAAGGTACTACCAGACACAGAATTTATAAATAAAAGATCAAAGGGTCACACCACTGATGAGGATGTACTAAACAAACCCAACATGCTGTAAAATCTTTAATGAGTTAGAATGTGTTAATTGATTAATATATATATGTAGCATGTATATCTTGAAGGCTATCAAATTATCTCTGAACTGTCTAAGTTTCACAGAATAAAACCTTGATTTTGTGATCTCACTTGTAATTCAATCTATACAATTGTGGAAATCAGAAAAAAGAATTGGATATTAGCTTTTCCATTACTGTAAGAGCCCAGTATCTTTGCTGCTGTGATCACGCCCTTTTGTAATATGGTGACCAGAATTCTATGTAGTACTCTGGTTGTGACCAGGTTAGTGTGTTATGCCCGAGACTAAGATCCCGGCTCTTACTTTGAAGCTCAGTTAACAAAGATTGTAGATTTTGGGAGATTGTAAGAGAAGGGAGTAACTAAGAGAGGAGGTGCAATAATTCTTCAACATTTGTTACTAATGAAGTATTAATTTAACTCCAACTTTCATTTACTTGTGATAGTGTGTTTACACAGAATAGAACCTGGTGTTATTTCACACGTTAAGAGAGATTGTTTTAAAGACAAGTGAGGGCCAATGAAACAAAGTTGTTGGACAATCAATGAGTAATAATCACAAATCCAGCTGCTTGTGCTGTGCTGTATTTAAAAAGCTGTGATTTTTTTTCATTGTGCAGTGATGAATGTAACAGTCAAATTAGGTAGCATGCATCTGAGACTCTGCAGTTAACAGGCCGATTATAGATGCTTTTCTGTTTACTAGGATTTTTCCACAGTACAGATGGTAGCAGTTCCATTGATTGATTAGCCCCAGCCGTTGCTATCAGATACACTTTATAGATTAATCGATAGACAGAAAGACTAGCACTTAAATCATGTCAGCAATATTGAGCTGCTGTTTTCACAATGAATATTTTAGAGTAGGCTGAGAATACCTATCTAGTACACACAGCCATCAAAATTACAAATAAGTATAGAAAATGCTCAAAAAATTCAGCAGGTCAGACAGTTTCTGTGGATAGAGGAGCATTTCGCATTACTCAATCAAAGTCCGCACTCTCTTCAAAATTGAATAATTTCACCCTTACTTGTTCAATTGGAGGGTTGTTCAGCACTATAATACACTGGATATTGCTTCTGCCCAATATTCATCAATCCTCCCAGGAATCTTATTTTTCAGCTCCTGGCATGTTGGACCAGTAGCATTCGTGTACTAAGGCTGTGTTTGGTGATGGCAGAGGGTGAACTACCTGCTACCTCTATCCAATGTGGTAGAAGTCCACTACAAACAGAGGAAGGGAAGGATTGCATCTCAATTTAGCATTCACCCTTTATTATCGCATTGTTCACTCGCAATCTTCTGCCCACACCCTGGCTGAGCCTAACTCCATTGTACTACATTCAAACTTTCTGCATTACATAACTGAATAGGAAGGAGATCCTTTATGTTAAGAAATTAAAATCACCACTCTCTCATTAGAGAGATACAACTGGTCATAGGTTTAACTTGAGAGTTGTCATACCTTAGCTGAGGGGCAAGAGTGAGAAAGTGGACCTTCATGGTAACCTCCACTAGCCTGGAAATCATTCCGCATCACAAACCAGCCATCCAGCCAACCAAACTAACCAAACTTTCTACTAACAAAGTATGACTGACTGTAGAGATAGTAAGAGTTGCCAATGCTGGAGTCAGAGATAACACAGTGTGGAGCTGGAGGAACACCCTAGGCTAGGCAGCATCGGAGGAGCAGGAAAGCTGACATTTCAGTTTGGGACCCTTCTTCATCCAATCTTAAGCATCAGCTTTCCTGCTCCTCTGATGCTGCCTGGCCTGCTGTGTCCCTCTAGCTCCATACTGTGTTTTGACATAAAGTAACTCAGTAATTAAAATTCTGATATTTGGTGTATAAAAGTAAAGGATTAACAATGAGCCATGGCATATCGAATATCATTAACCTTTCATGCACAAATCAAATGTACTTTAATTACCATTCTTGCCTGCAAACTATCACTCAAGTGCTCCCAAATGCAGTAAAGTTTATGCTAAAATACACAATAGACATGTTTTAAAACAGAGAAAAGTAGAACTTTGTGAAGGTGATGTGGTTCTGGGCTAAGAGGCACGTCTCTCCTTCTTAAGAAGTCTTACTGCATTTTGTGTTAATCTGACAATTTAGGGGCCTACCCCATTGTGGGAAGAAGTCTTTTCTACCAAGGGCTTTCATCAGAGGACAGGCCAGCAGCTCAACTGATTGGCAAATGGCAACGATGAGCCATTACAACAGCCAACCGAGGCCTAGGATCGCTGGTTAATCCCATGCTGGAGGTGAGTGATTATGGGAGAGAGATATGCCAAGATATGACAATTATAGGGGTAGACTAGGTTAAGGAATGGCTCATAGTAGGCACCCGAGCCCTTTCCCCTCGCCGGCCACTTCCACCAGTCTCACTTAATGCCAGCTTCCTCATCCAATCACTGGACGCCATTGGATGAGAGATCTGCCTCAGGAGCCAATGCTCCCCACGTGGTGGGATTCTGCTTGGCATGAGGATCACACCAACAATGTTGGATTGCAGCCCTCAAATGGATATTAATTAAAACTGTTAGCATTAATTAACGGCATGGGAATTAATTAATGGCACGAGAATGTTGACCATGGATTTCAATGGGGAAGAGCTCAGTTCACCACTCCCCACCCTCCTGCCCTGACGAAATGCCCTTCTGGCATGAAACACGCTACTGGGTGTTTCGCAAAGTATTAAAACTTAAATACTGCAAAAGTTAGTTTGAGCTGAGCCTATTACAGCTCACCGCATGTGTGCCAACGGTCACACACTCAACTATTCCTGACCAATCAGCAGCAGGAGATACAGGGCACACTTAATTGATTTTGTGTGTGTAGCTTTGTTTTATGCTTGAACATATTGGCAGCAAGGAGCTGTTCTGCGTTAACTGCTGTTCAGAGTTTACTTTCTAAGCAGTGCAGCTGTATCATTCGATATGTTAGAGCTCACCTCAACTTATACAACTCCCAAATTAGCAACTGCAACACAGACCCACACACAGTCGCTCAGACACACACACATGCCACACACATATAACAGTTGTTTTTCCAACATAAATCCAGATTGTGAAACACATGCAAACTTAAAAGCATGTTCCATTTAAACCACATTATTTTAATCACTGTTGGTGTTCCCATGTGAAATGGAAAATGTAAAGTAGCTTATGGCTTTGTTATCACTTTGAACAGGGCTTCTGAATTCAGATATTCAGGTCCATTTGTCTATCAAATCTCCCCCAGGAAGGAACCTCAGCATGACATCAAATGCATTTTCTGACTTCAATCTAATGAAAATATTTTGTCTTGTACCAAGCGATTCCACATCATTAACTGCTCTGCCTTCTCGTTTTCTCTCCTCGTTACTGTGACAACGTGCCTTAGTTTCCAACCTGAGGACAGCACAATTTCATTAAACTAACATGACATTTTGAGGCCAGAAACCCTGCGTTGGGAGAGAGTGTAACTCAGAGTGGCTGCCTTTTGTGGGGAAGAGCGCTGAAGTAATCGGAGAGTGGAGGTGTGGAATAATGAAACAAGTCGGCAGGACTTTGCTCAGAAATCCAGGTCAAGTTAATTGAGCCCCTGGGGAAAATTCACTGAAAAAGTTTTTTTTAAAACTCATCAAATGTGGGTGTCATTAGCTGGGCCAGCTTTTATTGCCTGTTTCTAGTTGCCCTTTAGAAGGTGGTGGGTTGCCTTCTTGAACCTTTACTATCCATGTGCTGTAGGTAGGCCCATAATGGCATTAGGGGGGAAGTTTCAGCTTTGAGCCAACCCTGGAAGAGCTGATGGTTACAGGAAGGGGAAAGAGAAATGAGCCTTCTGTTCACTCCCAAAGATTTTGGGACTGTTTCCCTCAACTAACCTGAGAGTCTACCCATTTATGCTCGTATACCCAGGCGATTTAGGTGAAATTTCGCTTATCCTAAAACTTCAAACATTTTTAAACTTTCAACAAAGCTAACTTCACAATGTTGTACCTTTCCTTTAAGAGAGTTTATCTTTAAGGATTCCAACAACTGTGTGTTTACAATGTTGTGACTCTGCCTGCCCATAAAATTGGTGATGTATTTGCAAGCTATATACACAGCTGATTTTCTGTAATACCTACTTCTAACTTATCATATGTTTTACTGTTTAAAAAAAACTAACACAGAGTTAATAAATCCACAATGAGTGACTGATTATTAGATCATTATCATTAATGTGACACACAGCAGATTGATTAGTTTGCATTTTAGGGTCCAGATCCCCTTTCTGGATAAAGGTGGTAAGTTTTTGATTTTAGACAGCAGGGCTGTGACTCATTCCATTAGAGTAGCACAATGTTACTCTGACTTCTATCCACTTCTTTAGCCCTGGAGCCTCCAGTATCCCAGTCCTTGAGATTTGGGGCAGAGTCAATATTCTCTGCACAGGAGGATAGGAGTCCTGTTCTAAATCATTCCCAAAGACAGTCCCGAGAACTTTAGGCCCTCTACACGTTCCGTGCACTCAAATGTGAATGTTAAATTCATGCGACCATTAAACCTTCTGCCGAATCTGACTATGATACTTTGCAAACCCAGGATATTGTGATTTGTTCAGTGTACCACTGATGTTTCTTTTCCATGCTGCAGCATTTATGAGCAATTATATGGTAATGTGGAAATTCATCTAAATACTGGCATAAACTAACTGGGCTGAATTACCTCTTTTGGTAGTTTAGATTATATGACAGAAAGAATTGACGTGGCACCAAAGCATTTCAGAGCACAAAAGACCTTCAAGTTATAATCACTGTGAAGAAACTTGACCATCTGTTAAAATTCCACAAACCTCATTGAGATAAATGGTCAGACAATCAGGCTTTAGTGATAGTAGGAACTGCCAATGCTGGAGTCATATGTGATTTTGGTTGCAGGCAAACATTGACTCTACTGGGAGGGCTATCAAGTCAGTGAAAGACACTCAGTGGTCTGCCTGAAACTCATTGGTCTTTCAGAACAAGGAGTTAATCTCAACTAAGTGTTGCAGACTGGCATGTTGCAAGGTCAGGGGTTAGGTGCTGAGGGACGTACTAGAGTTTGGGGCAGCTGCCTCCAAAGTGCATTGGAGAAAAACCACTGCCTAAGGTTTTTCTGCCAAAATAAAATGGTTTATCCGATCCTCCCAATGTCTCAAATATATGTAAATATTGTTCTGTATAAGTAAAAAAAAAGCCTTGAGTTTTTTTTGCTGGATAGAGTCAAACTCCAACTTTGTTTCTTTAAATGCTTCTGTACAGAACCAAAATGTTTTCATGACTATGTATGTATATAAAGATATTTTTATGAATAAAGTATATTTGAAATTAAAATTAAGACAAAAATCAAAAATAAAAGACAACAGAAGAATGCACCGTGACTTCTTTGATTTCTACAAAGAGATCTTTACTTAAGAGAGGAGACAGAAGCAGAGATCGCATTCAGATTACTACATTACTCATTAATGCACTGGAGTGTCACCCCAGGAGCTGCACAAATACTTGGAACCTTCTCACTCCGAGACAAATGCCTGCCCCACTAATTGAGCCATATCTCCACTAAAACAAATTTGTTTAGCTGAAAACCATTAAAGGGAGCAGAGTTTTACTACAAGACACTGACACAGGTCAGTGATGACTTAAGACTTGGAGCTTAAAAACCAGAAGATAAAGTGAAGAGGGATCTGTCAAGGGCGTTTGAGGAAAAATAAAAGTAGGAAATAATGAGATGGATTTTGTTTTCAATATAATGACACTACGGTGTGTGGCAATTTGAAATAAGTTTGCCAATTCTCCAGAACTGGACTAGAGTCACCAGAGTTTGAATAATAATCTGCAGCACTTTGCTGTGTGTAACCCATGAGAGAGATAAGAAGGGAAATTGAACTTGCTATGACAAGGAATGGTTGAAGTGGTTAACATTCATGGATAAGTTAGACAGAGGTGTGGTGAAGAAATACAAAGCTAAGTAGTTGCATACATAGGAAGTAGGCAAGAATTGTTGGATGAATGATCAGTTTCTGAGCTGGAGGTAATTTGCAGTTTTGTAGTTGTTCTGGGTAGCTTGCTATTGATGATGCATTGCAACCTTACAACATACATGCATGAGCAAGGAACAGGAGGAGACCAATCAGCATCCTGAATCTGCTTCTCCATTCAAGAAAATCATGGCTGATGTAAGTGTCACCAGTTTCCAATGTTTCTGTGTAGTTGGGTGTTTGCATCCAGCGGTCTTGATTCTTTTCTGAGATTTCTTTCTAGAAATGGGAAAATGATGGGCATGATGCAATTCTTTCCAACTGGGCTTCATCGAGTAAATAATTAATAGCCCATCCGCCAACGATACTCAATAGCAGCAGTGTGCATTGTCCACAAGAAGCACTGCAGAAATTCACCAAAAATTCTTAGACAGCATCTTCCAAACCTGCAATCACTTTCACTTAGAAGGATAAGGGCAGCAGATACATGGGAACACCACCCCCTGCAGGTTCTCCTCCAAGCCACTTGCCATCCTGACTTGGAAATATATTGCCATTCCTTTATTGTAACGGAATCTCAATCCTGGAAATGGCTCCCTCAGGGCATTGTGGATCTGCCTATAACACATTGGAATGTAATAGCTTAAGAAAGCATTTTACCACCTCCTCAAGGGCTACTAGGGATGGGTATTAAATGCTGGCCAGCTACATCCCATGACTCTCTGATGAAGGGTCTAGGCTCGAAACGTCAGCTTTTGTGCTCCTGAGATGTTGCTTGGCCTGCTGTGTTCATCCAGCCTCACATTTTATTATCTACATCCCATGACTGTTGTTTTTTAAAAGTCCAAGAAAAACATGCAAATATCATCACCTCATCCCATTGAAGCAACATCACAGTTCATTTAAAAATAAGATAACACAGTGTGGAGCTGGAGGAATACAGCAGGCCAGGCAACGTCAGAGGAGCAGGAAAGCTGCTGTTTTGGGTCAGGGCCCTTAAAAGAAGAGTCCCGACCCAAAACGTTATCTTTTCTGCTCCTCTGATGCTGCCTGGCCTGCTGTGTTCCTCCAGCTCCACACTGTGTTATCTCTAACTCCAGAATCGGCAGTCCTTACTATCTCCCATCAAAATTCATTTAGCGTATTTTGCATATTCTTGACTGCTCATTTGCAAGACGTCATGTGTGAGGTCGCAATGTTTGCAACGTGCTGTGTTCCCACATCAGTGGCTGTTGTAGGTCAGAAACAGAAAGAAAGTCACTATCAGTATCAGATAATCCTCAGAAAGAATTATAACTCAAACCACTGAAACTTCAAAGACGTGTAATATTGGTGTGAATTAGTTTGCTTATTCAATCAAGAGCAAGACAATCCGTTTGCAATTGCCACTTGCTTGGGAGCCGAACCTCCAACAGATCTGAACCAATTTGATTGTAAATGTTTCCATAAATATGACTTGAAGTAATTTATTGAACCAGTCAATCTGAAACATTTAGCATAAAAGGCAACAGTGCCCCCAAAGACATTTATGGATGGAGCAAAAATAACATAGAACAAATACTCAAGTAAATGTTCTGACAAGGGTGAGTTTTAAAAGGGCCAGAAAATCTGCTGGATGCGAGTCTTAAACTATCAGTGAGTGTATAATACTCCATGCGTGTCTGTGTGACACAGTCAATTTAAGAAGGAGAAATGATTAAGTTACAGTTGAAAATATAAGGCCCAATCTTCATAAAATCACTCTCAATCTCTTATGATTTATCTTTATTCAACATTAACAAGTATTTCAGTGGAAACACGTTTCAATAAAATGTTACATTAATTTAGAAAAAGTCAAAGCTCTCCAGCTGCCAAATTAAATTATCTCTTGCGTTCCATCAGCAGCCTACAACAGCCAAGTGCTGGAGAAAATGAAGTGCACTTATCAAAGATAATATGTTTGCAAATATTTTAAAAATGTACACTCTGTCTCAATTCAAAAAATTCCAAAACAATACAATTGAAAGAAGCACATAATTAAAACATAATATGCAATAGTTACAAGGAATTAAACAGACTTCTTGACAGACTGAGCAAGTTTTGCACAGTGAATCAAATTTCTTCACATGATTTACACAAGTGGGCCATAGGGTGGAACCTTACAGGAATCTAAATGGTGTTATCCATTAGTGAGATGTGTGCCAGAATCAGGAGATACGTTTAATGATGCCCATCTTGACTTTGGTATTACCTTACTCCTTACATCTTTTATCTATTTCAAGAGCGACGTGGCAAGATTTTTATTAGGCAGTGGAGCAATGTCAACTGTTATTCATTGTTGATTATTAAATGCCTTGTTAACGTAACCTCATTAATAGTCACACCAATCTTAACAAACTCGACAAGAAAGCCAATGTGTGTATAAGTTTACCCCTTGTTCCAACCACATCCATGTTGGAAACTAGACACCAGCATCTCAGGGCACACTCCATGGTCCCTTGCCGCAAAATGGAACTAAGTATCCGCCAGCATCTTACAACCCTCACAGCACATCTCCAATCCACTTACAAGACACTTCTGCACCTTGGTGTACCCCAGCGCCTATAATTTTTAATGCTGCAGCAAGGTTCAGATACGTACAGCTCATGGACTGAACTAAGTTACACCTCTGGGTTCTGTGCTCGCTGTCATCACTGTCAATCACATTGATCCGGATTGGGTGCTCACCGTATCTCTGCTTGTCTTTGCCTTTTTGCTTTTGGTGCTCTCATCAAGAGATACCTGGCTCATATTACTGATAATGGGAACTGCAGATGCTGGAGAATCCAAGATAATAAAACGTGAGGCTGGATGAACACAGCAGGCCAAGCAGCATCTCAGGAGCACAAAAGCTGACGTTTCGGGCCTAGACCCTTCATCAGAGAGGGGGATGGGGAGAGGGAACTGGAATAAATAGGGAGAGAGGGGGAGGCGGACCGAAGATGGAGAGTAAAGAAGATAGGTGGAGAGGAAAGTATAGGTGGGGAGGTAGGGAGGGGATAGGTCAGTCCAGGGAAGACGGACAGGTCAAGGAGGTGGGATGAGCTTAGTAGGTAGGAAATGGAGGTGCAGCTTGGGGTGCGAGGAAGGGATGGGTGAGAGGAAGAGCAGGTTAGGGAGGCAGAGACAGGCTGGGCTTGTTTTGGGATGCAGTAGGTGGAGGGGAAGAGCTGGGCTGGTTGTGTGGGGCAGTGGGGGGAGGGGACGAACTGGGCTGGCTTGGGGGCATCCCAAAACCAGCCCAGTTCGTCCCTCCCCCCACTGCACCACACAACCAGCTCAGCTCTTCCCCTCCACCCACTGCATCCCAAAACCAGTCCAACCTGTCTCTGCCTCCCTAACCTGTTCTTCCTCTCAACCATCCCTTCCTCCCACCCCAAGCTGCACCTCCATCTCCTACCTACTAAGCTCATCCCACCTCCTTGACCTGTCTGTCATCCCTGGACTGACCTATCCCCTCCCTACCTCCCCACCTATACTCTCCTCTCCACCTATCTTCTTTTCTCTCCATCTTCAGTCCGCCTCCCCCTCTCTCCCTATTTATTCCAGAACCCTCACCCCATCCCCCTCTCTGATGAAGGGTCCAGGCCCGAAACGTCAGCTTTTGTGCTCCTGAGATGCTGCTGGGCCTGCTGTGTTCATCCAGCCTCACATTTTATTATTTTGGCTCATATTACTGCTGTCTTACTGTGTTGTTTAGCACAGGCACAAAGCCAGGAATATTGCTGTGGTTGTCAGCTGGCTCCAGGCCAGTTAAGGGGTTAGCTGTCACTCAGGGGGTCTCAGCGCAGCAAGTTAAGGACAGCGTCTAAACCCAGTCCATGCCAGGCTTGGGACTGACACAGTCAGGATCCTCGCCACATAACGGGTGAGGAGTTAAATGATAGACAGTCCATCATGCTCTTTCTGCATTCCTGGGGGTTGTAGTCCTCCTTGACTGAGAGAGAGCCTGGTATTACAGAAGATGAAAGTTGGTGGCGCAATTATTACTGTTGGTGTGGGAGGGGGGGTGCCCTGAGTGAATGAGTAGGCAGCACTGACGGCACACGTGGTTCATGGTGGCAGAGTTCTGGTGGGAAGTGGGTAATTTAGAAAAGGTAGAGTGAGTTTGAGGAATCATAGAACACAATGAAAAAAGCCCTAGCTCACTCAATCTTTCCTCATAAGACCTGTCCTCCAGTCCAGGCAGCATCCCGGTAAATCTCCTCTGTACACTCTCTAAAGCTTCCACATCCTGCCTATAATGAGGCGACCAGAACTGAACATAATATTCCAAGTGTGGTCTAACCAGGGTTTTATAGTGCTGCAGCATAAGCTCGAGGCTCTCAAACTCAATTCCCCCCAAACTCAATTCCCTCCAGCCAATGAAACCCAACACACCATGTACCTTCCTAACAACCCTGTTAACTTGGGTAACAACTTTGATATGTCTATGGATGTGGACCCCAAGATCCCTCTGTTCCTTCACACTGCCGAGAATCCTGCCATTAACCCTGTATTCTGCATTCAAATTTGACCTTCCAAAATGAATCACGACACACTTTTCTGGGTTGAATTCCATTTGCCACTTCTTTGCCCAGCTCTGCATTCTGTAAATGTCCAGTTACAATTTACAACAGCCCTCCACACTATCCACAACTCCACCAGCCTTTGTTGGAATCGGAGAGAAGATGTTTGCACCTATGTTGGTGGAGCAGAGAAGGAATTTGACTTTCTTCATACAGTGCTGGGTATTCCTCCAGATGGCTGAGACTGATTTAATTTGGGTGGCAACCTCAAACCAGGCTGGCATGGCCTGTCATTGTGGCCTCTGTTGCTGGCCCAGGAGGCAGAGAATGTCCCAACTTTGCAGCACACTATCCAGCAGGGCCTCCAAGTCCCTACCCATTGACAGCGAAGGACAATGGCAGAATAGTATTACTGATAGACAATTAATCCAGAGACCCCTGTAATGTTCTTGGAGCTTCAGCTCAAATCTGGTCATGGCAGATGGTAGAATAAAAATCTGAAATTAAGAGATGACCATGAATCCATTGTTAATTGTCAGGAATAACCCTTCTGGTTTACTTATGTCCTTTACTTCCCTGGTCTGCCCTCCATGTGACTCCAGACTCACAGAAATGTGGTTGAAACTTAACTGCCCTCTGGGCAATTAGGGATGGGCAATAAGTGTTGGCCTGATCCAGCAACACCCACATCCCATGAACAAACAAAAAAAAATCATCTCCTGAAGCTCCCCTCCAAACCGCAAAATCTCGCTGCTCCCACAATAATAGACTGTAGAAGAGTCAGAGGTAACTGAATTGAAACATATGAGATTCTGGGAGACTTGTCCAGGTGGATGTTGAAAGGATGATTTCTCTTCTGGGGAGAATCTGGAAATAGGTTTGTAGTTTGAAAATAAGGGGTCACCCATTTAAAACTGGAAAGAGGAAACTTTTTTTCTCTCAAACGATTGGGAGTTTTTGGAATTCCCTTCATGAAACAGCAGTGGATTCAGAATCTTTAAGTATTTTTAAGGCAGAGATCAATAGCTTCTCGATTTCCAAAGGGATGAAGGATTATCAAGGGTGTGCAGGAATTTAGAGTTGAGGTTAAACTTGAATCCATTAAGAACTCTGTAATATGCATCAGCGATTCTGAATATTATAAGAGAGAACTGTACAGCGTTTCTGCACCTGATTCCTACCCATTGGCTAATACTGGAAAGCACATAGAGTCATAGAGATATGCAGCATGGAAACAGACCCTTCGTTTCAACTCATTCCAGCTAATCAGATATCCTAAATTAATCCAGACCCATTTGACAGTATTTGGCCCATATCCTTCTTAACCCTTCCTATTCACGTGCCCATCCAGATTCCTTTTAAAAGTTGTCATTGTATCCGCCTCCTCCACTTTCTTTGGCAGCTCATTTGATGCACACACCACCCTCTGTGAAAAATTTGCCCCTTAGATCCCTTTTAAATTTTTCCCCCCTCACCTTAAACCTGTGCCCTCTAGTCTTAGACTCTGCTACCCTGGGAACAAGACTTTGGCTATTCAGCCTATACATGCCCCTCATGATTTTATAAACCTCTTTCGGGTCACCCCTCAGCCGCTGATACTCCAGGGGAAATTACTCCAGCCTATTTAGCCTCACCCAATAGCTCAGACACTCCAACCCTGGCAACGTCCTTGTAAATCTTTTCTGAACCCTTTCAAGTTTCACAACATCTTATCTATAGCAGGGAGACCAGAATTTCATGCAGTATTCCAAAAGTGGCCAGAACAATGCCCTGTACAGCTGCAACATGACATCCCAACTAACCTAACACATCCTAGGCCCCAAGAAGACTTTCCACATCAAGCAGATGTTCAACTGCACATCTGCTAATGTGGTATACTGCATCCACTGTTCCCGTTGTGGCTTCTTCTACATTGAGGAGACCAAGCAGAGGCTTGGGGACCGCTTTGCAGAACACCTGCGCTCGGTTTGCACTAAACAACTGCACCTCCCAGTCACAAATCATTTCAACTCCCCCTCCCATTCCGTGGACGACATATCCATCCTGGGCCTCCTGCAGTGCCACAACGATGCCACCCGAAGGTTGCAGGAACAGCACTTCATATTCCGCTTGGGAACCCTGCAGCCTAACGGTATCAATGTGGACCTCACAAGTTCCAAAATGTCCCCTCCCCCCACCGCATCCCAAAACCAGCCCAGCTCATCCCTGCCTCCCTAACCTGTCCTTCCACCTATCCCTTCCTCCCACCTCAAGCCCCACCCCCATCTATTACCTACTAACTTCATCTCGCCCCCCTTGACCTGCCCGTCCTCTCTGGACTTCCCTACCTCCCCACCTACACTTACCTTCACTGGCTCCATCCCTGCCTCTTTGACTGGTCTGTCTCCTCTCCAACTATCTTCTCCTCTATCCATCTTCTATCTGCCTCCCCCTCTCTCCCTATTTATTTCAGAATCTCTCCCATTTCTGATGAAGGCCCGAAATGTCAGCTTTCCTGCTCCTATGATGCTGCTTGGCCTGCTGTGCTCATCCAGCTCTACACCTTGTTATTTCCTATACTCAATGCTGAATATACTGAATAAAGCCTTCTTCACTATCCTATCCACTTGCAACGCCATCTCCAACAAACCCGCACCCTAAGGCCTCCTTGTTCAGCAACACTCCCCAGACCCTAACATTACGTGTATAAGTCCTGCACTGATTTGCCTTTCCAAAATGCAATACCTCACATTTATCTAAATTAAGCACCATCTGCCATTCCTCGACCCATCAGCCCACCTGATCAAGGTCCCTTTGTACACGTGTGGGTATCCAGTGAGCGTAGGTTCATTCAAGGGTGATATGGTTTAGCTATGTCATCAACAGATTGTTGGCACCCATACAAGCACTTGTGCTATATAATTGAGAGTAAATTTGCTATCTCTTGGAGTAGTCTACCAATTGTTAAAGTAAGAATGGAAACTAGTGGAGCTGGATTTCAATTATACCAGGGTACCTTTAACATGCACCTTCAATATCTTGGTTAACAGCCAATCGAATTTCAGCATAGTGACAACGCAGCATGCCCTCAGAACTGTGCTGGAGCATTAACCCAGATTATGTAGCAAATCCAACATTTGGATTTGAGTCCACCAATGTCCCAACACTGAGTCAAATATATTACTGACATAACTAAGTCTATTATAGTGATATTTGCAGATTCTCAGGTAACAAATCATTCTTGTAATATGAAGCATGCAGAAATAAGAACATAATATCATCAGAATGTGACTGTTGCCTCCTGAATTTCCCTCTTAAATTGTCTGTAGATCTTTCCTGTTGGTTGCTTTTCACAAAATGGCATTGAAATGGACACAGGCAGGCCTTCCCACTGAGGCCTTGTGGATTGAAATGTTACAAAACTCAAGGATCTCAAAAATATTTCAGATTGCTCTTTAACCTGGCTAGCATAAATTCGATGACTTTTTTTTCCCTTGCCTGCTCTCTAACTGTTAGCACACTGCAGCTACTCTGGCTGGCACATTGCTGGAAGAAAAGCTACAGGAAAAGACCCTTCAGTCCCTTAGTTTTGGTCATCCAGTTAGATTATGGTGGATGTGTAACTTTGCCTCCCAATCATGGTTCCATAATAATACTTAACAAGAAAGAAAAGATTTTAATTTTCAAATTTTCAGTTGACCTTTAATCCCAACAGGTTTTGATTGGAGCAGAAGGCTCCATATTTCTGTTAACCTTTGTCCGAAGATGTTCCAGCTTTAATCTAATGGATTTGGGGCAGTGTGGATTTGATGGCCCAAATGATCTGCTTCCATACTGTAGGGATTCTATGATTCCCTATAGGGATTCTTTGGTGTGTCCTATTGTTCTGAACTTCCCCACTGCAGGAAGTAATTTCTGTCTACTCTACTCTCCATCAAATACTTGCTTCACTCAAACAACTCAATTAGATCACTCACTTTGGGAACTCAAGGCTTATCAACGCAACCTCAGCTTTATTTATGTTTCAGTGCAATCTGGAGGGAGTGCTGCACTGTCAGAGGTTCCAATTTTAAGGGTGATGTTAAACTAAAGCCCTGACTGTCTTCTCAGGGAGCGGAGAGCTATACTTTCTGTCTGGAAAAGATTTACACTAATTCCAGCATCACTAAAGCAGATTGTCAAGATCATCCAATGTACAACTTGGCTGCTGTGTGTCTGCCATTACAACAATGACAACCGTCCTTCATTGGCAATGAGGGGTGTGAGAAACGCTAGATAAATGAAAGTCTACATTTTCTTTGTCGGAACAGGCTACAATGCAATGAGTGGCTAAGTACTGTGTGAAAAGATTGGGCGTCAGCTGGAGGGAATGCCTTTGAGCTTCTGCGATGAGGACCTTGAATGACAGCCCAGTAGCTCCACTCTGCCAGTTACTGATGTGGTGGTCCTGGTGTTTGCTAGCCAGATGTTGAACTTGCTCGACTGCCAGAAAAGTTTACTTGAATCAATTTAATGTAAATCAAATGTAGGATATATCTTGAAAGATCACTGAAGGCAAGAAATTGCAGTTTACATAGACAATTCTAGCTTTCTAAAAGAAGTGATTAACATTCCTAAATCCATGAAGAGTCCTTAGGATTAATTCAAGCTGAAATACCACAAAAAGAATGCATTTATTTTGTCCTCCTAAACATTCTGTCTGTCTCTCTTTGCAGTAGTGATAGGTTCTTTGGGAAATGATTGTCCTCCAATATTCCACAAAGGGATTCACAGTTATCTGTAAACTTCAGTGATCTATTCTGTCTTAGGTACCAGAGTACTCATCTGACCTTTACATGTGACTGATTTTATCAGCGGAGTTATTTGATAAAGGAAGGAGATTAAAAGCATGGATTCATTTTTGTGGTAGAGTAACCTTGTGGGCATCCCAGGTTCCATGCCACATACTCAACCACCTAACACAGGTTAACAGTTCAGCTGCAGGACTAGAGGAATGGTGTAGGTTTCACAGCGGCATCTTTCAGCTGCACGTGTAAACAGAGTGAGGCACCATCCAATCACTGAGGTGAATGTAAAAGATCAGTATTTGAAGAACAGCAGGAGAATACTCCTTCAGTGTTCTGGCCAAAGCATATCACTGAACCAACTGGATTACCAGGTCATTGCTGACAGAGAGCTTGCTGTGGGCAAATTGGCTGTTCCCATAAGACCATAAGACCATAAGACATAGGAGTGGAAGTAAGGCCATTCGGCCCATCAAGCCCAGTCTGCCATTTAAATCATGGCTGATAGGCATTTCAACTCCACTTCCCTGCACTCTCCCCATAGCCCTTGGTGCCTTCTGAGATCAAGAATTTGTCGATCTCTGCCTTGAAGGCATCCAACATCCCAGCCTCCACTGCACTCCGTGGCAATGAATTCCACAAGCCCACCACTCTCTGGCTGAAGAAATGTCATCTCATTTCAGTTTTAAATTTACCCCCTCTAATTTTAAGGCTGTGCCCACGGGTCCTAGTCTCCCCGCCTAACAGAAACAACTTCCTAGCTTCCACCCCTTCTAAACCATACATTATCTTGTAAGTTTCTATTAGATCTCCCCTCAACCTTCTAAACTCTAATGAGTACAGTCCCAGGATCCTTAGCCGTTCATCATACGTTAAACCTACCATTCCAGGGATCATCCGTGTGAATCTCCGCTGGACACGCTCCAGGGCTAGTATGTCCTTCCTGAGGTGTGGGGCCCGAAATTGGACACAGTATTCTAAATGGGGCCTAACTAGAGCATTATAAAGCCTCAGAAGCACATCGCTGCTTTTATATTCCAACCCTCTTGAGATAAACGACAACATTACATTCTCTTTCTTAATTACGGACTCTACCTGCAAGTTAACCTTTAGAGAATCCTGGAACAACACTCCCAGATCCCTTTGTACTTCTGCTTTGCAAATTTTCTCACCATTTAGAAAATAGTCCATGCCTGTATTCTTTTTTCCAAAGTGCAAAACCGCACATTTACTCTCATTGAATTTCATCAGCCATTTCCTGGACCACTCTCCTAAATTGTCTAAATCTTTCTGCAGCTTCCCCACCTCCTCAGTACTACCTGCCTGTCCACCTATCTTTGTATCATTGGCAAGCTTCACCAGAATGCCCCCAGTCCCTTCATCTAGATCATTAATATACAAGGTGAACAGCTGCGGCCCCAACACTGAACCCTGCGGGACACCACTCATCACCGGTTGCCATTCCGAAAAAGAGCCTTTATCCCAACTCTCTGCCTTCTGTCAAACAGCCAAACCTCAATCCAAGCCAGTAGCTCACCTCGAACACCATGGGCCCTCACCTTGCTCAGCAGCCTCCCATGAGGCACTGTATCAAAGGCCTTTTGGGAGTCTAGATAGATAACATCTACTGGGTTTCCCTGGTCTAACATACTTGTTACCTCTTCAAAGAATTCTAGCAGGTTTGTCAGGCACGACCTCCCCTTACTAAATCCATGCTGACTTGTTCTAATCTGACCCTGCACTTCCAGGAGTTTAGAAATCTCATCCTTGATAATGGATTCTAGAATTTTACCAACTACTGAGGTTAGGTTAATCGGCCTATAATTTTCCATCTTTTGTCTTGATCCTTTCTTAAACAAGGGGGTTACAACTGCCTTTTCATCTGGGACTTTCCCAGACTCCAGTGACTTTTGAAAGATCACACCAAAGCCTCCGCTATTTCCTCAGCCACCTCCCTCAGAACTCTAGGATGTAGCCCATCGAGACCAGGAGATTTATCAATTTTTAGACCTTTTAGCTTTTCTAGCACTTTCTCTTTTGTAATGCTTACCATAGTCAGCTCTGCCCCCTGGCTCTCCCTAATTGTTGGCATGCTACACATGTCTTCCACTGTGAAGACTGACGCAAAGTACTTATTAAGTTCTTCAGCTATTTCCTTATCTCCCATCACTAGCCTTCCAGCATCAGTTCGGAGTGGCCCAATATCTACTTTTGCCTCTCGTTTATTTCTTATGTATTGAAAGAAGCTTTTACTATCATTTCTAATATTACTAGCTAGCCTACCTTCATATATGATCCTCTCCTTCCTTATTGGTCTCTTTGTTATCCTCTGTTTGTTTTTGTAGCCTTCCCAATCTTCTGATTTCCCAGTGCTCTTGGCCACATTATAGGCTGTCTCTCTTTCTTTGATATATTTCCTGACTTCCTTTGTCAGCCATGGCTGTCTAATCCCACCCCGGATAATCTTTCTTTTCTTTGGGATGAACCTCTGTACTGTGTCCTCAATTACACCCAGAAACTCCTGCCATTGTTGCTCTACTGTCTTCCACGCTAGGCTCTGCTTCCAGTCAATTTTCGTCAATTCCTCTCTCATGCCCCTGTAATTACCTTCATTTAACTGTAACACCATTACATCCGATTTTGCCTTCTCTCTTTCAAACTGCAGACTGAACTCTACCATATTATGACTGCTGCCTCCTAAGTGTTCCCTTACTTTAAGGTATTTTATAAAGTCTGGCTCATTACATAGCACTAAGTCCAGAACAGCCTGCTCCCTTGTGGGCTCCATCACAAGCTGTTCCAAAAAGCCATCCTGCAAACATTCCATGAATTCCCTTTCTTTGGATCCACCAGCAACATTATTCACCCAATCCACCTGCATATTGAAGTCCCCCATGATCATCGTGACCTTGCCTTTCTGACATGCCCTATCTATTTCTCGGTGCACCTTGCGCCCCTGGTCCTGATCACTGTTAGGAGGTCTGTACCTAACTCCCATTATAGTTTTTTTGCCTTTGTGGTTCCTCAATTCCTCCCACACAGACTCCACATCTTCTGATCCTATGTCATTCAGTGCCGTGGAATTAATTCCAAACCTCGCCCTCACTGCCGACCTCCCTGTCTTTTTGATATGTTGTGAATCCTTGGATGTTTAACTGCCAGTCCTGAACTCCCTGCAACCATGTCTCTGTGATGCCTACCACATCATAATCATTCAGGAGGATTTATACTGTTAATTCATCTATTTTGTTGCGCATACTACAAGCATTTAAATAAAGTGCCTTAATGCTAACTTTCTTATCATTATTAGAGAGGTTGGAAATCCCAAGATGTCTTAAGCTATCCTTCCTTTTTGCTGTATTCCTAGTCTGCCTCGAGCTTAAATCCACCTGTACACATGCTATCCTGTTGCTTATCTTTCCATTTAACTCCATATTCCCTGTCTCTTTCACTTTCCCTTCCCCTCAACTCAGAAGTTTAAAGCCCTACTGACCACCCTATTTATCCATTTCGCTAGAACACTGGTTCCAGATCGGTTCAGGTGGACACCGTCCCAACGGTACAGATCCACCCCCCGGTTCCAAAACTGATGCCAATGCCCCATGAAATGGAATCCCTCTTTCCCACACCAATCCCTTAGCCATGTGTTTACTTCCCTAACTTTCTTTTCCCTATGTCAATTGGCACGTGGCTCAGGCAGTAATCCGGAGATTATGACCCTTTCACTTCTACAACATTTTGAAAAAAAACTATTCAGCGGAAAAGGAATTAAGGATATGCTGGGGATATAAAGCATCAAACTGCATAAATAAGGTGAACACTAAGCATTACCTTTGGTTAGTCTAGGCTGGCAGGATTAAATTTATAAGTATCACCACAAAATCCTCACCTGGCTGTGACTGTGGAAAACTTGACCAAAATATGGAGCACAAAACAACAACATTCCTTGATTCAAGGTTGAAAGTGAAATTTAATTTGATTTATCATTGTCACATGTACCAAGATACAGTGAAAAGTATTGTTTTGCATCCAAAACAGACAAATGATGCCTCACTTTAGTAGATTAGATTCCCTACAGTGTGGAAACAGGCCCTTTGGCCCAACAAGTCCACACTGCCCCTTGAAGCATCCCACCCAGACCCATCCCCCTATAACCCACACACCCCTAAGCACTACGGGCAATTTGGCATCGCCAATCCACTTAACCTGCACATGTTTGGACTGTGGGAGGAAACCGGAGCACCTGGAGGAAACCCACGCAGACACAGGAAGAATGTGCAAACTCCACACAGACAGTCACCCAAGGCGGGAATTGAACCCGGGTCCCTGGTGCTGTGAGGCTGCAGTGTTAACCACTGGGCCACCGTGCCACCCCAGTACATCAGAGTAATAGAGCAGAATGCAGAGTATAGTGTTATGGCTACAGAGAAGGTGCAGATAAAGATCAACTCTAATTTTTGAAAGGTCCATTCATAAGCTTGATAACAGTGGGGAAAAAGCTGTTCTTGAATCTTTTGATAAGTGTTTTCAAACATTTGTAACATCTGCCCGACGGAAGAGAGTGGAAGACTGTATGACCGAGTTGGTAGGGAGTTTTGTCCTGGCATTTGCACTTGTTATCCAGCAGGTTACTAACCAGGTTAAGAAACTGGACAATGAAACACTCACAATGAACATTGCTCCCAAAGCCATAATGAAGCAGAAGAAGATGACGATGAATCACTTCTTCACTCTTCTTCAGTTCTGAAGAACTGTCATTGGACTTGAAAAATTAACTCTGTTTCTCACTCCACAGCTGTTGCCAGACCTGCTGAGTTTCTCCAGCACTTTCTGTTTTCATTTCAGATCTCCAGTTTTCACAGTATTATTCTTATCTGAGTGAATGTTGTACTATGTCTCAGTTAGTTTCCCTTAACAATTCATGCTCATAATATCATCAGTATTTAATAGCATGTGAGCTGAAGTTATAAACATCTAATATTCTGTGTTATCCAGGATCACTTGTAGTAAGATATTACTGGATGCATGTTCCTCTGTTGTAAACAAAGTGTTTAATATTGGCCCAAATACATGTGTGCCCAAGGAACATAAGATTTGTATATAATAGTTAGTTGTAAAACGTTGTGTTCTGTAGTTCTGATGATGGGTCACTGGACCCGAAACATTGAGTTTACTTTCTCTCCCCAAATGCTGCCAGATCTGCTGAAATTTTCCAGCAACTTTTGTTTCTGTTTGTAATATACATGTTGGATTCTTCAATACCATGTGCTTATGTTTCGATTACGGTAGGTAACATATGCATCACTGCATTAGATAAAACACATTGCTGGAGGAAAAATTCACTCCAAAGGAAAGTAAATTTGGAATTTGGAAGCATTTATTTACTCAAAAATGAGAAGTATGTGGGATTACCATCAAGGTTTGCCCATGGAGTCCAAACAGTAAAAGTGTTAAATTGGAGGGAGGACATTTATACTTCAATGGTCATTTCTTTCCCATTGTTGGTCTCATAATCTTACTTTGCCCTGAGGATTTCAGGGTTTTTACTGGAGTTATACAGCATGGGCACAGACCCATTTGTCCAACTTTCACATGACCTGCTATGCTAAACTGACCCAGTCCCATTTCCCAGCATTTGGACCATATCCCTCTCAATCCTTCCTATTTATATATCCATCCAAATGCCTTTTAAATGTTGTAAGTATAACTGCTTCCACCATCTCCTCTAGCAGCTTGTTCTGTACATGCACCACCATCTGCAAGGAAATTTTACCCCTCAGGTCTCTTTTCAATCTTTCTGCTCTCACCTTAAACAGATGCCCTCTAGTTTTGCACTCCACTACCCTAGGGGAAAGACCCTGGCTATTCGCCATATCCAGGCCCCTCATGATTTTAACTTTCCATTTCCAGTGATCCAGAAAGAACATACTCTGTTATTAACTGGTGGTACTCCAACATAAATGATGAATGGATATCAAGTAGAGTGGGGTATTCTTCTTATCCTACTGCGATTTCTTTGACGGCTAAACAAGTTCAGATGTATAACATCAAATTGATAAGAAACACAGAGTGATATGGACAAATGGCACTGAAAACTAACGGTGGGAAACCAGCTTACAGCCCTTGTGTTTTTGTAAAGAAAATGCAGTGTAACTACATCCTGGTAAGCACCTTCATCATTAGGCATTCATAGAGTAGAATTCCTAGGCTGGGAGCAGAGATCAGGAATTTCAATATGCCACCACCCTGAGTTTTCCATCTAGTTGAGTTAGTGTGTAAGAAATCACAGCAATGCGCATGCAATTTCTCAATATGTACTCACACTGGGAGATGTGCTTTGTTTAGGGTAAAGGAGTAAAGATTACTTTCAAAGTATGACTGGCCAACTAGCAGAATTCCATTGAGAACATTCCACAGCCCATGTATAACTTGATGCAACAGAAAGTACAGGTCAAAACCTCAGCTTAAAATCGACTTCTTTGTGTTTTAGTGTTAACCTCATATTGTATGTTTACCTGCTAGTTGTATTTATACAGATACTGGTGCTACAAAGCATCTTGAAAGATTTCCATTGCTGAACTAAGTATTGCACTCAGCTTAAGGACCTTACTAATAGATACTTTTGAGGTCTCCTAACATAGATCTGCCAGGAATCCCAGAGTTTCCTTCTTAGCCTCTCTCATGACCTCTCTAGCAGATTTTTTTCTCAGTGTCTCTTTTAGTCTTGGCCTACACCTCTCTCATAAATTCTCTCACAATCTTTCTTCCTACCCTCTCTTGTAGCTTCCTAAAGTCAGATTCTTTACATTGACATTAAGGCACTGAGATATTATTTAACAACTCTTTCGGACCCAATTTTTGTTTCTTCATTTGTCTGTTGCCTAAACTGCACCCGTCCACCTTTCCCTCATATCATTTCCATTACACCATCTGTCTCTCTCCAACACCTCTGTGTTAGTTATACACCAGTTGCATTGAACTATGTACAGATGGAAGATACTAATTGGGATTTCACTTGAGCACAAAGTGGGTACTTGTAGTGCAGCAGTAGTGTCACCACACCAGGGCTAGGAGGCCCACCTGCTCCAGAGGTGTGTAATAAAGGACAGAGCAAGTTGAATAGAAAATATCTTGAGCTTAAAGAAAATGGGCTCTTGAGCCACAGTGAAAGTGTCCCTACCTAGATCGTGTAAAGCTTCTTGAGTGTTGTTGGAGCTGCATTCATCAGGCAAGTGGAGAGTATTCCATCATTATTCTAACTTGCACCTTCTAGATGGTGGAAATGCTTTGGGAAGTTGGGGGTGGGTGTGTGTGTTACTAGCCTCTGACCTGTTCTTGTAGCCACTACACTTTTTTAGTGAGTCCACCTGAATTTCTAGTTAATGGTAACCTACAGGATGTTGATATTGGGGGATTCCATCATGGTAACACCATTGGAAATCAAAGACAATGGTTCAAGTCTCTCTTGTCAGACATGAGAATTACAGGAGACCTTCAGGCTGGTGTTCTAGGCCCAAACATCTTCAACTGCTTCATCAATGACCTTCTCTCTATAATAAGGTCAGAAGTGGAGATGTTCGCTGATGATTGCACAATGTTGGACAGCTGGAAAATGAGGCTCGAGAAGTAGTATTGGCGAACAAAGAAATGGTAGAGGAACTAAATAGGTACTTTGCATCCGTTTGCACAGTGGGATATGTTAGCAGCATGCCAAAATTTCAAGAGAGTCAGAGGGCAGAGTTGAGTGCCAACACAAAGGACAAGATGCTGGGGAAGCTAAAAAGATCTGAAGGAGCATGAATCAGCTGGACCAGGTGGACTAGCCCAGGGTTCTGAAGGAGACAACTGAGGGGATTATGGAGACATTGGTGGATATCTTTCAGGAAATCACTGGAGTCAGGAAAGGTCCCAGAGGGCTGGTAAATGGATAATGTAATACCTCCATTTAAGAAGGGAGGGAGGAAAATTTGGGAACTTAAAGGCCACTTAGCCTGACCTCAGTCAATGGTAAGATTTTAGTGTCCTTTATTGAGGATGAGATTGTGGAGTACTTGGAAGCACTTGGCAAAATAGGGCTGAGTCGGGCATGGTTTTGTCAATGGGAAGTCATGCTTGACAAACAAGGAGGTTAGACCAACAAAAGCCAGTGGACATGATTTATTTGGATTTCTAGAAGGCCTTTGAAAAGGTGACGTACAGGAGGCTGCTAAATAAGATGGTGCTTAGGGCAAGGTACTGTCGTGGATAAAGGATTGGCTGACTGGCTGAAGGCAGAGGGTGGGGGTAAACTGGTCTGAATCAGGATGATAACTAGTTACTAGTTGAGTTCCATAGGGGTCAGTGTTGGGACCACAACTATTCATATTATACATTAACAATCTGGTTGCCAAATTTGCAGATGACACAAAGATAGGTGGAGGGTCAGGTAGTGTTGAGGAAGTGGGGAGGCTGCAGAAGGATTTAGACAGGCTAGAAGCTTTTGCATAGAAGTGGCACATTGAACACAATGAAGGAAAGTGTGTGGTTGTGTACTTTGGTGTGAAGGATAGAGCTATAGACTACTTTCTAAATGAGGAAAGTCTTCAGAAAGCTGAAGTGCAAAGGGATTTAGGAGTTCTAGTTTTGGGATTTTCTAAAGATTAACATGCAAACTGAGTTGGCAGCCAGGAATGTAAATGCAAGGTTAGCAATCATTTCAAGGAGATTAAAATTCAAGAGCCAAGATGTACTGCTGACGCAGTAGAAGGCCTCAGACCACATTTAGAATATTGTGAGTAATTTTGGACCCTGACTCTCAGGATGGTTGTGCATTGACAAGGGTCCAGAGGAGTTTTACAAGAGTAATCCTGCGGATGGAGGACTTGTCAAGTTAGGAGTGGTTGAGGACTCTGGGTATGTATTCATTAAAGTTTGGTAGGATGGGGGGATATCCTGATTGAAACTTACAGAATACATGGAGGCCTAGATAGAATGGATGTAGAGAAGATGCTTCCACTGTCTGGAAGGACTAGGACATGAAGGCACACCCCAGGAGCGAAGGGACAACTCTTCAGAACTGATATAGGGAGGTATTTCTTCATTCAGAGGGTTGTTTAACTGTGGAACTCATTGCCGCAGGGGTGCTGTGGAGGCCAAATCATTGGGTGCTTTTAAGACAGGAATAAATAGGTTTTTGCTTAGATGAGGGCCCAAGGGTTATGGGGAGAAGGCAGGAGAATGTGGTTAAGAAACATATCAGCCATGATGAAATGATGGAGCAGACCTGATTGGCTGAATGGTCCAATGCTGCTCCTATATCTTATGGTCTATAAACAATGTATCTGAGCAGCATGTTGCTATTGTCAACTGAGACTACAACTGGCGAGGGTAGGAGAGATGACAGAGGTGGGGAAGGACAGCACATAGTTCCTACATTTCAGATAGCAAGATCGAGTCTTCTTGCCTAAAAAATTACATTAATGAACTATTTTAGTATTTTGTGTGCTTTTTGGGCCACATATAATAATTTGGGTTCAAGAACAGACTGGTCAATGAAAAAGCTGAAGTCAAAGATTGTTTTCCAACTTAGTAAAACTATTTTGTGCATGTTAACACAATGTACAACCATATATGGTACTAAGAGATAGTAGGAACCGCCAATGCTGGAGTCTGAGATAACAAGCTGTGGAGCTGGGTGAACACAGCAGGCTAAGCAGCATCAGAGGAGCAGGCAAGTTGATGTTTCAGGTCTGACCCTTCTTCAGAAATGGGTGAGGGGAAGGGGGCTCTGAATTAAATAGAGGGAGCGGGAGGCATTGATAGAAGGTGGATAGTGGAGCAGATAAGTGGAGACAAGACGGACAGGTCAGGAAACGGGGATGAAACTAGTAAAGGTGGCATGGGTAGGGAGTTGGGATGGAGGTTGTTCAGTGAAGTGGGAGGACCGAATAGGTGGGAGAGAAGACGGACAGGTCAAGGAGGTGGGGACGAGAGGGGGTTCTGGTCTTGGGATGAGGTTGGGGGTGGGGAAATTTTTATGCTTGAAAAGTCCACATTGAGACCATTGGGTTCTAGGGTTCCAAGGCAGAATATGAGATGCTGTTTTCCTCCAGTTTTTGGGTGGCATCGTTGTGGCACTGGAGGAGGCCCAGGATGGACACGTCGTCCAGGGAGTTGGAGGGGAAGTTAAAGTGGTTCACAACTGCAAGGTGTTGTCGTTTGTCGCATATAAGGTACTAAGCTAGACCAGCTTCCGAGCTTATCGATAATTCCCTGAAATCTAACAAACTGCCATCTTTGTCTTCTCTACCTCCTCTCTATCCAGTTATTTATTTCCTGCAGTATAAAGCTCCTTGACATCATTGCAAAGTTGTGCCATGGTCTTCAGGCCTTTTTATAACATGATGCATACCATGCGCTAACCAATTACAAAGAGAGGGTCGCTAAAAACTTTACAGTATCAATATTGACACTAATCTACAAATAATTAATGTGTAAAATGCTGTTTCAGTCATTTCAGCAGAGGATAATGTCATTTAACAAAGAAGTGCTGCATTCTGTTGAACCATGAAGATTTTTTTCTGTTTCTACACTATAGCTGTTGTCTGCCCTAGCTGCCTCCTAATTTAATCTTCCTTTTCAGTAATGATTTTCAGAGTCTGGTATTCGTGAGACACCAAGCCAGTGCAAGAGGCACACTATGTCAAAATCTCTAACCTTCCTTTTCTTTTGTAAGTTCCAACAATGGACAAGTTGTAACAAAAAACATCTGGGGATTAAGTACCAACAGCTCAAGTTGGTGAAGCCAATCTATTAAAAATCTTTGAAATATTCAACTCTACATCTAGATTGAACACCAAACCTCTATAGTCACAAAATGTCACTTCTTAAAAATTCTATTTATATGAGATGTGGATATCACTGGCAATGGCAGCGTCTATTGCCTGTCCCTAATTTCCTAGAGGGTATTTAAGAGTCAACCTCATTGCTGTGGGTCTGGAGTCACTCGTAGGACAGACCAGGTAAGAATGGCAGTTTCATTCTCTACAGGGATTAGTGAACTAGATGGGTTTCCCCAAAAATTGGCAATGGTTTCATGATCATCACTAGGCATCTAATTCTATATCTTTGTTTAATTAAATGCAAATTCCACCTTCTCCTGTGGTGGGTTTTGAACCCACGTGCCCAGAACTTTACTTGGGCCTCTGGATTAAGAGGCTAGTAATAATACCACTTGGCCATTGCTGCCTCTACCTGAGAAGGGGAATTCTGGTGCTGTTCATTTTTGCGACATCACTTGCCCAGAACCCCCAGAAACCAACAGCCCGGGTGCTGCTGTAGCGTAAGGTCAACCAAACACAGCGCAAGGGATAGAAGCTGGGATGTACTGGTCTATGTGGACTCAGGACAACATCTGATTCGACAAAGGCAGCTGATGAACTTTGAAAATCGAGGTGATCAGATTCCTTCTGCAAGGAATCATATTAAATGAGACTGTCAGGCAGGTGGAGGTTGAGTGCCAGCTAATTATTTCTGTGCGGCTGTTCTACTTGAAAGCAGTGTCAAGCACTTCCAAAATGTAATTGAGAGTACAAAATGCTTTCGAAACATTAAATATTATCCGCGTTTAGGACTGATTACTTCCTGATTAGGAGTTAATGATGATGAAGGGTTTTGTGCATTTAATGCAACCACAATATAAATGCTAATTCACTCTGCATGATATTCTTTCAGCTAAACAGAAGGCAGGAATAGCTTCCATTAGTCTGCCCATCTTAGGCAGGTTTGTCAACAAATTGATATGCTCATTGCTGTGGGAGTTCTTCAGGAAAGTTAATTTGAAAACAAAACTGTTGGCAAAAGAATTCCAATTACCAATTCAATCTCTGAGGCCGCATTTTAACGGCATATTTACAAGAAGCACTGGGAGGATTGGACACATCCTCTCTGTTGTCTCATTGCACCTGGCTGTCAACAAAAAAAAAGGTTTTGTAGGTCTCAGAGCTATCAAAAATCCAATCTGCGCAGCATTTCTTTCCAGATTGCAATGCTTGATAGTAAATTAGGATATTTTTTGGAACCATGTCTCATCAGAAAGCAAAAAGGAAATTTTATTCTACGGTGTATACATAAAAAAAGCACACGTTTTGAAGCAAGATGCTTTCCATTATGTCATCCAGCCAGGTTTTATTTTTGCTCTTTGTTGTTGTTCTGTTCTTTGCACTTCTCTCCCTGGCTGGGTTGTGATTCCACAGGTGCTGAGGAGCCATCTGGCATCTTAGTTAATTGCCGTTATTCACAAGATGGGACAGCAGGTGCTGGCAGCTTGCTTAAGAAGGTAAAGTGTGGGCTATCACCTTCGACCCCTGCTGCTGTCTGCTTCGAAGATCCCTGCAAACACTCAGATAGCAAGGGGTCCCCCTGGAAAGCAATCAAGAGCTCTGTTTCTCTTCTTCACACTTGCTTCCCAGAGACTATCGGAGGAGAGAATCAGTGGGAAGCTGTGTTCAGCAAACTCAAGGCTATACAAGAAAGAATGAACTTGTATTTAAGTAGTGCCTTTCATGACTCCAAAATATCCCAAAGCACTTTACAGCCAATAAAATAATTTCAAGTGAAATGACTGTTGATATGTATGGAGTTCTGACAGCCCACTTGTGCATAACAAGATCCCACAAACAGGGGTGTGATAATTCCACCAGCAATAACTAACGCTCATTGAATAATAATTTTTTGTCAGGAAACAATGAGACTTCCCCTGATCTTCTTCGAGGTGCCTCCATGCGGGATCCTTTTATATCACACTGAGGTGTGCAGATGAAGCCTTACGTTCATGTCACATGCAAAAGATGGCATTTCTGACAGTGCAACACTCCCTCAGTATTACATTGGAGTGTCAGCTGGATTAGACGCTCAAATTTCGAACTGGAAAAATGTTATTCTCTGACACTGGGGCAAGAGTGGAATCAATCAAACCTGGAACTTTGTGGTCTGTACATGTCAAGACTTCTTTACAGCAATTATATCATGTTTTGGTATACGCGTACTGGGTACAGCTCTGTCAGCTTATCTCGGAATGATTAGACTTGTCTTGGAGAGTGTGCTCTGAAGATTCATTGGATTGATTCCAAGGCTGCGGGTCTATTTTCTGAAGAGAAGTTGTGTAGATTCTTGACAGAATAGATGCTGAGAGGCTAAAATAAAAACAAACCTCTGGAAATGTGGGCAATCTGAAATCAAAACCAGATTGCTGAAATGCGAGTGTCCTCACCCCCGGAACAGGAGTCTGACCTGCTCCAGAAGTGTCTAACAGCATTTTTGAACTGGTTGATTAGAAAAATCAAAGCATGGCATGGTGGCTAGCAACGTTGCCTCACAGTGCCGTGGAGCTGGGTTAAATTCCAGACATAGGTGACTGTCTCTGTGGAGTTTGTACATTCTCCTCTTGGTGCTCTGGATTCCTCCCGCAACCCAAAGATGTGCAGGTTTAGTGGATTGGCTATGCTAAATTGCCCGTAGTACCTAAGGATGTGCAGGTCAGGTGGTTTAGCCATGAAAAATGCAGAGTAGTTTGGGTCTGGGATCTTCATCAGAGGGTCCATGTGGACTTGATAGGCTGAATGGCCTGCTTCCACACGAAGAATTCTATGAAAAATAGGTTTTTGAAAAAAGTACTCTGCAGAGGGAAATGGAGTTACTATTTTGAGTTCAAAATTATTAAGGGGTGATATGGTGGCTCAATAGTTAGCAGTGCTGTCTCACAGCACCAGGGATCCACGTTTGATTCCAGCACTGGGCTACAGTCTGTGCGGAGTTTGCTCATTCTCCCTGTGTCTACATGGGCTTCCTCCCGGTACTCTGATTTCCTCTCACAGTCCAAAGATGTGCAGGCTAGGTCGACTGGTCATGCTAAATTGCCTATAGTGTTCAGGGACGTTTAGGTTAGAAGAATTAGACAGGGGAAATTAGGGGAATGGGTCTGGGTTGGATGCTCTTTGGAGGGGCAGTGTGGACTTGTTGGACCAAATGGGGTGTTTCCACAGTGCAGAGATTAAATGATTTTTGTTTTTGCAAACTGAACTCTCTGCGACCAGACGTGATGAGTTTTTTCCCCAGCATTTTCTGCTTTGGCCTATTCAAACAAGCTGATTAGGTTATGCTATTACACAGCTCTTGAGCAGGTAGGACTTGAGCCTCAACCTCCTAAATCAGAGGTAAGGAGACTGCCACATCACCACAGGAGCCCCTCAACTTCATTTTCTAGATTTCACTGAATTCAAATTTCACCAACTGCCAAGATGGGCCTTTAACCCACATTCTTAGAACATCAATGGAGCTTTCTAGTCCAGTGATGTTAGCTTCATGATACTGCCTCCCCAGTTTCCTGCTTTTAAAGAACAGCCATGAAAGGTCAAGTAAATGGTTAATTGAGAAGCTCATTTGCAATGGGCATCTTCTCAGACATTTATTGACCACCAAAATGCTGAAATCAGTTCTTAATTGCTTAATGGGGATAATTAAACTCAGCAAACTAGGGTTTATTAATTTGTCATGACATCCCAATTAACAAATTACAACTAAATTGTCAACTCAATTTGTTTAGCTCGTTGTTGTAATCTGATTTAGAAATAATGGAATAGCCCAGTTTTCTGCACTGAGCTGCTATCCATCACTCCATATTGTATATTGCCTGTGGTGCATTTCAAAGCACTGGACTGTTGCTCACCAGATGATTCTCCAACCTTAAGTCCTGCGTAAACATGGGTTCTTGCAAAAGTCTGGTACCTGCTTGTGTTCATCCATGGCCACACCCTCTCCCAGCTGAATGTGGAGTTGAAATATATTGAATTACTGAGAATTTACAATGCAGGAACAGAGAATTCAGCCTAATTGGCCAATGATAGCATTTCTGCTCTATTCGAACTTTCTCTCATCCTCCACCACCTTAACCAATCAGATAAGGATAACACATTGTGATCTACCAGAGTCAATAAACCATCTTGCTACTGTGCTCAGGGATAGTAAGAACTGCCGTTACTGGAGTTTGAGATAACATAGCGTGGTGCTGGAAGAACACAGCAGGCCAGGCAGCATCAGAGTAGCAGGAAAGCTGACATTTCAGGTCAGGCCTCCTTTAGATTGGGGAAACCAAGCGGAGACTTGGGGACCACTTTGCGCAACACCTACGCTCAGTTCGCAACAACCAACTGCACCTCCCAGTCACGAACTATTTCAACTCCCACTTCCATTCCTCAGACGACATGTCCATCCCGTGCCTCCTGCGGTGCCACAACATTGCAATCTGAAGGTTGCTGGAACAGTTCTTCATATTCTGCTTGGGAACCCTGCAGCCCAATGGTATCAACGTGGACCTCACAAGCTTCAAAATCTCCCCTCCCCTAACCACATGCCAAAACAAGCCCAGCTTGTTTCTGCCTCCCTAATCTGTCGTTCCTCCCACCTATCCCCTCCTCCCACCTCAAGTCCCACCCCTATCTCCTACCTACTAGCCTCATCCCGCCCTCTTGGCCTGTCCATCCTCCCTGGATTGACCTATCCCCTCCCTCCCTACATACACTCACCTTTATCGGCTCCAACCCCGCCTCTTTGACCTGTCTGTCTACTGTCCACCTATCTTCTCCTCTATCCATTTTCTATCTGCCTCCCCCTCACTCCTTATTTATTTCTGAACACCATTCCCCTCCCCCATTTCTGAAGAAAGGTCTAGGACCGAAATGTCAGCTTTCCTGCTCCTATGATGCTGCTTGGCCTGCGGTATTCATCCAGCTCTATATCTTGTTATTTCAGGTCAGGACCGTTCTTCAGAAATAGGGGAGGGGGAAGAGGGCTCTAAGATAAATAGAGAGAAGCTAGTAAAGTCCACATTGAGACCATTGGGTTGTAGGTTCCCAAGGTGGATTATGAAGTGCTTCTCCTCCAGTTTCCAAGCGGCGTCGTTTAGACACTGGAGGAGGACCATGATGGACATGTTGTCCAGAGAGTGGGAGATGGGGTTGAAGTGGTTCGTGATGGGGAGGTGTTCTCATTTGTCACAAACAGAGCAAAGGTGCTCTACAAAGTGGTCTCCGAGCCCCCACTTAGTCTCACTGATGTAGAGGAGGCCACATCGAGAACAGCGGATACAATAGACCACATCAATAGACCATGTTAGTAGATGTGCAGGTGAACACCTGTCTGATGTGATCTATTGTATCTGCTGTTCCCAATGTGGCCTCCTCGGTGGAACCAAGCAGAGGCTCGGAGACCACTTTGTAGAGCACCTGCACTCAGTTCACGACAAATGACAATACCTTCCAGTCGTGAACCACTTCAGCTCCCCCCTCCCACTCCCTGGACGACATGTCCATCCTGGGCCACCTCCAGTGTCACAACGACGCCACCTGGAAACTGGAGGAACAGCATCTCATATTCTGTCTTGGGAGCCTACAACCCAATGGTCTCAATGTGCACTTTACTAGCTTTAAAATCTCCCCTCCCCGAGCCTCATCCCATGACCAACCCTCCCTCTCATCCCCACCTCCTTGACCTGTCTGTCTTCTCTCCCACCTATCTGCTCCTCCCGCCTCACTGATCTATCCCCACCACTGCCTAGCTGCACTCATCTATCACCATCCCACATACTTTCCCCAGCTCCAACCCTCCTCTCTATTTATTTCTGAGCTCCCTTCCCCCTCCCCCATTTCTGAAGAAGGGTCCAGGCCTAAAACGTCAGCTTTCCTGCTCCTCTGATGCTGCCTGGCCTGCTGTCTTCCTCCAGTTCCACACGGTGTTATCTCTTGCTCCTATGCTAATATCTCTGTCCCAGACCTGCTACACTGTTCCAATGAGGCTCCACACAAGTTGGAGGAACAGCGCCTTATTTTCTACTTAGGCAATTTACAGCTTCCAGGATTCAACACTTAATTCAAAATCTTTAGAGTATGGCCTTGTTGATCCTTTTTTATTATAACCCCTTCACTCTCTCACCCTGCATCTTGTGAGATAACAAAGTGTGAAGCTCGATGAACACAACAGGCCAAGCAGCATCTTAGGAGCACAAAAGCTGACGTTTCGGGCCTCGACCCTTCATCAGAGAGGAGTCAGCTTTTGTGCTCCTAAGATGCTGCTTGGCCTGCTGTGTTCATCCAGCTCCACATTTTGTTATCTCGGATTCTCCAGCTTCTGCAGTTCCCATTATCTGTGTATCTTGTCTGTGTCTTATTGGCAAACCATTCTCAGCCAAGTGCACCACATTAACAGGTCTTATTGGTTTAATTTTGAGGCAACTATTAATGTAAACAAGAATAAATGGGTTAACAAGGTGCAGAGCTGTATGATCACAGCAGGCCAAGCAGCATCAGAGGAACAGGAAGGCTGGCGTTTCGGGCCTATCATCCAGCTCTGCACCTTGTTATCTCGGATTTTCCAGCATCTGCAGTTCCTGCTATCTCTGAAAGAATTAGTGGGGAACTATTTCAAATTTTGACATGGTCATGCAGTGATACAAATTTTGTCAACATCTTCAGTCTTTAGAATCAGTCCCTGATGCCTTCCCTCTCACAGTATTTGAAGCCAACACTGACAATAGACAATTACTAATCAACTTACTCAGAAATATTATACATATCTCTGGACCCAGTGGGGCTTGAACACAGGCCTCCTGGCTCAGAGGTATGGATGCTACCACTGCACTACAAGAGCCCTTGGGGGTGATTGTACCCTTAGGCTGGCAAGTATTTCTGAATTTAAAGTGCCTCAGCTACTTGCATAGGTTTAAGTTCTTACGTCTATTTATGTGATAATGGGGGACGATCTGTTAGAGGTCTAAAATATAAATTAAGGGGTGTATTCTCTCAATGGATAGATTATCCAGTTTAAGAGATTTGGGAGGATCATGGATATAGTTTAAAACTATGTAATAATAGCAGGAGACTGAATGGGCAGTGCATCTCCTTTTCCAAAAGATCAGAGACTGTCAGTCTGGAAGATGGTGTCACCAGTGTGGTTGGACATTAACTCTCCCCAAGCCTTCAAGAGGCATCTGGGCCCATTCCTCATCAGGATAGAGGTCACATTATCTAGAAGGGAATGCAAACACGACATTTAACCCATGTAATCTCTTGGGCTGGTTCTGATCACTTGAGGGGTTGGAGTGGAATTTTCCAGAGGGGCAGCATGGTAACTCACTGGTTAGCACTGTTGCCTCACTGCACCAGGGACCTGGGTTTGATTCCGGCCTCAGGCAACTGTCTGTGTGGAGTTTGCATATGTTGCCCATGTCTGTGTGAGTTTCCTCTGGGTGCTCTGGTTCCTTCCCACAGTCCAAGGCTGTGCAGGTTAGGTGGATTGGCCATGCTTAATTGCCCTCATAGTTTCCAGGGATGTATAGTCTAGGTGGGTTAGCCATGGAAAATGCAAGGTTACAGGAATAGAGTAGGATAGGGGGTTTGGTCTGGGTGGGATGCTCTTTAGAGGGCCAGTGTGGATGTAATAGGCCAAATGGCCTGCTGTAGGAATTCTACATTAATGCAGGATATTGCTACCATCATGATGTAAGAGTCCAGCTATTGCCCCGTGGCACACTGATGTTTGTGTAGAATTTAATGAGTTTAACTGCCTTCTTGCATTTGCTGTGTATCACTGGCAGTCCCCACTGTTTGTAGTAGATGTGTTTATGTTATCACAATTTCCCTACTATACAGGATGAATCATAGAACTGGTAATTCTTAACTTAATAAAGAGACAGATATTCTGTCAGCAAAACACTTGAAAATTAATTTTAACAAAACTCTCTGAATGGTAGCTAGGCGTAACACCAAGGCTTGTTTGATAATGATGGCACCGAAATGATCCTATGATAAGAGATGCATGCCCAGCTCACTAAATATGTAGTTTCAAGTTTATGATAAATCTTCCATAGGAAACACAGAAGTCAAATTGTGTGTAGCAAGCTCCCACAATATTTTATGGGATAATGACCAGATAAGGTTTCAGCTCCTAGTTAGTTGATACCTATTGGTCAAAAGACTGGGTAGAAAGCACTTGCTGTTATTTGAATAGTCATTGGAATGTTTAACCCAAGGTTTCCCAATGTAGGAGACTGGACCCCAAGTGATGTCATGAGACATGGCACTCCAACAGTGTTTCAACTATATGACCATAATACCATAAGACATAGAAGCAGAATAGGTCATATGGCCCATCAAATCTGTTCTGGCTTTCAATGAGATCGCAGCTGATCTGAAAATCCTCAATCTTATTCCCATAATGTTTGATTCCCTTACAGATTAAAAACCTGTCTAACACAGCCTTGAATATATTTAACAACACAGCTTTTAACAGTCCTCTGGGAGTTCCACAAATTGGCTATTCTCTGAGAGAAGAAATCCCTCTTTAACTCTGTCTTAAATAGGTGACCTCTTACTCTGCAGTGTACTCTCTGGTCTTAGACAGTCCCACAAGGGGAAACAACTCAATGAACCTTCTCTGGTCTGACTTCAACGTCCAGTACATCTTTCCTTAGATGAGTCTTCAATCTGTAGTCTGGCTAGTCCTTTGTATAGTTTTAGCTAAACCTCCTACTCTTATACTCCATTCCCTTTGAAATAAATGCCAACATTCAATTTGCCTCATAAAATCCATAAGGACTGCAGATGCTGTAAATCAGGAACAAAAACAGAAGTTGCTGGAAAAGCTCAGCATGTCCGGCAGCATCTATGAAGAAAAAAATCAGTGTTCTTTGGCCCAACAGGTCCACACCAACCCTCTAAAGAGCATCCCGCCCAGAGTTCCTCAGAAGGGTCAGCATTTGCCTTTGCTATTACTTGCTGAAATTGGATGCCATGATTCATACACAACACACAAATTCCATTGTGCTGCTCTTTCCCCATTTAAATAAGATTCAGCCCTTCTATTCTTCCTGCCAAAGGAGACGGCATCACACTTTCCCATATTATTTTCCATCTACCAAGTTTTCAACCACTCATTCAATCCCTTCATATCCCTCTGCCAAATCTTTGCGTCATAAAATTTGTGCTCCTGCCCTGAAAGGCCTCCACTCTCATAGTATACTTGTACCCCTGGCTTTCATAATTCCCACTGAAGGATTATGACAATTTTAAGCATCTCATGATGGAAAAAGACTTTAGGAACTACTGTTCAGTCTAAGGGAGGAGATGCTGCTCTATCACTGGCATGGGTATCGAGTACAAAAGTAGGGATACAATAATGAAACTATACAAAACATTCATGAGGCCACTACTGGAATATTGTGTGCAGTTCTGGTCACCACATTACAAGAACAACATCATACTCTGTGGAGTGGCTGCAGAAAAGATTGACTGGAAACTTGCCAAACTGGAGAATTGTATCAATGAGGAGAGATTAGCGGGTTTTTTCCTTTGGCACAAAGCCGGCTGAGTGGTGACATGATTGGGGTATACAAAATTGTGAGGGTAGAAATATAGTAAACTGAGAGTTCCCTTGGGAGAGAGTTCAAAGACCAGGGTCGTAGATTCAAGCTGAGTAGCAAATGGATTAGAGGGGAATGTGAGGAAAAACCTTTTCATGCAGGGTCTCTGTACCTTAAGTGGAGGAAGCAGGAGGAATGCAGCTCACCACTACCTTCTTAAGGGCAACTGAGGATTGGCATGAAATGCTGGTCAGCCAGTGATGCCCACATCCCACAAAATGAATAGTCAAAAAAAGACAATAAAATGTGAGGCTGGATGAACACAGCAGGCCAAGCAGCATCTCAGGAGCACAAAAGCTGACGTTTCGGGCCTAGACCCTTCATCAGAGAGGGGGATGGGGGGAGGGAACTGGAATAAATAGGGAGAGAGGGGGAGGCGGACCGAAGATGGAGAGTAAAGAAGATAGGTGGAGAGGGTGTAGGTGGGGAGGTAGGGAGGGGATAGGTCAGTCCAGGGAAGACGGACAGGTCAAGGAGGTGGGATGAGGTTAGTAGGTAGCTGGGGGTGCGGCTTGGGGTGGGAGGAAGGGATGGGTGAGAGCAAGAACCGGCTAGGGAGGCAGAGACAGGTTGGACTGGTTTTGGGATGCAGTGGGTGGGGGGGAAGAGCTGGGCTGGTTGTGTGGTGCAGTGGGGGGAGGGGATGCACTGGGCTGGTTTAGGGATGCAGTAGGGGAAGGGGAGATTTTGAAACTGGTGAAGTCCACATTGATACCATATGGCTGCAGGGTTCCCAGGCGGAATATGAGTTGCTGTTCCTGCAACCTTCGGGTGGCATCATTGTGGCAGTGCAGGAGGCCCATGATGGACATGTCATCTAAAGAATGGGAGGGGGAGTGGAAATGGTTTGCGACTGGGAGGTGCAGTTGTTTGTTGCGAACTGAGCGGAGGTGTTCTGCAAAGCGGTCCCCAAGAGGTGTTCTGCAAAGAGGCTTGGGGACCTCTTTGCAGAACACCTCTGCTCAGTTCGCAACAAACAACTGCACCTCCCAGTCGCAAACCATTTCCACTCCCCCTCCCATTCTCTTGATGACATGTCCATCATGGGCCTCCTGCACTGCCACAATGATGCCACCCGAAGGTTGCAGGAACAGCAACTCATATTCCGCCTGGGAACCCTGCAGCCATATGGTATCAATGTGGACTTCACCAGTTTCAAAATCTCCCCTTCCCCTACTGCATCCCTAAACCAGCCCAGTGCATCCCCTCCCCCCACTGCACCACACAACCAGCCCAGCTCTTCCCCCCCACCCACTGCATCCCAAAACCAGTCCAACCTGTCTCTGCCTCCCTAACCGGTTCTTCCTCTCACCCATCCCTTCCTCCCACCCCAAGCCGCACCCCCAGCTACCTACTAACCTCATCCCACCTCCTTGACCTGTCCGTCTTCCCTGGACTGACCTATCCCCTCCCTACCTCCCCACCTACACCCTCTCCACCTATCTTCTTTACTCTCCATCTTCGGTCCGCCTCCCCCTCTCTCCCTATTTATTCCAGTTCCCTCCCCCCATCCCCCTCTCTGATGAAGGGTCTAGGCCCGAAACGTCAGCTTTTGTGCTCCTGAGATGCTGCTTGGCCTGCTGTGTTCATCCAGCCTCACATTTTATTATCTTGGAATCTCCAGCATCTGCAGTTCCCATTATCTCAGTCAAAAAAAGACAGTCAGGTTATGAGCCATGTGCAGGAAAATGGGATTAAAAAGAGCATCTGGGTTGGCATGGACAAGATGGGCTGAATGGACCCCCTTGTGCTGTATCATTTCTATGGGCCTATTATCAGGTAAACAAGATGTATCTATACTCAGAACCAGAAGTTTGGTTTGCAGATCTTTTAAAATGGTAAATACAGGGGATTATGGTAATCAGAATTTGATGAGGTGTGAACAGCGGAATCTGCCTGAAATAACTGGTGTGTTTAATACATTGTGAGCAACAGTTTGTAACTGACTCCAATCATAATGGATTTTGTTATTGGTAATTACTTGCTAGAGATGATTGTCCATCAAAAACATGAGTGGAGAAAATTGTCAGGATTGCATGTGCATCTTTAAGATAAATGAGCCCTAAGAAGAAACTGGGTGAATAAGAAAGGCAAAAATGAATAGTAGGGTATTTTGATAACAAGAAATATACATAGAAGGATAGAAACAAGGAGCAGGCCATTTGGCCCTTTAAGCTTGCTTCACCATTCAATATGATCAACACTCTTCCTTATTTCAATGCCTTATTTCTGCTTTCCCCATGCATCTTGGTGCCTTTAAAATCTAAAAATATATCTCTCTCCTTCTTGAACCTGGCCTCCACAGCCTTCCATGGAAGAGAATTCCAAAGGTTCACTACCATTTGAATGAAAAAATGTTTCCTTATCCCAGCCCTAAATGATCTACCCTGTATCCTACGAGTGTGATTGCACAGAACGGACGTGGAGGAGATGCTTCCACTAGTAGAAGAGATTGGGGCCCAACAGCACAGCATGCAAGTGAAGGGATGACCCTTTAGAACTGAGATGAAGAGGAATTTCTTCAGCCAGAGGGTGGAGAATCTGCAGAACTCATAGCCACTGCAGGCTGTGGAGGCCAAGTCATTGAGTGTATTTCAAACAGATGTAGGTTCTTAATTAGTAAGGGGATTAAGAATTTGGGGAGAAGGTAGGAGAAACGGGTTGAGCAACGTATCGATCACGATGAATACTGGATCAGACTCGATGGTCTAATTCTGTTCCTATGTATTATGGGCTTATGAACCCTGATTCCAAAATCCTCAGCCAGGAAAATACCCTCCCCACAACTGTTACAATTTTATACATTTCTGTCAGGTACCATGTCATTCTTTTAAACCTGAGTGAATACAGGCCCAGTCAAACAAATCTCTTCTAATATGACAGCCCAGTGAAACTCTGCCGCACTCAGTCTTTGGCAAGTATGTCTTTTCTTAGGTAGGGAGACCAGAACTGCACGCAATATTCCATGTGTGGTCTCACCAAAGCCCTGTATAATTGCAGTAAGACATCCCTACTTCTGAACTCAAATCCTCTTGCAATGAAGGCCGACATAACATTTGCCTTCTGGATTTACTACTGCAACTGTCTGTCCACAAGGACACCCAGACCTCCTTGTGCAACCACAATTCCCAACATACCACCATTTAAATACAACTCTGCCTGTCTGTTTTTCACATTGAAGTGTATAACTTCACATTTAGCCAGATTGTACTGCATCTGTCATGTGTTTGCCGACTCACTCAACATGTCTAAATTAACTTGACACCTCCTTGCATCCTGCTTGCAACTCACAATCTCGCTTAGTTTTGTATCAGCAAATTTCCAAATGTTGCATTTGGTTCTCTCATCCAGCTATCAGTTAGATGAGCAGCATAAACACCAACAAAGGCCAGTAATGTCGAACGCAATAATTCCATGCCATAACATTCTAAATAATACCATCTTTAGAACCAGCAGCATCATCGAGGCAAGGTACCAGTGCTACATAATCGTAGAGAATCACAGAATAACTACAGTGTAGAAGCAGGCCATTTGGCCCATCCAGTCCACACCAAACCGCTGAAGAGCATCCGACCCAGACCCACCCCTAACCCGTTTCCTGTAACCTTGCATTTCCCATTTCCTAGGCTAATCCACCTAGCCTACACATCCCTGGACATTATGGGCAATTTAGCATGGCCAACCCACCTAAGCTGCACATCTTCGAATGGATTAAAGTTTTTTTTAAACTAGTAACCAACAGAAACTTTAAAGAATGTAAATACATTTATACTTCAGTCACATCAGAACTATCAACTGGAAAAAGGCGCATTTTGGTCTGCCAAAGCCAACTGGATTTCCAGTACAAACTGCTCACCATGACTGAGAGTGGCAGATTGACACATTCCAAGGTCCAAGACTATGTGCTGAGGGAGTGAAGCTTGGGGCAGTGGCCACAAAGAGATGCCACGAGGAAAGATCTCTGTCTAAAATCTTTCAGACATGCTGCGCTGAGGTCAAAAACAGATATTGCTGGCAAAGCTCAGCAGGTCTGGCAGCGCCTGTGAAAAAAAAATCAGAGTTAATGTTTCGGGTCCAGTGAACCTTCCTCAGACCTGCTGAGCTTCTCCAGCAACTTCAGTTCTTGTTCCTGATTTACAACATCCGCAATTCTTTTGGTTTTTATGGTGCACGAAGGGGCTGGGATCTGTAGATACCCTCAGGCTGTGTGTCTGACTAGGAATGTACATTGCAAGCATCTTGAGAACTGAAATTGATTTGAGGCACCTCAGAGTGGAACACAGCATATAGAGAAAAGTTTGTTTTCATTCCACTTTCTATACTTTTCAGTTTGAAAAGCTTTGGCTCCAGGCTGTATGCTTAATTTGGAATGTGTACTGTAGATACTAAAAATATTAAAATTATATTGAGGCACCCCATAGGCTGTAAAAAGACAAGTTGCATTTTGTTGTACCTGCTGTGTTTTTCAAGTCAAAACACTTTTTTAATGTGCTTTTACAAATTTTGTGAATAAAGTATACTTCTGAAGGGAATACTTCAGACTGTGCTAAAGATTGGTGTCAAGGCATTTAGAGAGGGATGTTCTTAGAATCCCTACATGGTGGAAACAGGTTCTTTGGCCCAACAGGCCCACACCAACCCTCAGAAGAGCATCCCACCCAGACCCATCCCAAGTAACCCCACATTTCCCATGGATAATGCATCTAAGCTATACATCCCTGAACATTACAGGGCAATTTAGCATGGTCAATCCACCCAGCCTGCACATCTTTGGATTCTGGGAGGAAACCAGAGCACCTGGAGGAAACCCATACAGATGCAGGGGGAATGTGCAAACTCCACACAGACCGTCACCCGAGGGTGGCATTGACACCCATCCCTGGTGCTGTCAAGCAGTAATGCTAACATTGAGCCTCCATGGCCCTGAAGAGGGTGCAGGAGGGGTGTTTGTTGGAGTGATGACAAGAATGGGGGATTTAGGTGCAGGGAACAATTAGAGAGGTTGGGCTTATTCTCCTTAGGGCAGGCAAGATTAAGAGGTGACTTTGTTGAGGCAATCAAAACCATAAACACTTTTGACAGGGTAAAGATGGATACTCTGCTCCCATTAGTTGGTTTATCAGTAAGTAGGGGTAACAATTTCAAGATTGTCAGCAAGAGAGCTGGGACTGAGATGAGGAAAACGTCTTTACTCAGGGAGTTGTTAGGATTTGGAATATGCTGTCTGGGAGAGCACTGGATGTGGAACCATTGGATAACAAGGTGTAGAGCTGGATGAACACAGCAGGCCAAGCAGCATCAGAGGAGCGGGAAGGTTGACGTTTTGGGCCTAGACCCTTCTTCAGAATCATAGTAGGTTTTAAAATGGAGCTGGATACATATTTAAAAGTGATGAAATTAGAGGGCTGTGGAGATAGGCCTGAGGAATGGGATTAGCTGGTAACTCTTTCAGGAGCTGGTAAAGACACAATAGGGGGAATGGTCTTCTTCTGTACTATAACATTCTACGATTCTATAAAATCACATTTAAACTGTGAGGTTTAATTGGTTTAGAAATGTATCAAATTCACTCATAATATAAATGAATCGCAGAATCCCCACTGTGTACAGACAGGCCCTTCAGCTCATCCAAACACCTTGACCCAACGCATTCCTGTAGCCCAGTATTTCCCACAATCAATCCGCCTAGCCTACACATCCTCAGACAATTTAGCATGGCCAATCCAACTAACCTACACATCTGTGGATAGTGGGAGGAAATCCACACAGACATGTGGAGAATATATAAACTCCACACAGAGAGCTGCCCAAGGGTGGAACTGAACCCATGTCCTTGGTGTGTGAGGTAACAGTGCTGACCACTGAGCCACCATGCTGGTTTAAAACTGATGCATACACTATCAATAGAGCCCCTAAGCCTGTGAGGGGGTGGGTGAATGGATGCAATGCTAACACTGTCCCCTCTCGTCATTAGCCAGCAATTTCCCCCAATCCTCTCTCCATCATGTTGGAATGTGAGCGGATGTAGCATTTGTCACAACCTCAAAACTTCCTAAAGTGCTTAACAGTCAATGAACTACTTTTGAAATGCAGTCACTGTTGTACTGTTTGAAATTTAGTAGAGAGTTTGTACACAGAAAGCTTCCAAGATAAAATAGTGTCAATGGGAGCCATGGAGATATTTTCTGCTGTTGAAGTCTTACTAGCATGAAGAAACATGGTTGTGTCATTGAAAATCAATCATCTCAGTCCTGGGATATCAATGCAGGAGTTTCTCAGGACAATATCTGGGCAGCACAGTGGTTAGCACTGCTGCCTCACAGGGTTTGATTGCAGCCTCAGGCTACTGTCTGTGTGGGTTTCCTCTGGGTGCTCCGGTTTCCTCCCACAGTCCAAAGACATGCAGGCTAGGTGGATTGGCCATGCTAAATTGCCAGTAGTGTTCAGGGATACGTAGCTTAGGTAGGTTTATAGGGGGATGGATTTGGGTGGGATGCTCTGAGGGTCAGTGTGGACTTGTTGGGCTGAAGGGCCTGTTTACACACTGTAGGGATTCTATTCTGTGATTCTAATACCCAAGTCCCAACCACATTCAAAGGCTTAATCAATGACCTCCCTCCATCATAAGGTCAGAAGTGGGGATTTTTACTGATGATTGCACAACGTTCAGTACCATTCACAATTCCCCAGGTACTGCAGCAGTCCATGTTCTAATGCAGTAAAACCTGGACAGTATCCAGGCTTGGGCTGATGAGTGGGAAATAACATTTTTACGTCACAAGTGCCAAGTTATGAGCAACTCAAACCATAGAGAATCTAACTGTCTCCCCTAAACATTCAATGACATTGCCACTCTGAATCCATCGCTATCAACAGCCTGAGGTTACCAACAGCCAGAAACTAAGCTGAAGCTACTGCATTAGTGCTGTACTACAAGAGCAAATCAGAGGCTATGAATTCTACAGTAAATCATTCACCTCATCCAATGCCTATCCAAGCCACAAATCAGGAGTGTGATGGAATACTTTCCACTTGCCTGGATGGGTGCTGCTCCAACAACGCTCAAGAAGCTCAACACCATTCAAGACAAAGTAGCCCACTTGACTGACACCTGTCCACCACTTTCAACATTTACTCCCAATACTACTGACACTGTGCACATTGTCTACAAGATGCAATGCAGCAACTCATCAAGGCTCCTTCAGAAGCACTTTCCAAACTCACACATCTACCACCTAAAAGTTTAAGGACAGCAGGTACATGGGGTGTACTATCAACTGCAGGTTCTCCTCCAAGCCACACACCACTTTGACTTGGAACTATATCACTGTTTTCTCATTGTCACTGAGTCAAAGTCCTGGAATTCCATTCCTAACAGCACCTTGAGTGTATTGACATTCCAAAGACTCCAGAAGTTCCAGAAAGCAATGCATCACCAACTTCTTAAGGGCAATAAAGAATGGGAAATAAATGTTGTCCTGACCAGTTACACCCACAATGAACAAAAGAGATCTGACAAATTTCAATATGATACTGCCTGGGAAATCAGTTTTGTTCATTGGTTGAGGTGTGATGGTTAGCCAGGGCAATACTGTTTAGGATGAGCCGAAGGGCTAGAAGTTAATGATGATAGTTGACAGCTGCATGAGAAAATAGGTTGTACAGGAAGGGAAAATAGGCTAGGATAGTTTAGAATAATACTTGCCAAGCTGCATGAGCTTGGATGAACCTTGTTAACATTCCTTTACGGGCCGAAGATGACACCTGTAACTTGTTTTTCTGTAGCTGCATTTTGTCTTCTGTATCTGCTTTCTTTGCACTGGCTGTTTGTTACACTGTATAAGATAGAACATTTTGTTCCAAATCTCAGGATTTCACCTCAGCTTGGAATCATAAACGGTGCCAGGAATGAACCTAAGTCTCCAGACCAGCCACTGATTGAGGGTCCCCCAGCGGACAGAAGGACATGAGACTTGTTGCTTTTTCTCTTTCCGCTTCCATTTATTAAATACCACTGTAATCATTGTTATTACCTAATAAACATTCATATTTAACCTTATTGCCGTCGTCAAGCCTTCTCTTAGTTTTATTTACCTGAATTGGAAAAGAACCACTTGGATACATGCTGTGATCCAAGACAAATACCCTTTTTGAAACAGTCACCTGGGATTTTTTTTGATCTGAGAGGGTAAACAAGGCCTCATTTTAACAAGTTAACAAAAAGACACGAATGTCAGGGATCTAGGAAAGAAATGGGCTGGCTTCAGTGATGGCCATTCAAACTCCTGAGGCATAGCCATTGGGTTTGCACAGAATGAACAAATGGCCAGTTAATTGAGGTACTGAAAGATGATCAACATGTCCAAGACAGTATAATATTTCAGGATACAAGAGGAAGATAAAGAAGAATATCACACCAGGCCTTTATTTGGATGTGGTGGGGGGTGCTGCTGGGAACCTGTGCTTGCAACCATAAGGAGATAAGGCGTGGATCAAGGGAAACAAGTTACAGATTGATGTCAAATTGGGGCACTGTGATGGATAAATCCATGCGTCCTTAATGTAGTATAGATATACTGTACAGGGAATCTGGAACTCATTCAACCAAACAGGCAGCAGTGTTTACAAAGGATTTTATTTACAGAACGGGTTCCGGCAGCTGCAGACTTGGAGTTCAGAGGTAAACCAGGTCTGAAAATAGCCTTGTTATAATATTTATCAGATTTCTTTCCTGTGTGAAATCACAAATGCCACATGGATGGAAAATACATAACACACATACACACACACATACACACACACACACACACACACACACACACACACACACACACAAGAATTGCTCCTATCTAAATACTTTTAATAGGCAGTTGGGTTACAGAATTTTGCGGTCTGAGCTCTGACTTGGCCTTTAAATGATATATTACACAAAGAGCAAAGCCACTTGCCAGATGTCACCCACCTCTCGGGTTACATTCAAAGCTGTAAATAACTCTAATATAACTGCTGTTTTGCATTGGCATATTCCTGGTAAGCGAGGAGTTGGTATGTGATCAGGTACAGGTAGCATGGGTGGGTTGGCTGTTAAATGACAGTGCAGGTTCTAGGGGTGAAGTGACCTCCTTGTGCTCCTTGTTCCTATGGTCATATTGTTTGTCTGTTATAGACATAAACTGCATTGAAATTGCAACATGTTACGGTTAGGTATGTTATTGAAAGGGGTTTTGAACAACCCTACCATCTCCCAATCACACAAATGGGTGTCCAATGTGTCTCCACCAGCCCTTTGAAAGTGCAATTGAATGAATTCCGGTCCTTACTTTATAATTATCAGTGTAAATTTATTTGCACTTTTTGTCATGCATTAATGAAACGAAACCAGAATGTAGAACGTTAGAATGTTCAGCAAGTGAAGTGGGTCATTCTGAAAGCTTCAATTGACTCAAGATGAGACCAATTTAAAGGTTATGAATGGAAAGTAGAAGATTTTTGTAACCCTGCAGTCTTCCCAGCAACGCAATGTGCATTGGAAGATACCTATAATTTGGAAGACACCTAAAATTGCCTATAATTTGAAACAGCATAATGGCGAAATTCAAGCCCTAGAACTGCTTTACGTTCTGCTGTCTGCTGGACAGCCTAAGAGTCACAAGCTGCAATTATATGCTCACATGGGAATTACAAATGGACTGGGTACTTAAAAGATAATAAAGTGTGAAGCTGGATGAACACAGCAGGCCAAGCAGCATCTCAGGAGCACAAGGTTCTTGGAAAGTTATCACTTCAGGATTAGCAATTCGGTTTTTGTAGGCCAGGCAGACTCAAGCCTTACCTTTTGGCTTCTGTCTGGATATCAGTCACTTTTGGTTACTTTTGATCCAAAAGTGTGGGCAAATGGCCTTTGAACTCAGTGGTCATTTTTATCACCTCTGCACATTGTGCTTATGGTTTTAGCGTGCTTTCAGCTGAACATAACTACCTCACACGCTACGACTTCCCTTACTGACAGTTTTGTTTCTCAGAGAGTGTTACTGTTACGGTGAGTAGTTGGGGGAGGTAATGTTGGGACAGTGTCCCTTTAAAAGGTGAGTCATGAGACAGTGGTGAGGGCTCACGGGTTTGTTGGGATTTGTTTGAATTTTTACAGAGGTCACAGGGTGAAAACTTCCCTTCTAGGCTGCAGCAAACGATGAGTTCGTCTGTTCTTAGTTCTGTCAAGAACCTTGTAATTTCCCAGTAAGAATAGTTACCATTTATTTTATGCTTCCACTGTGTAACGTGCTATTGCATCTCAATACACTAAGCAACACATCCAATTTCCCAAGCTGTACAGTTTCATTCTTGGATATTCACCTCACGATTCACTTCTGGTGTTAAACTTGAAAGCTTCATAATCTTAGAGATAATGGGAACTGCAGATGCTGGAGATTCCAAGATAATAAAATGTGAGGCTGGATGAACACAGCAGGCCAAGCAGCATCTGTGCTCCTGAGATGCTGCTTGGCCTGCTGTGTTCATCCAGCCTCACATTTTATTAGCTTCATAATCTTCCCTTCTGTCAAATTATTAATATGCAATCATTATTGTTAAATTCAATCCTATTTAACTTTTGCAGACTTCAGTTCAATGTTATGACTTTATTAGTCAAATGTCCATGCAGAACTAATTAACAGAATATTAGGAAGGGTCCATTGAAACTATTTTATGATAGTCTTGATGTAAGCAGTTGAATGCATACTTCATTCAGGAAATTGGTTAGATTCAGCCTCTGCTGCACTCCCAAAGTGACAGTTTTCCAAGAACCTTTCTCCCTTTGAATACCCAGTCTGTTAATGTGTAACTTCTAGAATTCACAAGTCAGCGAGTTGCAGCTTGTGGTTCCTCGGCTATTAGGCAAACAGCTAAACTGTATGCAGTACTAGGGCTCAAATGTTAACATTATTGTGTACCATTGTCTGAAGATATAGGAAGCCATGTAACTATCTTCAACTGCATATTGCGTTGTTGGAATGCCTCAAAAATGCAAGAAACGTTTGCTTTCTGTCTGTTACCTTCAAATTGCTCTTCAGTTGAAGCATGGGAGGGCGTGCTGAAATGCTGCACAATTTGTATGATTCTACAAATACAGATCAACAAACAAGGGGGTCAGTCAGCTCGCTTGGCTGGGAGGTTGGCTTGCAATACAGAGTAATGTTAACAGCATGGATTCAATTCCCATGTCAGCTGGGGTTTACCATGAAGATCTTACCTTCTCAACCTTGCCCCCTCACCTGAGGCACAGTAACCTCAAGGTTAAACTCACCACCAGTTGTGTAGCCTAACAGAGTGGAACAATGGTGACCTTACTTGTACCATATCAAAGAAAAATAACAAAGATGTCAAGATCTTTGTGGTATCTTTCCTGTTAGTGTATGCGTTTGTCTCCAATATTCAGCATTCGTACATGTGTAGATAGAAGAACAGCACCCTGGATCCCAACAGAAATACATGCATAAATCAAGAGCACTCAATGCTGATGGTTAAAGAAGGTCAGGGTCCACTTCAGCTTTGCTCAATCAATGGCCATGTGTTTAGGAGTGAACATTGGTAACAATCAGTCACATATAGAATGCGTCCACAGGGATAAACCAAATGCAGTGATATTGAAGCAGCATCCCAATCGGAGTAAGTCATTTAAAATTCAAGATATGGAAATGGAAAAGACCCTGTACTTCCCCTGGAGTGTTCTGACTGCTAATAATATCACAAACATGTCACGGCTCCTTAACACTTACAATCGCATTAGGGTAATCAATCATCCTGCAAAGAACGCTTCACAAATCCTTGATCGGTCACTTGACGTTTCTGCCAATTAAATAGTTCGAGTTCTTTCTTTTCACAAAATGAATCAGGCTACTGTGACCCCAGGAAATTGTGTTATCCCATCCTTTGGATGATGATATGTTGAGACACGCTCTGACCACTCTGGTAAACAATTCCATTGTGCTATTTTGAAGATGATCAACAGTGAAATTCTCCCTGGTGCCCCGAACAATATTTATCCCTCAATCAACGTTAATAAAAATCAGATTAACTGGGTCATGATCTCAAAACTGTTTGTGAAGTCCTGCTGGGTACAGGCTGGCTGTCAAATTTCCCACATTATTACCAAACAATGTGTTTACACTTTCAAAGGTATTTTGTTAGCCCTGCTTTGGGATATGCTGGAATGGTAAAGTGGGGCAAGATGTGTTGCTATATAAATGCAAGTCTTTCTTTCTCTTTGTACAGTGCGGTGGCTGGTAAGAAGCTGACAGCTCTTGTGGTACATGTGTGTGTGAAAGCTTTGTGGAAGGTGAAGAAAGCTGCCCCAGCAGCTGACCAAACCATGCTAATTGCATTCCTTGGATATCTCTCACCAGCAGGTCTGTGAAGTGCAAGCCGGCAGAATAGCAATGTGACCCTGAATGAAAAGTAAAACAGAATTTTAGATTTACTGAGGTGCTTAAACATTGCTACGTTAATCTGCTCCTTTCTCTCCCTCTCTCTGACGGGCGGAGTAGCCAAAAAAAAACTTTGAATGCTCCCCTCTTTTGTCCAGTTTATCCCATGCACATCAATGGGAGAAAACCATTCATAGAGAAGCTATTAGGGAAAGTACTGCAAGTGGAGGAGCTCTTTTATTTCAGAGGAAAGTGCAATTAAGATGGAATTATAATAAATCCATTTACCATATGGCAGCAATACTCATTAAAGTCCTTTCTTCTTCCTCTGTCCCACCTCCTTGCCTTAGCTCGAAAAGCAGTTAGCGTCCCATTGCAACTACAGGAGGCTAGCTTTTAAACAAACGCCGACGGGGCTTAGCGAGCTCTGGAGAGAAAATAAAACATTTTGTGTCAAGTGCTTTCCAAGCCACTGGGAGTTTAAGCCTTTAACTGCAGGGTCCTGGGAAGCATGGATCAGGCTGACCCTAAGACAGCCAGGAGACAAAGAGGGGGGAAATGTGGGATGAGGAAACACTAGCTTCATTTACACAAGACCCTGTCTACTCTTCGGTATCCAGGTGGTTGGGTGGGGGTGAGGCTGCCTGCGAGGTGTCTTTGTCTCTGAAGTTTACTCTTCTCTCTGAGTACACCATCTAGAACTTTCCAAAAGGCTACTTTGAAATCGGGAAAATTTCACAACGCTGGGCTTCAAATGGCCTCATAAACGGAATTGACACCCTGCGCCAATCATGCACCTTTCCTGCCCATATTTCTGAACTTTTTTATAATTCATTCATGGGATGTGGGCTTCACTGGGCCACAGAGGGCAGCTAAGTGTTAACCACATTGCTGTGGGTCTGGAGTCACATGTAGGTCAGACCAGGTAAGGTGGCAGATTTCTTTCCCAATGGGACATTGATGAACCAGATGGCTGGTTTTTCCCCTAACAATCGGTAATGGGGTCATGGTCATCATTAGAATCTTATTTCTAGATTATTATTGATTTCAAATTCCACCATCAGCCATGGCAGCATTCAATCCAAGGTCCCCTAAGCATTATCTGGGTCTCTGGATTAATAGCCAACTAATAATACCACTAGGTCACTGCTTAGCCCTGAATAGCCCTGAGATGCATGGTCAAATCCATGAGCGAGTGTGCCGGTCCCTGTGTGAAAAGTGTCCTTGCTGTAGCCTTTCACTGGCAATGGCCAGTGTGCCCTGCAAATCAAGTCTGTTCTTCCCAAATATCCTGCCAGTGAGGTGCCACATGGCTCATGAGGGGTTGGCAAATGTCAGGTGTCAATGCCCATGGATGAAGGTTCTTGCCTCCAAGTCACGGCCCACGAGGCTGTCCAGTGCTGAGCAATATGGAGGCTCCTTGCTGTCAGTGGTGAGTTGGAATTGCCAGGTTCCTGCTCTGACTTCCATTCTGGGTGTCTAGTTTGTCTGAGAAGGCAGGAGGCTTAACATATGTCAGGCGAGTTGTGTCAAGATAAGGTGTTTAGGAAGATATGAGCCTCTGTAATTAGAAATTCTCCACTGCCTAGTGAGAAACTGGCCTCGCTGTGCAGCAAAAGTGGAAAAGGTGTTCCTGATGTCCAGAGTGGCCTCACTGGACTTCTCACGTGTTCTGCCATCATTGTCATCACAGCCCATGTCATTCAGACTCATGAAAGATTTGGCATCAATCTGTGTCGTCATCGCTGGCTGCAAAAGACCTGGGCCATGTAGCATCCAGTGTTGCAATAGCTGAATAATTGTGAAATACATGAATCACTGGCTGTCTCTTGCATGTACACAGAATTTCCTTACAGAATCTAAATTTATAGAGGTAACATTTAACTCAATGGGGACTACTTGCAAGATTCTAATCTAAAACACAAAATACCTTGTCAGCAACTCTCTGGCCTATTTCCAGTTTGCAGATTTCTAGCTCTCTAGCAAAGAAGTTGTTTCTTCCTGTTGAGGTTGGAAAGCGAGAATCCAAACTCAACAGTGCCAAGCCTGGAGTGTCAGCTGTGACTCTGTTAGTTGCACTCTTGCTGCTAAATCAGCAGGTTTTGAATTCAAGCACAAACATCTAATTGACACTTCAGCGTGGCACTGAAAGAGGGCCCCACTGTTTCAGGGGTTTGCAGTTGAGACATTAACGTGAATTGTCCCGGGTGGATTTAAAAGATCCTGCGATACTATTTTGAAGAAGGGCAGACAGTTATCCTTATCGTCCGGACCATAGTTACTCCTGAATCAACTTCAGTCAAACAGGTTATTTGGTCATTGTTGCAATGCTGTGTTTTTTTTGGTTTTGGATGTCTTACAGCATGCAAATTGGCTGTTGTGTTTCTGACATTCCAACAGTAACCAATACTTCATTGGCTGTAAAGAGTTTCAGGATGTCCTGACGTCATGACAGATGTCATCTAATTGCAATCCTTCCTTTCTTCGGGAATTTTACATTTTGTTCAAATTTTGATCCAGGAGTTATTTTGCAATTCACTCCTTCCTAAAGCTCAGTTGGCCGGATGGCTGTTTTGCAATATAGATCCCCACAGCATGGGTGCAATTTTCTGAGGTTACCATGAAGATCCCACCTTCTCAACCATGCCTGAAGCATGATGACCCTCAGGCTAAACTCATCACCAGTTGCCTGTCTTTCCGTCCCTCTAATGACAGAGTAGCCCTACAGTCCTCTGGCACTTTGGCAACTTTAATGTTTAGTTTAATGGTGGAGTATGTTCGAAGGGTGGAACAGATTATTCTTGCTGTGCATTCTAATGTTCTTAACTTCTGTCAAGTCCTTGGTAATGAAATACATGAAATTCATCCTGTACTTCTTTAAGTCTCAACATTCTACCTTCTTGGCAACTGTACCCTCAACTGCCAATGGTCTTACCTCTGGAACTTCTTTTCTAAACCTCTCCACCTCTCGACTTTTAAAACTTTCAGCAAACATCTTGTGAGGTCTGGTGACAATTTAGATATAACTCTTGTGAAGTATTTTGTGAGGGGAAACTGTAGTAAATGCATGGTGCAGTTAGTACAATGAGTATTCTCAGTGACTTGTGGAATATGTTAAAATAGAAAGGAGAGGGCTGCTACATAAACCAATGTTCCACTATGGGACATTAAATTTATTATAAACTAATTTATCTGTTCTAAAGCTTCTCTCTTCATCATAGATTTCTCAAGGTGGAAGAGCAGAGTCATCAATTACTATGCGTGCCCAACTCTGGCACATTTGAGCCATCAAGCTCTGCATTTGGCACCATGGGCAACATTGGTGTAATTTTCCCATTTTCCCTGGTTTGTTGATCCATCTCCTTTGAATTTTGCTTTTAGGAACTGGTCAGTTGGTGAATATTTCCAAATGTTGAACAGCCCCTCATATTGTCAACTTGCAGATTGAGCCTTCCACAGAGGTTTTGATATAGAGGACATTTTTCTGCTGGCAATAGAGCAGGGTAACTAGTAGACATAGATTTAATACCTTTAATAAAAGAACCAGAAAGGGCCCTGAAGAGGAGAATTTTACACAGTTATTTGCTGTTTATTGCTCTCATCCCCACTTTTCCTAGCATTTCTGAACTACTGATATAAGATTCCATTGGTGCTTGCTGCCTTCTGGTATCTCATTTGAGTTATCATCCTACCCATGCATCTAGATGGTGAATAATCATAGGATATTTAATTAGGAAAGAACTGAGTATGTCGGTTGTGAAGAACAAAGCCTGTGTATTTGCCAGACAATCCAATGGTGATCAAGAGGGATCAAAAAGTTGATCTATATCTATTTGGAACACCTCTCCTTGAAGTGGGGAGAGATTGTAGTTAGCCAATCATGTAGCATTTATTATTCTTCAGTCAGTTTTTCTAAGGTTACAGGGTGCTTGGTCATAGAGGTCTGTAGCACTGAAAAAGGCCATTTGGTCCATCGCATCCATGTCAGCCATAAACAAGCACCTAACTATTCTAAGATAACAAAGTGTGGAGCTGGATGAACACAGCAGGCCAAGCAGCATCTCAAGAGCACAAAAGCTGACCTTTCGGGCCTAGATCCAGGTGATCTCTGATGAAGGGTCTAGGCCCGAAACGTCAGCTTTTGTGCTCCTGAGATGCTGCTTGGCCTGCTGTGTTCATCGAGCTCCACACTTAGTTATCTTGGATTCTCCAGCATCTGCAGTTCCCATTATCCCTAACTATTCTAATCCCATTGTCCATTACTTGGCCCATAAACCTGTGTGTCTTGATATTGCCAAGTGCACATGCAAACACTTCTTAATTGATATGAGTTGTTATTAAGAGTTGTGGAGTTATACAGTCATACAGCATGGAACCAGACCCTTCAGTCCCACTAGTCTATGCTGAACATAATCCCAAACTAAACTAATTCCACCTGCCCTCTCCTGGCCCATATCCCTCCAAACCTTTCCTGTTCATGTGCTTATCCAAACTTCTTTTAAACATTGTAATTGTACCCAAATCCACCACTTCCTCGGGAAGCTCATTCCACACTCGAACCAACCTCTGCATATAAAACTTGCTGCTCATATCTTACTTAAGTCTCTCTTCTCTCACCTTAAAAATGTGCTCCCTAGTCTTGAAATCTCCCACCCTAGGGAAAAACAACTAGTATTTGACAGAATAAAGCTCCTGTTTCTTCGACAAATTGTCAAATTTTGTTTTAAAGAATTAAATAATTTTGAGGTTTTTTTAATTAAAACCAAGCCAGAAGCCACACGACACCAGGTTATAGTCTAACAGGTTTATTTGAAATCACAAGCTTTCAGAGCATAGCCCTCTCATCAGACTCATTTCACCTGATGAAGCAGCTATGCTTCAAAAGCTTGTGATTCCAAATAAACCTGTAGGACTATAACCTGGTGTCGTACATGTTCTGACTTTGTCCAGCCCAGTCCAACACCAGCACCTACACATCATAATTAAAACCAGTAACTATTTTTTTACCTGCAAAGCAACAACATACATTTATGTAACAATGGTAACTACTCTTCTAGGTAATTTATGTGATAAATTTGGATTGTTTCTGGGAGACAGGACAAAGTGCTTTATGAATGCAAATTACTTCTGTCTGACATTTTGTTTTTGAAAGCTAAAGCAGTCAGTAAGTAACCAGAAGTCACAGATATAATTGGCAAAAAATCCAAGTAGGGGGTCAGGAGAATTTCTTCTTTGTATAAGGAGTTATGATGATTTGGAATGCACTATCTGGAAGCTGATTCAAGAGTAACATTCAATAGGGAATTAGATAAATACTAAAAACAGAAAGCAGGGCAATGGGGAAAGTATGGAAGAGATAGGAACTAATTGGCTGTCCCTTTCAGTCATCACCCACACAACTATGATGGTCTGAATAGCCTGCGCTACATAATTGTATTGTCACAGAGACAAGTTTGAATTTTCTTCTCCCATGAGCTTCTTGTTAAAATTATGCTTCATTCATTCAGAAAGTAGAGGTGTCATGGCTGGGGCAGTATTTATTGCCCATCCCTAATTACCTTTGAGAAGATGGCAGCGAGCTGTCTTCTTGAAATGCTGCAGTTTATTTGGTATAAGTACACCCACTATGCTGTTAGGGAAGGAGTTCCAGGACCTGGCAAAAATGAAGGAACAGTGAAGTCAGGATGGTCAGTGGCTTCGAGGGAAACTTGCAGGTGGTGATAGTGACTGCATACATCCATTGGCCTTGTCCTTCTAGACAGTAGAGCTTGTGGATCTTTTGAGTATGCGTTGTTATTATTCCAGCTAAAATCTCAGCTCCTCAGCTCAGCAAGAACGTGATCACTGAATTTTACATTCCATATTCTCTGCATAAAATTGATCTAATTTCTTCTGGCAGTACATAGGTCAACATGCTGATATTTCAATGTAGTGGCTAACTCAAGCAATAATCATTTCTCAGCGTTTCCAGGTCTGCTCTGTTACAGATCTCTGAATGTATCTGTTACATTACAGCTTCCCATGGCCTCGGCTACCTGTATCTGAGCTGAAGAAATCATTCTTTAAATCTCCACACCTTTAGATTAGACATGCACGTTAGACCCTGGGTCTTCAATCAAGCCTTTGATCATCTATCCTAATACCTTCTAATGTGGCCAATTTTGCTTCGTAACATTCCTGGGAAGTGATTTTAAATGTTTTAAGACTTTAAAGAAACTACACAACATAAATTACTGTTGCAAGTTAAGTGGCAGAGAAAGACCATCATGTGATGGTGCTATGTATGTGTACAAACAAAGCCCACGGTCGAATTTTAAGCCTATATTTTTAAGTTAGCACTGTTTTATATGATGATACTATATGTACAAGAAGTACATAGCATTGTTTCTGACCAGTTCTCCAAGCAAAATGTTAGACATTGTTCTTGTCAGTTATTTCATGACCAGCCAGGGCGAAGCTGAAAGGTAAACTGGGTGTTTTCACATTATTGGCCATGAGATGCGGTGGGGGAATTGGTACAGATTCAATCAGCTGCAGGCATACAGATTGGAATCATGCCAAGTGCTTCTTTGGTGGAAATGCTAATAATTAACCAGGCTGCCTGGCTACTTGCTGGGGCAGGAGGAAGGGCCAAGAACAGAAATCATCAGCATCAGTATTGTCTCTGCCTGGGGAGCCTTCGCCTAGACTCCAGCACAGCAGCCCCTGATCCTCAATGGTGACACAATGGGCCCTCCACAGCCCCAAACCCTGGGATTTTGGGCCCTGGTTACCCCTTGTCTTATCTTAGCACTCCATTCTAAACCTATCACCCTTGTTTTCTGTGGTTTTGACCCTCCACGTTTCTATAATCTCCTGCCAACCTTCCGAGATCACTGCATTCTGGCCTGTTGCAGAATGCTGATTTTAATTGCTCCACGATTAGTGGTAGAATCGTCAGTGTTCCAGATCTCACACACTGAAATTCCCTCACTATAACCTGACCAGCTCACTTATTTTCTTATAGATGTTCCTGAAAACCTTCCAAATGTTTGATCATTTGTCCTAATTTCTCCTCAGGCTAGATGCCAAACTTGACTTGATAATAGACAGAAACAAAGTGTTGGCATTTCCTTTCCTCTGAATGCTGCCTGGCTTGCTGTGTTCTTCCAGCCTCCAGTTTGTCTACCTTCACTTGATAATACTCTGTGAAGGCTTTTGGCATTCAAACAGCGAGAGATAAACAACCCATGAGTCAGTTCCCTCCCCCCACTGCACCACACAACCAGCCCAGCTCTTCCCCTCCACCTACTGCATCCCAAAACCAGTCCAACCTGTCTCTGCCTCCCTAACCTGTTCTTCCTCTCACCCGTCCCTTCCTCCCACCCCAAGCCGCACCCCCATCTACCTACTAACCTCATCCCACCTCCTTGACCTGTCCGTCTTCCCTGGACTGACCTATCCCCTCCCTACCTCCCCACCTACACTCTCTCCACCTATCTTCTTTACTCTCCATCTTCGGTCCGCCTCCCCCTCTCTCCCTATTTATTCCAGTTCCCTCCCCCCATCCCCCTCTCTGATGAAGGGTCTAGGCCCGAAACGTCAGCTTTTGTGCTCCTGAGATGCTGCTTGGCCTGCTGTGTTCATCCAGCCTCACATTTTATTATCTTGGAATCTCCAGCATCTGCAGTTCCCATTATCTCTTATCCATGAGTCAGTTTTGCTGGGGTTATTACAGAAGCAAGCGTCATAGAGTCATAGACATCTACAGCACAGATATAGGCCCTTCAACCATTGAGTCTGTGCTGGTCAAAAAGAAATTCATAACTAATCTAAACCCATTTTCTAGCCCTTGGCCCACAGACATGTAATCCTGGATATCACAAGTGCACATCAATACACTCCTTAAATGGCATGAGGGTTTCTGCCCTACCTTTCATACAGGCAGTCAGTTCGAGATTCCCAGCAGCCTCTTGGTGAAAAAAAAGTGTCTCCTCAGAAGTGTCAACTGGCCACAGGGAAATCCCCAGTTGTGCCTCAAGATGTACAATGGGACCTTTTAGATTCACCTGGACAGCAGAAGTCCCCAGTTATCAGAAACACAGCACCTTCAACAATTCAGGGGTGGATTCTGAGCTTAAAGAGGTTTGAAGTCATAGTCTTCAGAGGCAATGCTGCATCCTGTTGGATATTATCATTAGTGGGATCTGGCTGGGACACCTGCGGTCAAATGAACTAAGGAACTGATAATCAATGGGGCTAGAGTTTGAGCTGAAATAACATACAGACTAAAATCATCCCTCAACTTTTTCTAAACAATTACTAATGTCTGGTGTTTAATATTGAACCAGGCTGAGAAGAAAATAGGGCTAAGACTGAAAGAGAAAGGCATTAAATCAATCTGATTTTTTTGCAGAAAACAGAAGACAGGTTTTTGAGGCAAGTGGAGGCACCAGCTGGAGTGTGAAGGTCAGTGTGTGTTTTCTGACTTATAAGATCCATCATTCATGAGCAGCAACAATTAGCAAGCAGTCTGAGATCTTAATGTTGGGTTTGTTGCAGTGCACTCAAATACATCTTACTCTATTTCAAATGTAAGATCAAATTATACATATGTTCTTCTAGTCATCAGATAAACTAAACATTGATAAGTGATACGGTTCACTCTGTACCTTTTATTAGAAACTTACCTATTTCCCTCTCACCAGGATGCCCACCTGTTATTGGTATAATTGGCAGCTCACCAATATCCTGGACTATGTGGCCACTTAGTCATTCGTAAGTACGGATGGTTCTTGCTCTTTGACTTTAGCACTTGGCAGCCAATCCAATCCCACCAACCCCCTCCATTGTTCCCTTCCACCAACCTCAGCATCCTTATCAACCTTTCAGTCAGGAACAGGGTAACAAGTCAGCAGCTGGAAGCTCTGGCCGAATCAGACAGAGTCACTGTGACTCATTGTAAGGACCCATTGGTGGTCGATCGATCTGTTGTTTGAAGTTTAAGTGCCCCTGTGGTTTTTGCACACATGTGCAACCTGACATCACAGGAAGGTTTGTGTCACAAGTTTACAGTGTGGTCATTTGTGAATGACGTTTGAAATATACCTTTCCTCAGCACTGTTTAGTCTACACACTACTGGCAAAAAGTGTAATTATGATTTCTGTCTTATAAGTGCATTTGGAGTAAACAATTGGATTCATCTCCTAACAACCACATCCATATATGTTGGTAAAGGCATTACTTAAAAAGACTCTCCACTGCTGTGACTCTCACCAATCTTGCATCTCACCAAGATATCTGTGCTCCACCAATTCAAGCCTCTACCAATATGGCCAGGCCCTGAGTGATTTGGGATCCACCTCCTAGTATTTTATCCTTAATCCTATCTTCACCTCATTTCTCTCTCTTCCCTTGTGATGTTCCTCAATGGGTTTTCTCCAGCTCTAGTTTCCTCCCACAGTCCAAAGATGTGCAGGTTCAGTGGATTGGCCATGCTAAATTGCCCGTAGCGTTCAGGGAGGTGAAGATTAGGTGGGTTATAGGGGTACGGATCTGGGTGGGATGCTATGAGGTTCGGTGTGGACTTGTTGGGCCGAAGGGCCTGTTTCCACACTGTAGGGATTCTATGGTTCTATGATTCTTCGTGTCATCTTCGTGTCATACATCTTAGTCCACCTCACCTACCTCTGTGGTTTGTGTCAAAATTTGTTTGACTCTTCTATGGATTGCTTTAGAATATCTTGCTATTCATAAGGTACTATGTAAATGCAAGCTGCTGTTGGAAAGAAGGATGAAAGAAAGGATTGACATCAATAGCACTGAAGCCCATCACATGTAACAAAGCACCCTGGAATTCAATACCTGTCATGAGAATGGATTTTTGGGCTTCAAGGAAGTTAATGGAAAAGGTGAATGAGTGGAGTTAAAGTAGGAGATCTGCCATCATCTTATTGAATGGTATTGCAGGGGCAATGGGTTACTTCTTACTGCTCGGTCTTAAATTTATCATTATCTTTTTACTGAGACAAACATGGCTACCGTTTTCCCCAAAGGAAAGACCTGAGAAATAGTTGAGGTCAGTGGGAAGTTAATCTGCATTTTGGTAACATTAACTGGAAAGAAGAAACATTGAGCACCATCAGAGAAGCCACCCTTCTCTGGTTGAGCATCTCGTCCAAAATGCATTGTGCAGATTAAAATGATTGTGGGAGGATGTCGGGGGGAGAACAGGAACATAGGAAATAAAGAGAGGCTATTTAATCCTTTGAGCATGTTCTACTGCAATACGATGAAATCATGGCTGAACTATGCTTGCTCCATCTATTCGTCTTCAGTCCACATCTCAAGATCCTTTGGCTACAAGAAATACATCAGTCTCAGGTTTAAACATTAGCAATTTAAGCATCAGTTGTCAATTATGGAAGAAAGTTCCAAACTTTAGTTACTCTTTGTGTTGAAATGTTCTCAAATTTCACTCCTGAAATGTCTGGATTTAATTTTTAGTCTGTACCCTCGCCCCTTCAGCTGAAATAGTTTTTCTTATCTACCTTCCTTCCCTTATATATTTTGAAAACATCAAATATCACTTAACCATCCACATTCAAGGGAATACAGTCATAGTTTCAGCAACTTCTCCTTGCTGTTTTAACTCTTGAACGCCCAAACATCATTCTGCTAAATCTACACTGCCCTCCCCCCAAAGACTGAAATGTTATTCTGGATGTGTTGTGCCCTGAACTGCTACTCCAGATGTGGTCTAACCAACCTGCCTCTGACACCCCCTCTATACTTTCCTCCAACCAGCTTAAAACTATGACCCCTCGTGCTAGCCATTTCTGCCCTGGGAAATAGTCTCTGGCTATCAACTCTATCTATGCCTCTCATTATCTTGTATACCTCAATTAGGTCCCCTCTCCTCCTCCTTTTCTCCAGTGAAAAGAGTCCGAGCTCAGTCAACCTCTCTTCATAAGATAAGCCCTCCAGTCCAGGCAGCATCCTGGTAAACCTCCTCTGAACCCTCTCCAAAGCATCCACATCTTTCCTATAATAGGGCGACCAGAACTGGACGCAGTATTCCAACCCTTAAACTCAATCCCCCTGTTAATGAAAGCCAAAACACCATATGCTTTCTTAACAACCCTGTCCACTTGGGTGGCCATTTTAAGGGATCTATGCATCTGCACACCAAAATCCCTCTGTTCCCCCACACTGCCAAGAATCCTATCCTTAATCCTATACTCAGCTTTCAAATTTGACCTTCCAAAATGCTTCACCTCACATTTATCCAGGTTGAACTCCATCTGCCACCTCTCAGCCCATCTCCACATCCTGTCAATGTCCCGCTGCAGCCTACAACAGCCCTCTATACTGTCAACGACACCTCCAACCTTCGTGTCATCTTCAAACTTGCTGACTCATCCTTCAATCCCCTCATCCAAGTCATTAATAAAAATTACAAACAGTAGAGGCCCAAGGACAGAGCCCTGTGGAACACCACTCACCACTGACTTCCAAGCAGAATATTTTCCTTCTACTACCACTCGCGGTCTTCTGTTGGCCAGCCAATTCTGTATCCAGACAGCTAAGTTCCCCTGTATCCCATTCCTCCTGACCTTATGAATGAGCCTACCATGGGGAACCTTATCAAATGCCTTACTGAAGTCCATATACACCACATCCACAGCTCAACCCTCATCAACTTTTCTAGTCACATCCTCAAAGAACTCGATAAGGTTTGAGAGGCATGACCTGCCCCTCACAAAACCATGTTGACTGCATTTAATCAAGCCATGCTCTTCCAGATGGTCATAAATCCTATCCCTTAGAATCCTTTCTAACACCTTGCAGACGACAGACATGAGACTTACTGGTCTGTAATTGCCGGGGATTTCCCTATTTCCTTTCTTGAAGAGAGGAATTACATTTGCCTCTCTCCAGTCCTCAGGTACGACTCCAGTGGAGAGCAAGGATGCAAAGATCTTTGCGAGTGGCGAAGCAATCGCATTTCTCGCTTCCCAAAGCAGCCGAGGACAAATCTGGTCCGGGCCCGGCGACTTGTCGATCTTAATGTTTGACAAAATTTTCAGCACATCATCTTCCTCTATCTCTATCCATTCCAGCATGCACACCTGCTCTTCAAAGGTTTCATTCACTACAAAGTTCGTTTCTTTCGTAAAGACAGAAGCAAAAAACTCATTTAGGGCTTCCCCTACCTCCTCAGACTCCACACACAAGTTCCCTATGCTATCCTTGATCGGCCCTACTCTTTCTTTGACCATTCTCTTATTCCTCACATAAGTGTAAAATGCCTTTGTGTTCTCCCTAATCCGTTCTGCCAAGCCTTTCTCGTGCCTCCTCCTGGTTCTCCTCAGACCATTTTTGAGCTCTTTCCTCGCCTGCCTGTAATCCTCTAGAGCTGAGCTTGACCCTAGGTTCCTCCAACTTATGTAAGCTACCTTTTTTTCGACGAGAAGCTCCACCGCTCTCGTCATCCAAGGTTCCTTTATCTTACCCCTTCTTGCCTGTCTCAGAGGGACATATTTATTCATCACTCGCAGCAACTGTTCCTTAAACAGTCTCCACATGTCTATAGTGCCTTTACCATGAAACAATTGCTCCCAGTCCATGCTTCCTAACTCATGCCTAATCGCATCATAGTTTCCTCTTCCCCAATTAAATATCCTCCCATTTTGCCTAATCCTCTCCTTCTCCATAGCTATGTAGAATGTGAGGCAGTTATGGTCACTATCACACTGGATTCAAAACATTAACTCTGTTTTTCTCTCCACAGATGCTGCCAGACCTGCTGTGTTTCTGCAGCAAAATGCTCTCCCACCACAAGATCTGATACCTGCCCCGGCTCATTTCCGAGCACCAAGTCTAGAATGGCCTCTCCCCTCGTCGGCCTGTCAACGTACTGCGTTAGGAAACCCTCCTGAACACACCTTACAAAAACAGCTCCATTCAAATCTTCTGCTCAAAGGAGGTTCCAATCAATATTGGGAAAGTTAAAGTCACCCATTACAACAACCCTACTCCGTCTACACGTTTCCAAAATCTGCTGACCTATGCTTTCTTCAATCTCCCTGCTGCTATGGGGGGCCTGTAGTAAACCCCTAACGAGGTGACTACTCCCTTGCTGTTCCTAATTTCCACCCATACTGACTCGGTAGGCAGATCTTCCTCGACAATGGAAGCTTCTGTAGCTGTGATACCCTCTCTGATTAGTAGTGCTACACCCCCTCCTCTTTCTCCCCCCTCCCGTATTCTCATCCAGATGCCTTTTAAATGTTATATCAGCCTCCATCACTTCCTCTGGCAGCTCATTCCATACACCCACCACACCCTGCATGAAAAACTTCTTCAGAACTGGAGGGAAGGACCTGAAGACAGCAAACAAAAAATGGAAGCACTGTTCGAAAGAACAGTCACACTGGATTCAAAACATTAACTCTGTTTTTCTCTCCACAGATGCTGCCAGACCTGCTGTGTTTCTGCAGCAATTTCTGCATTTGTTTCAGGGGTTTTTAACAGGGCTAAAGCGTGACTTTTAGTGTGGCCCACTCGATATAATGGACAGCACTGCATTAGCAATAGTTAAATGCATTTTCAGAAACTTAGCACATGACCCAATTATAATTCCACACACTGGTTGAATCTCTTGCAATGGATTATGTGACAATGCTGCATTTAATTGCAGCCCCAAATTCACATTTACAATGCATTCACAGCTGAATTATTCAGTGCAAATAACATGGAGTTACTTATTCTGATCAGAGCTCACGGTGATAGCTCTTACCTCAAAACCTGTTAGCTGACCTGACCTGTGTAACTGAAGATGCAGATCAGGCTTCTATCGAACACTTGAAGCACGACTCTCTGTGCAATGGCAAAACCAAGTGCATGTGTTGAGCTGGTAATTTAATACCATCCACCTCAGGCTTTGGAACTCAGCTGGGCAGCTGTGAGGATTAGTTTAATGGACTTTAACTCTTTCCATAACCTGTTCCCCTTTCACAGCCACACACACGCTTACCGCCTGTTCTTAGCATTGGGTCCTGGGGAATGATAAGCAATTTTTAAACCATTCTGTTAAAATTTCCTTTACATTCCATTCAGCTGAACCACAAACTGTATAATTTCCTCTTAGTATCTTTCTTTAAATAGTATCATTTTCTGCCAAAAAATGTCTTTCTTTTACACCTGATAGTCTCCCCTTCCCCTGTATTAGCGAAGCCTTCCAGAAATAGGATTAACAGAATTATTGTAAGATTTATTATGATATGAATTGCACAGAAAGGCACAAAAATGGGTCAAACAGCCTCAATCTGTGTTGCAGATTATAGGAACCCTTGACACTTCCAGATGCTCACAATTGCTACAGAAACATTAGCTCATATTTTATATTACCCTGGGTTGTTGTAGTTGAAACAGTGGGTGGGGTAAAAGAAGTGAATATTATTTAAATGGGAAAAGACTGCAGAAAGTTGCAGCCCAGTGGCATTCGGGTGTTCTAGGGCATGGATCTTAAAAAGTTCCAGGATCCAACTTCAGCAGTAATAGGGAGGCAAATGGAATGTTGCTATTAATTTCAAGGGGAAGAGAGCATAAAAGTAGGGAGGTCTTGCTAAAACTATACAAGGCATGAGACCCCACAGCATGAACAATTTTGTCCCCTTACCCAAGGTGAATCATGGAATTCCTTGCAGCATGGAAGCAGGCCATTCGGCCCATCAAGCCTACACCAACACTCTGAAGAGCAGCCCACACAGACCCATCTCCCTACCCAATTTCCTGTGACTTTGCATTTCCCATGGTTAATCCACCTAGACTGTGCATCCCTAGGTACTATGGGGCAATTTAGCACAGCCAATCCACCCTAACCTACACATCCTTGGACTGTGGAAGAAAACTGGAGGAAACCCACACAGACACAGGGAGAAAGTGCAAATTCCACACAGACAGTTACCCAAGGCTGGAATTGAACCTGGGTCCTTGGCACTGTGAGGCAGCAATGCTAACCACTGAACTACCATGCCACGACTGGCTGTGGAAGCAGTCCAACAAAGGTTCATTAGGTTGATCCCACGTATGGAAGGATTTTCATACAAGTCATACATAGGAACAAATGATAAACAATTTATCCTTCTTTCTTTATTCCACCCAATGGCTCTGATTTTTAAAGAAAAATAGTTTTCACACATATATACAATTTCCTTTGAATATTATTTTTGAATCTTCTTCCTATACAATGCATATCATAGGAGGAACAAATGTATTGTTTGTCCACCAATATGTTCATCCATAAACAGTAACTTTCGAATCATTGTGACAAACTTATGGTGTTCTTTTAAATGTGGAGACCAAACAATATTTTAGAGTAGTCCTTCATTACCCATGATGAGTCAGTCACAAAGACATCACAAATTACTGGGGGTGGTTGAGGAAAGATACGTGGAGTTTGGAGTTGTGGAGCTGGTGATCCTTCACGTCTTGGTCAACAGCAAGACTTTAGGAAGGCAGAGGTTCATTAGATGGGCCAAATAAGGACAATATGGTCCAATGGAGTAGAAACAAATGGTGAGTAACTGGATTACAGGAGAGTGGGTCGGGATGTAAAAAACTATCGAACAAATAATTGTCCAAGGCCAGGCTGAGCAAATCCTGAGACCAGAGATAGTGAGGGACTGCCAATGCTGGAGAATCTGAGATAACAAGGTGTAGAGCTAGATGAACACAGCAGACCAAGCAGCATCAGAGGAGCAGGAAAGCTGACTTTTCGGGTCTGGACCCATTTCTGAAGAAGAGTCTAGACCAAAATGTCAGCTTTCCTGCTCCTCTGATGCTGCTTGGCCTGCTGTGTTCATCCAGCTCTACACCTTGTTATATCAAATCCTGAGACCAGTTCTGCAATGTTTTCCCCAGTCCCCAGAAGGTAAAAGAAATTGAACTCCCAATTATCTGTTGAATCCCAATTTCTACCCAGGTTGGTTTTCTTGGTGTGATACTAGTCTGACTTACACTGGACAGGAAAGATTGGGCAGGGTTTTAGCGATGTTAGGATTTCCTGCTGAGGCACACAAAGAACCAGCGAAAAAGCCATCCCAACTGAAATACAACTATTTAAATCTACAAGGAACATTAACTGGCTGCCATTGCTTGGGAGGAAGATGCAGCTCAGCAAGATGCTTGTTAAGCTGATACCTGAGCCAGTAGTATCAGTAGCCACTGTTGTATCAGGTTGTGGTTCTGAAAGAGTTAATTGGCGGGCTCTGTTGAACTCTGTCCAGCCCGGTGTCAGACAGCCTCTGAGTGACCGATCAGTCAGATTCTGACACAGTCTCTTAATGAAGGCACAGTTGTGCTCTCTGTCTCATTCCGATCATAGCTCATGTACTGAATACAACCTGTATATAATCATAGAATCACTACAGCATAGAAGCAGGCCATTTGGCCCATCAAGTCCACACCGACCCTCCAAAGAACATCCCATCATGCCCATCCCCATAACTCAACATTTCCCATGGCTAATCCATCTAGCCTGCTTATCCTTGGCCTATGGGAGGAAACTGGAGCCCCCAGAGAAAACCCACACAGACACAGGGAGAACATGCAAACTCCACACTGACAGTCGCCCAAGGGTGGAATCGAACCCGGGTCCCTGCCAACAGTCCTACTCAAATAACTGAGCATAACAAATTGCACCTTCTTATGAAAGACAAGGGTCTCTTCTGCTGAGCCTTATTTGCAGTCCATCCTCCACCACAGATTCCTGCACAGCTCCACCAGTGGGCGGGTACCAAGGTATCAATCATACTGACTAAAACTTGGCAGTTGCAACGATGATTGATGCCTATTAACAGAGGTGAGACCCTGGGGACAGTGGCTTGGGAGTCTCAATGCATAAGGAAGACTCTGTTGTGGGAGGACGGAGTGGGCAGCCAAACTACTGTGAGAAGGGTGCCTTGCCAAGCTACCCACCACCCTCCCTGCCTCTGAACTCCACCCATCAACCTCAAAATTGAGGGCATGTAGGAGACAGGACTTAAGCAGTCATTAAGTAGCCCACTGAAGGGTCTCAATTGGGGCTAGAGCTGGGGGCTGCAGAACTGGGCATTTCTCACCCCTTGTAAGATTTTGGACAGGTTGAGTTGGGAGGGCATTGGGGAAGATCTTTTTCAGAGTTTTAAAATTTCTCTTCCACCTTACTGTGACAGCAGACCATTGATTCTACAACATTTTTTTTAATGTCCTGCCCTACTTATTTTTACATGCGTGCATTTATCCTTAATAAATTCAATTCTCTCTTCTCTGTATTGAAATGTGTTAATTGACACAACACTTACTGCTTCAGCTGGAAGTCTATTCCATGTTGTGCCAATTAATGCTGAATTATGGGCAGCTCAATGCTATTGACTCATGCTCACTAAGAGCAGTGTTGAGACAGCCCAAGTTAATTTAAGTGAAAATGGATTCAATAAGTCTGGAGAAAAAGAATGATTGTCAAAGCTGCTGGATTGTTATAAAGACCACACTGGATCACCGATGTCCTTTAGGGGAGATAACTTGTCACCTGTTACCTGGTCTGACTGACAAGAGACTCCAGTCCAACAGCATACTATTGGATCTTAAAGCCCTCTGAGGCTTGGCAAAACATTCATTTGTAAAAGAATTGCTACAGTAACACAGACCTGCAGCAGCCTGAGGGAAAAAACTAACTAGATAGGGAAATGATGGTGTAGTAAATGGCCAGATACTTAGGAGAATTGATATACAGAGGGATCTTGCGGTGCAAGTCCATAGCTCCATAAAAGTGCAACACAAGTGGATTAAGTGATAAAGAAGGCATAAAGCCTGCTACCCTTCATCAATCAGAGCATCGAGTATAAAAGTTGGCAAGTCATGTTGCAGCTGTGTAAAACTACAGTGAGCCCACATTAGTGTGAGGTTCTAGTCACCTCACTATAGGAAGGATGTGGAGGTTTTAGAGAGGGAGCAAAAGAGGTTTACCAGGTTGTTGCCTGTATTCACTATTGGGATAGGCTGGATAAACCAGGGGAGGCAATAATTGTTAGACTATTAATCCAGAGATACAGTAAAGTTCTGGGGACCTGAGTTCAAATCCTGCCATGGCAGATGGTGGAATTTGAAGTCAATAAAAAATCTGGAATTACAAGTCTAATGATGATCATGAAACCAGTGTTGATTTGTCATTAAAAACCCATCTGGTTTACTAATGTCCTTTAGGGAACGAAATTGTCACCCTTATCCAGTCTGGCCAGCATGTGATTCCAAACCCAAAGCAATGTGGCTGCCTCTTAACTGCCCTCTGGGCAATCATGGATGGCAATAAATTCTGGCCTAGCCAGTGATGCCCACATCCCATGAATGAATAAGGAAAAAAATACTTGGATTGTTTTCAGTAGAGTGTTGGAGGCTGTGGAGTAACTTGATAGAAGTATGAGAGACGTGGATAGGTTGGATAGTCATCGTCTTCTCCCCAGGATACAAATATCAAATACAAGGGGACATTGGTTTAAGATGGAGGGGGAAGTTTAAAGGAGATATGCTTGGCATGTTTTTTACACAGGGAATGGTAGGTGCCTGGAATGTGCTGTTTTGGCAGGTGGTAGAAGCAGAAACGATAGCAAGATTTAAGAGAGGTTTAGACAGACACATGAACAGACTGGGAACATAGTGATACAGACTATGTGCAGGAGATGGGATTAGTTTAGAATGGCATCATTGGTCAGGACAGACATGATGGGCTGAAGGGCAGTCAGTGTCAGTAATATTGAGCTAGTATTTTAGAAGCCCAAGCTAATGCCTTAGGGACACTGGTTCAAATCTCATCTTGCCCACTTTCATTTAATAGAATTGAAAACTAATCTCAGTAATGGTGACTCATTAGTAATGAACTTACATTGATTGCTGTGAAAAACCTATCCTCTCTTGAGTAAAGACACCAGGTTTATCTGGTCCTTATGGTCCAAATATGGCCAGCTCTCAAGGAGCATTTAGGGATGGGCAACAAATGCTGGCCTTGTCAATAATGTCCACATCCTGAGAGTGAACAAAAAACCTGGTTAGGGAAGAGCTGGCCATTAAATGTGACAATGCCGAGTGTCACCCACATCCTTACAAAAACCATGCACTAAATTACAAAAATCATTAGATAACTAAAATCATAGAGTCATAATGACAGAGGAGCAGGATATTCAGCCCATCAAATTCATTCTACCACTGTATAATTAGTTTTTTTTTACTATGTTCTAATGTGGATTTTTTGGGTCTTGGTGGGTCAGGCCAGAGTTCTCAGTCATTGTTCAATTATTGTTTATTGTTGCACTGTACACAATGGCAAGGCTGAAGAGCAGCATGTTCCTAACTTTAGCAGAAAACGTACACCCAACTACTGAGAGAAAACAAAGAATTGTGGATGCTGGAAATCTGGAACAAAAACAGAAAGTGCTGGAGAAACTCAGTAGGCCTGGAGGCATCTGTGGAGAGAAAAACAAAGTTAATGCTTTGAGTCCCGTAACCCTGTTGCATTCTCCACATATTTTTGTCCAATTTCCATCCAATTTCCTTTTAAAATCAATCATCATCTTTGCTTCCAACACCCATGGTTTGAGAGTTCTGAGGCACTACCACTTGTTGCATGAAAAGTTTGTTTTTTTTAAAGAACCACCCATTACCCCAACATCACTCTTGTCCATGTATTTCTTGATAGAAACTTCTAAAATCTGTATCCTGTAGCTTTTCAATGGACATGAATGTTTTTTTCTTATCTACTTTATTTAAAATTGTTATAAATTTGTTGTTATTGGCTATCGCTTGATGTCAGGATCTGTGCATTTCTCGCAATCAACAGTAGTTACACGATCGCCATTAAATTAATGTTTAATTCCATGTATTTTTAAAACCTGAGAGTTAATGAGTTCAACTAATAAAAGTTATTGGTGCAATTTCAGGTAGTTACAATTAAAGTACAGCTACAACACCGTCATTGTCCAGGTATATCATGTATACAAAGAGAAGGCCAAATCTAAAACAGCCAATTATCGTTCCATCAGAATATTCACAATGGCAATGTAATGGACTTCTTCAACAGAGCTATAAAGCAGCACTTACTCAGCAGTAGCCTGCTCACTGGCTCTCACTTAGGTTTCACCAGGGCCACTCAGCTCCTGGTATTATTGCAACCTTGGTTCAAACATGGATAAAAGAGCTAAATATAACACGTGAGGTAAGAATGAATTGCCTTGACATCAGGGTAGTATTTGACCAAATGAGGTATCAAGGAGTCCTCACCAAATAGAAGCCAATGGATAATCAGAGAGAAACTGTGTTGTTTGGAGTCATACCTGGCATATAGGAAGATGTTTGTGGTTATTCAAAGTCAATCATTGCAGCTTTAGGACATCTCTAGAAGAGTTGCTCAGGGTAGTGGCCTAGGCGCAACGATCTTCAGTTGCTTCATCAATGACATTCCATACACATAAGGTCAGAAGTGAGGACGTTGACTAATGAATGCACCATTCACTACTACCCAGATACTGAAGCAACCCACCTCCATGTACAGCAAGATCTGGACAATATTCAAGCAAGAGTTGATAAAATTTGTACCACAGAAGAACTAATCACCAATCATCTCCAAGGTAGCATCTACCCCACGTCCTCTCAACATTCAATGGTATTACCAACGCTAAATACCACACTATCAACATTCAAGGATTTATCGTTGACCAGAAACCAAACTGGACTAGCCTTGAAATACAGTGGTATGTTAGAAGCTTTGCATTTTTTTTAAAACTTACCTTCCACCATCTGCAGTCCTTTCTGTCTCCAGCTTTGCATTCAGCAATGGGTAAATCACTTTATGATTCCGCGAAGTCTGTCACTATCTACAAGGCAAAAGTCAGGAATATGATGGAATCTTCTGCACTCGCCTGGATGGCCATGGTTCCAACAACAGTACAGAAGCTTGAAACCAGCCAGGACAAAGCAGCCTCTAAACTAGTATCCCATTGACCATCTTAAATGCCCATTCCCTCCACCACCGATGGACAGTGGCAGTTAACATCTACAAGGCATGCAGCAACAACTCACCAGTGCCTTCCAAAACCACGTTTGACCAAATGTAGAAGGAAAAGGCTGACAGAAAAAAATGAGAACACCACCACCTGCAAGTTCCCCTCCAAGTTACTCGCCATCCTGACATCTCCATTCCTGCTATTCCCTTCTTGATAGCATTGTGATCATCCTAGCATCAGATGGATCAAGAAGGCAGCTTACCATCATCTTCAAAGAACAATTGAGGACTAGCAAAGAAAGCCTGTCTAGTACCCACAGCCTATGAACCATGTAAGAACAGGCTTAAGATATTGCCCTCTTGCCCAAGGACACAAAGAACCCAAAACAGTTCATCGCAATTTATCAATTTAACTAATTAATCTATTCTCAGTTTAAATCAGCTCACAGTTAAGTACCAATGAACGCCATACTGGACAATTAAAATTAAACTAAAAAACAGCAACATGAATGAAAATAACGGTATTCATGTCCCATTCACCTCTACCAAAATCAAATTGCTCACTTTCCTGTCCTCTTGCAATTCAAGAACAGAGTGTGTCACACTGATCCTGCGTCATTTGATCAACATTGAGGCTGCATCAGGAAGTGGCTGTCTCAATCCATCTTTTCTAGAATGTCTAAAGCTCCTACGTGTCTGACATGAAGTAACGTCCTGACAGGGGAGAAAAAGAACACCTTACTGCATGACTTCTCTGTTTGGTTCAAACCTTTATTCAACACACATTTCAAAGCTTTTTTAGCATGTCCTGTCATGTTACCATGATGATGTATTTTGAATGTGGAGAAGAGAGAAGAGATGCAACTAAAGATCAGGTGGAACAAATGCAAGCTATTGTATTCTTCTGAAGATAGATTAATTCAAAGGAAACTTTACTGAGTAGTGGATTGCTGGAAGTCATCCCAAATCAGTTAACAAATCAAGGTGACATAGAAACTGTCACATACTGGTCACTTAAAGCCTGAGACTTAGTCACTGCCTTATTATTGTTCAGTTTATTTTTAAAATTAAAGCTATGGTGTTAGCCACTACAGAGTCAACAATGACTAGTATCAGAGATAATGGGAACTGCAGATGCTGGAGAATTCCAAGATAACAAACTGTGAGGCTGGATGAACACAGCAGGCCAAGCAGCATCTCAGGAGCACAAAAGCTGACGTTTCGGGCCTAGATCCTTCATCAGGGGTCTAGGCCCGAAACGTCAGCTTTTGTGCTCCTGAGATGCTGCTTGGCCTGCTGTGTTCATCCAGCCTCACAGTTTGTTATCCAACAATGACTAGTGTTGACCAGATGCTCCCTGAACATCAAGGGACAAGGAAATGCCCCAGGTTAAAATGACTGACACTCTAACAAATACCATAACATTTCTGAGATCCATTTCTGAATATGACCTCAGGTATCTCTTCACCAAGCATTGAAGATCTGTTGTCATTGCTTCGCTATCATTTACAATGGCAATTTGTGTTTTAATACTGTCAAACCATTTCGAAAAGATAGGAGAGACATATTTAGTGTGAAATTACAATGTTGTCTTTTTGTGCCCTTGCAAGGCCGTTTTTCCTTCTTTATATGAATTTTTTCCTTCTTCATACTAACCACACCCTGTGCTTTTTCCAGTAACATCCAAGTTTAGCTTGGCTGTGCTGTTACTATCACGCCTCAGCCAGACAGCTTTGGATTCAATAATGAAGAAGGAATGTTTAGAGGCACATGGACCAAGCGCATGCAGGGGTTACAGTTTAGCTTGGGATTATGGTCGGCAAGGTCTGGTTGGGCCGAAGGGGCTGTTTCCATGCTGTATGACTATGATTCTATCCATGCCAGAGGTTTGAACACAGACTAAAAATTCCAACAGAAAAGGAGGAAGTCTCTTAATGTTGGAATCCAAACTGCTGTGTGATGTTCAATGGAGCATTCCCAATGCTCTGATTTACACTTACTTTTCAACTGGCAACACAGAAGACATCACCCTGGATATTGAACATATTTGAGGAAAAAAGAAAAATAGTGGACATGCTAGAAATCTGGAACAAACACAGAGAATGCTGGAGAAATGCAGCAGGATTGGCAGCATCTGTAAAGAGTGAAGCAGTTTTGAGTCCAAGATGGCTCATCTTTAGAACCACCCGACCAAAATCTCATTTCCAAATTTTCTTTCCTCTATTGAGAAACAAGATGGCAGAAATTCGCAACAGATAAAACAAACTAGCAATGTGGCTGTAGCTCAGCGAATGCCCGTTCTGACCAGTGTACAACTACGTCCCACTTCCTGTGCTGCATGGTCCAAGGTCATCAATCTCCTTTACCTTTTTTCCACACATGCACCAACACAAGAAGCTTTTACACTGACATGGACATGTTCTTAGTGCTCACTCACTTTAGGCTTCACTTGGAAGCTGACAGCCTCTGTCTCTTTCATAATGATTTCTTATCACTGAGCCAGGCTCTGAAGGTTAGCTTGCTGTTCTTTTAGTGCTGACGCACAGACAGGTAGCTTGTGATGGTAGAAAGCACAGAACCTTTGATTTCTCGGTCAGGGAGGGCTAGACATGTCACTGTGTGGCATTGTGGTACATCAGCTTTGGAGTGCAGCATGGGTCAACATTTCAGTCAGCAAAGACACAGCATGAGCTTCCAGCAAATGGAAATGCGTTTAAGTGAGGGAATACCATCACTGTCAGCCAAGGGGATTGTCTGATTACACTATGGGTGGATAGGCCAGGGTCAACTTTGCAGGTCACGTGCAAGCAGTCTAGGGGATTACAGGTAGCGCCATCAGGCCTAAATGTCCCTGCAATGAGAGAAAGGGAGGGATTTAGTGTAAAGGAAGAGCAATAATTGGTCACTCATTTGCGGGGCAGATGTTGAGATGTTCTTCAGTGAGAGAGTACACAATGCTGAAGTCATGAAGGTTTAGTAGTTTGGGAGTATGAAGTGGTCCAATCCCTTGAGTGGACATGACACATTCGGTACTGAAAACTGTCATCCATCAGCCTTGATGAGGAGTTACAGTGGGTATGTCAGCCCTGGGACTGTGGGAAAATCATTAACATAGAGTCATAGAGTTGTACAGCAGGGAAACAGACTCTTCGATCCAACCAGTCCATGCCAACCATAACCTCAATTTAAACTAATCCCACCTGTCTGTGCTTGGCCCATATCCCTCCAAAACATTTTTTATTCATGTACTCATCCAAATGTCTTCTAAATGCTGTAACTGTACTCACATCGACCACTTCTTTGGGAAGTTCATTTCACACATGAACCACTCTCTGTGTAAAAAAAATTACCCCCATGTCTTTTTTTAAATCCTTCTCCTCTTATCTTAAAAATATGCCCCCGGTCATGAAATCTCCAACCATCAGGAAAATACATCTGCCATTGACCTTATCTATACACCTCATGATTTTATAGATCTCTTTAAGGTCATCCCTCAACCCCCACATTTCATTGGAAAGAAGGTCCCAGGCTATTCAGCCCTTCCTTTTAACTCAACCCTCAATTCCCGGCAACAACTCTGTAAATCTTTTCTGAACCCTCTCTGTTTAATAATATCCTTCCTATGACAGGGCAGCCAGAACTGGACACAGTGCTCCTGAAGAGGTCTCACCAATGTTCTGCATAACCTCAACATGGCATCCAACTCCTAAATTCAAAAGACCTGAGCAATGAAGGCAAGCATGCTAAATGCCTTCTTAACCACACACACTACATGTGAAACAAACTTCAAAGAAATATATACCTGAAGCCTGAGTTCTTTCTATTCTACTACACGACCCAGGTCCCTACCATTAGTTGTATAAGTTCTGCCTTTGTTTGTTTTTACCAAAACACAATACTTCGCGGTCATCCCAATTAAACTCCAAATGCCACTCGTCAACCAATTAACCCAATTGATCAAGATCTGTCTGTAATCATAGATAACCTTCTTCGTTGTCCACGAGACTGCCAATTTTGGTGTCATTTGCAAACTTACTAATCATGCCTTCTATATTTTCATCTAAATCATTTATGTAATTGATAAACAAAAGTGGATGCAGCACTGATCCCCATGGAACACTGCTGGTAACAGGCCTCCAGTCTGAAAAACAATCCTCCACCCTGTCTCTCCTGCTGTTAAGCCAATTTTGTACCCAATTTGCAAGCTTACCTTGAATCCCATGTGGTCTAACTTTATTAATTAGTCTACTATGTGGAACCTTGTCCAAGGCTTTATTAAAGTCCAAGTAAACAACATCTACCACTCAGCCCACGTCAGTCTGCTTGGTTACTTTGTCAAAGAACACAATCAATTTTGTGAGATAATTTCCCTTACACAAAAACATGCTGATTATCCCTAAGCATTCCTCGTCTCTCCAAATGCATATAAATCCTATTTTCAGAATTACCTCCAACAGCTTATCCACCAAAGAAGTCAGACTCACAGGTCTACAGTTCCCAGCCTTCTCCTTGTATCGCTTCTTAGAGGCACAACATTAGCTATTCCAATCATCTGGCACCTCACCTGGAGTTTTAGATGAAACAAATATTTCTGCAAGAGATCCAGCAATTTCCTCCCTAACTTCCCATAAAGTCCTGGGATAGACTAGATCAGGTCCCAAAGATTTATCCACCTTTGTATTTTATAATACATCCAGCACTTGCTGTTTTGTAATGTGACCCATTTTCAAAACATATTTATTTTCCTGAGCTCCCTAGCCCCAATCTCCTCCACAGTAAAAACTGACGTGAAATATTTATTAATAACTCTCCCATTTCCTGAGATTCAGCATAAAGAAGACCACTTTGATTTTTAAGGGGCCCTACTCTTTCTCTAGTTGCTCTCTTGCTCTTATTGTACTTGTAGAATCTCTTTAGATAATGCTTAACCATATATGCCAAGGCTATCTCATATCCCCTCTTTGCCTCCCTGATCCCCCTCTTAACAATGCCCCTACCCTCTTTATGTTTTTCAAGATTTTCATTAGAACTCAGTTTTCTATATCTAACATATGATTCTTTTTCATTCTTGACTATAATCTCAATATCTTTATTAACCCATTGTTCACAAATTTTACCAGCTTTACCTTTCACTCTAACAGGAACATAATAACTCTGTACTCTCGTTATCACATATTTAAAAGCCTCCCACTTCACAGATGTCCCTTTACCTGTGAACAGTCTACTGCAGTCAACTTTTGAAAGTTCTTGCCTTGTGCCATTAAAATTTGACTTACTCCAATTAAAGACTTTAATTTTTATGGAAGGCTTATCTTCTTCCATAACTGCTTTAAAACTAATATAATTATGATCAATAGATCCAAAGTGTTCCCTTATCACTTCAGTCACTTGCCCTGCCTTATTACCCAAGAGAAAACACGACATTCTTGGGACATTGCTTGATGTTCCTTTTGATACAGGTCACAGCACTGGTCTGTACCGCGTTTTCTGTCCACATTAGCTAAACTGTTGGTGTGGTTTCCTTTTGGAACCAGCAAGCTAAAAGTCTACTCTCTCCTCCACCACACCACTCACCTGCTCCTCCCACGTCTCTGTTCTGGAAGCAGATACCTGTCTTGCCTTTAAGACCATAAGACCATAAGCCCATAAGACATAGGAGTGGAAGTAAGGCCATTCGGCCCATCAAGTCCACACCGCCATTTAAATCATGGCTGATGGGCATTTCAACTCCACTTCCCTGCATTCTCCCCATAGCCCTTAATTCCTTCTGAGATCAAGAATTTGTCGATCTCTGCCTTGAAGCCATCCAACGTCCCGGCCTCCTCTGCACTCCGTGGCAATGAATTCCACAAGCCCACCACTCTCTGGCTGAAGAAATGTCATCTCATTTCCGTTTTAAATTTACGCCCTCTAATTTTAAGGCTGTGCCCACAGGTCCTAGTCTCCCCGCTTAATGGAAACAACTTCCCAGTGCTCACCCTTTAGCCTAAGGCTTTTTCACAGTTAAGCACCACAGATAAAATGGTAGCTCCTGCCTTGCAACACCTGATGCCATGTAAGGCTGGACTTTAAATATGATGCCAAGGGCATGGAATCGAGAAGGTCTCTTTAGTGACACGTAGCCCTGCTTCTCTGGTCTCAAGATTCACTGAAAAATGCACTCAGAAGCTCAGTTCCGTAATTAATGAGGAAAAAAGCAGGAGTATGTGTACTGAAAGTCCTCCTGGTGCAGGCGGTTTGTAACTCACTTATCACCACATTTGAACCACAAATGAGAAAATTCAGCCGTATTTCTTCAGTTAATGAGTGAACAAAACAGGACCACGATGCACTCTGTTAAAAAGATACTGTCCAAGACACCTCTGAAATTGACTAGAGAAGTTCCTAACTGTCCCATGGGATTAAAACTATTTATAAACTATTGAATTTCATCATGTAGCTGTAATATACTCAACTTGAATAACAGCATCAGTGTTGCTGTACCACCCAACTGCATCCTCATGATATATTTGAACTCCCAGTCATGCAGCTAGGACTAGTGGTTTATTTGCTACATTAATATTATAATGCTCATTGAGTACACTACATTCCCAAATTTAGGCAGTGAGGAGTAAATCTAAAGACCTGCAAGTAGCTCACATCACAGAATTTAACTCCAGTCCTTAAAAACTATATAACAACCATCAGAGAGATATCGCTGAAAGAATTGTGAGATTCTGGGTTTCCTCTTTCACCTCTGAGACCAGTATTCAACTACACATGTTCCATTGGGTTGGAGGCTTCATTTTATTTTAGTGATGTTAAGGACGATCTGTGTAATGTATTTGGATAGACCCAAGCTAATTGCAATTAATTCCAGGTCATTAGAGTAATGCTGCACTATTTCAAAGGGTGTAAGAATTGTCAGTGTGGGAGGTAGAAAGGTCGCGATAGGGCATCTCGGCTGCTCTTCCCAAAGGTTAAGATTATGGTCAATTTCTGTGGCGGAGCAAAGGGAGCATTACCCTACAGCAATACACAGCACACTTCTCCTGGGCATGTTCAGCGTTGACATGGGCAGTGAAAACAGCTGTCATCTTCGGCATTATAAATTAAGAAACTCAAGTTTAAAACAACACTCAACAGAGATAATGGGAACTGCAGATGCTGGAGAATCCGAGATAACAAAGTTTGAAGCTGGACGAACACAGCAGGCCAAGCAGCATCTTAGGAGCACAAAAGCTGACGTTTCACACCACCTCACCAACCTCCGGATACAACGCATCATCCTCCGACACTTCCGCCATCTACAATCCAACCCCCACCACCCAAGACATTTTTCCATCCCCAGCCTTATCTGCCTTTCAGAGAGACCACTCTCTCCAGGACTTCCTTGTCTGCTCCACACTCCCTTCCAACCCCACTACACCCAGCACCTTCCCCTGCAACCACAGAAAGTGCTACACTTGCCCCCACACCTCCTCCCTCACCCCCATCCCAGGCCCCAAGATGACTTTCCATATCAAGCAGATGTTCACCTGCACATCTGCCAATGTGATACACTGTATCCACTGTACCCATTGTGGCTTCCTCTACATTTGGGAAAACCAAGCTGAGGCTTGGGGGCCGCTTTGCAGAAACACCTCCGCTCGGTTCGCAATAAACAACTGCACTCCCAGTCACAAACCATTTTAACTCTCCCTCCCATTCCTTAGACGACATGTCCATCATGGGCCTCCTGCAGTGCCATAATGGTGCCACCCGAAGGTTGCAGGAACAGCAACTCATATTCCGCTTGGGAACCCTGCAGCCCAATGGTATCAATGTGGACTTCACAAGCTTCAAAATTTCCCCTTCCCCCACTGCATCCCAAAGCCAGCCCAGCTCGTCTCCTCCCCCCACTGCATCCCAAAACCAGCCCTGCTCGTCCCCGCCTCCCTAACCTGTTCTTCCTCTCACGTATCCCCTCCTCCCACCTCAAGCCGCACCACCATTTCCTACCTACTAACCTCATCCCGCCTCTTTGACCTGTCCGTCCTCCCTGGACTGACCTATCCCCTCCCTACCTTCCCACCTATATTCTCCTCTCCACCTATCTTCTCCTCTATCCATCTTTGGTCTGCCTCCCCTTCTTTCCCTATTTATTTCAGAACCCTCTCCCCATCCCCCTCTCTGTTGAAGGGTCTAGGCCTGAAACGTCAGCTTTTGTGGTCCTGAGATGCCACTTGGCCTGCTGCGTTCATCCAGCTTCACACTCAACAGAGATAACAACTCATTTTCTGAATCTGGGCATCACTCACAGATTTGTCATTCATCCCCCAACATCCATGAAAAGGTAGTAATGAACTAATTCCCTGAACCAGGATGTAAGGGCTGGGGTAGATACACCCACCAAACTGTCCCATAGGAACTTCCGAGATTTTGATTCAGCGACAGAGAAGGAATAGTGACATATTTCCAAGTGACAACGTTCTGTGACTTGGGGAACAATCGGAAGGGCTGGGGTTCTCACAACACCAGTTGCTTTTGCGTTTTTGAGTGCTATTGCCCATGGCTTTGGTAACGTGTTATTAATTAATGGAGGCCATTTTTCTACATTCCAGAGAATAATGTAAAAATTTAAAGTACAGGCATAAGCTGTTCAGCTCAACTGCATCATTCAGGCCTTCATGATCTGCTGAAACCTCATCTGGGCCTCTTTTGTTTTAAAGAAAGAAACAACTTTCACCATCTGTTTTGGTGGGATTTGAGCTAACATCTCCAGAGCTTAAGGTCCTACGTTAGTAGCCCAGTGACAATGCTATCACACCACTGCTTCCCCTCAAACCTCAGCTAATGGTTATGGCTCTGTCAGAATGTTTGGTGTATGTATTTGGTTGGGAGACTCACTGACTCCAGGAATCAGTGTTGTTGTCCATTGGAAAAGGATCAAAAATAATATTTTTATTCTCTACTCCAGTCCAGACAACCACAGCAGTTGAGCACCCTATGTCCAGGCTTGGCTCAGCTGAGTCAGAACAGATCAGAGATTTTGCTCTGTCAAAGACCACAAACATCTAGCTTTCTTTTGTGCAGTAACCAATCTATGAATCCCAGGGTCTGTGTGGCCCCAGCATCACACTTGGTGGTGCGTTGTTATTTACTGATTTATCACAAAGCATAAGGGAGTGCCACTGTTGACTCAGCAAATATAATTACACATATTATAATCTGGGTGTAGCCTCTTCCATAAGGATTATCCTAAAGCCAGTACCACACAGAGAGTGTCCTGTGAATGTATCACTCTCTGCTGTATTGTTCTTCCTCTCAAGGTGTTCATGTTATACCACAAGAAGGTTTCAAACACTAACAGTACAAAACCTAGCCATAAGAGGGCCAGCTGTACAGAATGAATGAAATACAAAACAAAGTATTTGAAAAGACGGCAGTGCATCTTTCCTCATTCTTTTTGTATCAATTTGATGAGCTAAGTGGACTATTTCTGCTCCTACACAATATGGTACCTCAGGGATCGGTTAGACCGCAGCTCGGATTGCATGCTTTAGAGGAGAAGGTTAATGTGAGGGAGACTTGACAAAAATCTTTAAAATTGAGAGAGATTACTACGTTGAAAATGAGAAGAAAATGATCCCAATACCCAGTTTCAATGCTCAGAGGACACAGATTAGTGACAACTGGCAAACAAGCCTGAGGAGAGGTTAGGAGATTCAATGGTAGCTTTCAAGAGAAACATAGATTAAAACTTGAAGAATATACTTGCACAGGAACAGGGAGAAGCAGGGGCAAGGGAGATTAATTGAATAGCTACTTCAAGGAGGTACAATGAACCAAATTACTTTCTTCTGTGTTTTGCAAAAAAAGGGCAGACCTGCATTTTTGTAGCACGTTTCATTTGTCCACAGTAGATATCTCAAGACACCTTAAAGCCTGTTGAAGCTGTTGAACTGTAGGAAACATAGCGACCGATTCATGTACAGCAGGCTCCAACAGGCAACGATGTGATCATGACCAGGTAATCTGCTTTAGTCGTGATGATTGAGAGATAAATACTGGCCAGGCACTGGGAGAATAAAGCCCTATTGAGAGACTAGTTTTGGGGTAATGTCACTGAGCTAGCAATCCAGAACCCTAGGTTTATATGATCGGGACGTGGGTTCAAATCCTACAAGGGCAGATGGTGAAATTTGAATTCAATTTAAAAAAACGTCGCCATCTATAAATCAACTGTATTGTTTTTTTAAAAAAAAAATCATCTGGCTCACTAATATCCATCAGGAAATAAAATCTGCCATCCTTACCTGGTCTGGCCCACATGTGACTCCAGACTCATAGCAATGTGATTGACCACTAACTGCTGTCTGAAATGGGCCTCATAAGCCGAAGGACAAATTTGGGATGGGCAATAAATAGAGGCTTTACCAGTGACACCGGAAGTCCTTGAATGAGTAAATAAAAACTGCTCTCTGAAATCCTGCCATGAGCTTTTTAAATCTATGGGCCTCAGTTCATCTAAAAGACAACCTTTCTGATATCAACTTATCACCGCATTGGGGCGTAGGCCTTGAATTTGTGCTCATACCATAATCTTGTGACTCAGAGACAGGGGCACTACCAATCAAACAAGGGCAGACACTTTCCAAGAATCTATAACTAAACATAGAGGCAGGCAAAAGCACCATTCTCCAAAATTTCTAACTGGATTGTGGATGTGATTGCAGGATAAGTTTCACTGCCTGGAATGAGGAACTGTCAGAACTATCTGTCCTCCTGAGCTCAGGTGTGAATATGAAGCTGCCCAGGGAAGAAATGCCCTGAAAGACGTCAGACTTTAAACTGATTAAAGTATATTGGTGTGGTGACACCCCTTGATGAGCTCATCAAAGTGATGAGTGACAGTTTGGAAGATTGTTACATTTCTCACCTTTGCAGAGTATCTGCCCCCAGTGCACTTAGACCTCTTATCCCAGTTGTCATGATGGTGCTGCCTCCGTTGTAAACAAGCCCATGGAAAGCTAACAAAGGCCAAGGTGGCATTCAGGTTGTGGGTAAAGGTTTCAGATTGATGACAGCAATGTAAACTCCACACCAGGCATGTTTCCAGCTCAGCGAAGTCTCACTGCTGCATCATAAATGTGTCTGGTGTAGATATCTCGCAGAGTACAAGATTTTCTTCACTGTTTCATTTATTTCTACTTCTGTTTGTAATGCTGTTTTTGATACATGAAGATGGCACTCGAGAATGGCAACGTTGTACACTCTTCACTGCACTCCTGCAGTTCTGTACTTGAGTACACGTGACGATAAAATCTAAATCTAAAAAAAAATCTAAATTCAAATTGGTGCATGGAGTGAGTGGGCATGAGGTCCTATAGATATAGAGTCATAGTCACACAGCTCATCCGCGCCATCCAAGTTTCCCAAACTAAGCTAGTCCCATTTGCCTGCTTTCAGCCCGTATCCCTCTAAATCTTTCTTATTTATGTACCTGTCCAAATGTCTTTTCAATGTCATAATTATACCAGCCTCCAACACTTCCTCTGCCAGCCCATTCCATACACGCTCCACCCTGTGTGTGAAAAAGTTACCCCTCAGGTCCCTTTTAAATCTTTCCCCTCTCACCTTAAACCTACGAGATCTGGTTTTGGTCTCCACTACCCTGGGCAAAAGACTTTTGGCTATTCACCTTATTGAGACACTTGATTTTCAGTCTCACTGGTAAAGCCTCTATTTATTGCCCATCCCAAATTTGTCCTTTGGCCTATGAGGCCCACTTCAGACAGCAGTTAACGGTCAATCACATTGCTCACGATTTTGTAAGCCTCTATAAGGTCACCCCTCAACCTCTTACGCTCCAGGGAAAAAAATCTCAGACTATCCAGCCTCTCCTTAAAACTCAAACCCTTCAGTTGCAGCAACGTCCTTGTAAATCATTTCTGAACCCTTTCTAGTTTAACAACATTCTTCTATATTGGTGCCCTTGGCCTCACTGATGCCAGGCAAACCAAGCTGTGGACTCATGCTGGCATTTATCAGGAAGGTGGCATCAGGAGTGGAGGATAGCAATCAGGCAGGGTGTAGCAATGGAGGTTGACCAGGACAGGTACTGTCAATAGGCAGAAGGCTGACCAGGAGAGAGGGTGATTTGACAAGGGGACATCTAGCCAGTGACTGGAGAAGGAATGGCGGTGGTGGTTGACAATGAGCCTGTTCCTTAAATGTAGAGACAGCAAGTGCATTCCTGCAGCTTGGGGTTCCATATTGTGGTGAGTTATTTTTTGCATAATTTCAGATGACAAAAGCTGCAACGGACCCTTTGAGGAACCACCCATAGGCTTGGCCCTCCAGAAAAAGGACAGCCAACTTGACAATGGGAGCCACAGGAAGTTGGAGGCCACCGTAATTTGCCTCAATAAACGAGACAAACTAAATTCAGGCAGAAGCCTAGATCCTGTGGGCAATGCTAAAACCAATATGTTGGCCAGCACACCACCAGCGTGGAAAATATACACCCACATTGATTGCCATTTCAGATGATTGATTGCCCATTTTATGCCCGCATCATCAAATTTTTAGCCAATGGTGTATTTTTCCCAACTTTCGTTCAGCTGGTAGCACTTTTGCCTCTGGGACTTTGAGGCTCTCTGCCCCACAAAACGGTGGGGTGCACGCTCATCGAATATTCTTGAAGCAGAAGTGGACAGATCTTATTGGGCAGCAGATCAAAGGTTATCGGGGCAGATGGGAAAATGGACATCCAAACATAAACGTATCAACCATGATTTCACGGAATGGGTGAGCAGGCTTGAGGGACTAAATGGCCTCCTTCTGCTTCCAAATAAAAACCAAAAGAACTGTGGATGCTGTAAATCAGGAACAATAAAAAAGTTGCTGGAAAAGCTCAGCAGGTCTGGCAGCGTCTGTGGAGGAGAAAACAGAGTTAACGTTTCGGGTCCGGTGACCCTTCCTCAGAATGTTCTAAGGGAGGGTCACCGGACCCGAAATGTTAATTCTGTTTTCTCCTCCATAGATGCTGCCAGACCTGCTGAGCTTTTCCAGCAACTTTGCTTTCGTTACTTCTGCTCCCAGTTTGTACATTTGTAGAAGTTCAGCCATACGTGAGCGGGTAGCATTTTGCCTATGAAGAGAGCCTGGGTAGGGCTAAAGTCACTTTGTTTTAGAGCAGAGAAGGCTGGGGGTTAGGTTGGAGTTCGGACCTGATTGAAGGTGTATAAGATTATGAGGGGTGTGCACAATGTGGATAGGAAGCGCTGCTCCCCTTAGTGGAACAGTCAATAACGAGGGGCTTAATTTTAAGAGAAAGGGCAGGAAGATTAGGCAAAATTTGCAGAAAAATGTTTTCATCCAAAGGGCAGTGGGAATCTAGAATGCACTTCCAAGGGAGGGTGGTAAAGGCAGGAAACCTCATTAACAAAATCAGAAATTGCTGGAAAACTCTGGATCTGGCAGCATCTGTGGAGAGAAAGCAGAGTTAATGTTGCGAGTCTAGTGACCCTTCTTCAGTGTGGATGGGCTGAAGAACCTTTTCTGTGCTGTATGACTGCATGACAATGACTTACTATAACTCATCTAGATAGGTATTTTAACGTCGTGCTGAGGCTGTACAGACAAAAAGCCCAGGCTTTCATTTATAATAAGCAAATTGGTTTCAATCTGCCCTTTACAATGTCTTTAAGTCTTGGATCAAGCTGTTGTTCCCCTGCCTCGATAATTCCGTTTGTAAACTAGGGTCAGATTTTGTTTGTTGACACTTGTGAAGCATTTTGGGATGCCTTATTATGTTACATAAATGCAAGCTGTTGTGTCCTCATCACAGCAGACTAGTACCTTGGAGGCTAAAACATTTCTTGTGGGGGAGCTAGCCACCAAATCTGAGAAGCTACAGGGTGAAATGGTGGCTCAGTGGCTAGCACTGCTGCCTTACAATGCTAGGGACCCAGGTTCAATTTCTCCCTTGGGCAACTATCTGTGTGGAGTTTACATATCTTCTCTGGGAGTTCTGCTTCCCTCCCACAGTCGAAAGAAGTGCAGGCTGGGTGGATTGGCCATGGGAAATGCAGGGTTACAGGGATGGGAGTGGTAGGTCTGCATGGGATGCTGTTTGATGTGGACTCTATGGGCTAAATGGCCTGGTTCTACACTGTAGGAATTCTGTGATGTGTGGAAGAACAGTAACAGCATCATGAGGTGTATTACAGTCAACAGGCATGCTCCCTCCTGGTTTGTACTCCACTGTTGTTTATTTTGCTCGTGTGTGTCGACCCGATTATCCTACCAGACAATGTTCATTATCCATCGCTGAGCTCACCCTCCAATGCAAATAAAAAAACAGGGAACAGTTACAATTTTAATTAGTTTTTCTTACACCATCCGCTTCCCAGAATGTCTCATTGGAATAAGACAAAAGAGCATGTATTAATTAAATGCAAGAGCTACAGTTCTCACTTCATGTTTCAACAGACTGGCTTTAGAGGCATTAAAAGATTAATTTGACTGTGATTCGTTTAAAATGCAAATACCTGTTTGCAGTTAACCTAGGCCTGTACTGAGGGAAGTGGCAGGGGACTGCTGTAATTTGCACCACCTAGTGACAATAATAGGTATTGTGCCTACCTCCCTGGACGAATTTATCTTGAATCACTGAATGGACACTCCCCATTGCAGTTTCAGCAGCTAAATCTGTTTTGGTCCTCAGGGTGTTTTCTGATACATACTTTTAATATATTATTTCTATGACTGCAAATTGCTATCGTTACACTGTGGAGTTCAGCGCATTCATACAAGTGTAAATATTTATTTTCAATTTTTCTCAATCATCTCATGTATATAGTAATTCCTGTTGATACAAAGAAAGAAATTCTGAAGGGGTTGACAGAGATCCATTGCAAACTCCACACAGACAGTCGCCCAAGGACTAAATCAAACCTGGGTCCCCGGCATTGTGAGGCAGCAGTGCTAACCAACAGCATCACCATACCGCCCTATCATGATTTTTTCATTGTAATGTGATTTGGGAGGTAGTGGCACAGTGGAGTTTATTAACAACATTTTTATTTTTGGACTGTGGATTAAAAACTGAAAAGATACCACTTTCAACTGAGGGGGCTGTGTAAAGAGATGTTTGCAATTGCTTTTCCAAAGAAAAGTGAGAGCAAATGCAAACAGAATGGAACCAATTGATTCTGAGCGAAGGAACGACTGATTGATACCATATTTCGTTCTTGACCAGGTGACCATGGCTTGTGTAGGTTGGGGACAGAACAGCAGAAACACCTCATCTGCAAAGGGAACGTATCAAAAATCTCTTCCACTCCCTCATGTTCAGAGAAGTATTGGAAAATCTCCTGGTAGCTGTTCTCACCCATCACTTCATTAAGGTCCCCAGTTTCATCCTGGGTGGGAACATTAAGTACAGCTTCGATAGTGCAGTGGTTATCACGTTCGCCTCACACGCGAAAGGCCCCCAGCTTGATCCTGGGTGGGAACATTAGTACTACTTCCTCTGTAAACTGCTCTCTTTCAAATTCCTTTGTTTATAAAACAGAAGGTCATTGAATCTGCTCCACCATTCAATGAGATCTTGGTTGATTTGATAATCCTCAACTCCATTTTCCCCATAATCCTTGATTTCCTGACTGATTAAAATCTATTTCTCCACCTTGAATACACTTTTTCACCCAGTCTCAACACTCCTCTGCGGCAGAGAATTCCACAAATGCACTACACTCCGGGAGAAGAAATTCCTCCTCAACTCTTTCATAAATTAACCACTATCTAGCTCGTGATTATGACCCCTGACCCAAGACTCTCCCATAAGGGGAGACAAACATTCTGCTTCTACCCTGTCAAGTCCCCTATGAATCTTCTATGTTTCAATAACATCACCTCTCATTCGTCTGCAGTACACTGAGTACAGACCAGTGGTAACCAGAATGCGTGCAGTTGTTTCTCAAAGCCATGGTTGCAAATTGTGTCATACTGAAACCACCACTTTTGATGGTCTTTATAAAGGGAGGCAAAGTGTACAAAAGCAAGGAACTTTTGTGAAGCTATATAAAACAGTTCAACCGCACTATGACTATGGATTTTAATCTAGGGACTAGAAAGCTGGGAATGCTTAATCACTGTTTCGGGAAAGATTTTCTAGAAAGGCTCCAGGGCTGATTAATTACATAGAAGTCAGGACTGTTTATATTAGAGACAATAACCCTGAGGGGATTGGATCGTATAAAATGATGAAGGGTTAGGTAGAATTCTGAGGTACAGGTTGATCTAGGTGTTGGCATGCCCGAGTCATAAAAAAGTTAATACGCAGCTTGAGCAAGTAATTAAAAGGGCTAATGGAATACTGAAGGAGCAGCACCTCATTATTCCATCTTGGGAGCCTACAGCCCTATGGCCTAAATGTGGATTCTACTAGTTTCAAAATCTCCCCACCCCCAGCCTCATCTCATGATCAACCCTTCCTCTCGTTCACGCCTCCTTGACCTGACAAAACCTGCCCATCTTCTCTCCAACCTATCTGCCCTACCCACCTCATGAACAAACCACACCACTCCCTACCTGCACTCACCTATCACCCTCACACCTACCTTCCCCAGTCCCAGCCCTCCTCTCCCTATTTATTTCTGAACTCCCTTCCCCCTCCTCATTTCTGATGAAGGGTCCCGACCTGAACCATCAGCTTTCCGGCTCCTCTGATGCTGCCTGGCCTGCTGTGTTCCTCCAGCTCCACACTGTGTTATCTCTGACTCCAGCATCTGCAGTTCTTTCTATCTCCAATGGAATACCATGCTCTGTTAGGAATAAAATGTAAGGATACATTAGTATTGTAGAGTTGGTGAAACTATATCTCAATTACTGTTTGGGGGTTTAGTCGCCTTGGTCTGTGGAAGATATAAGTGTGATGGTGATGGTTTAAGAGAAGATTTGAGTGAGTTATCTTATGAGGCAAGTTGGTCAGATTGGATTTGTTTGTACAGGGGTTCAGAAGAGTGAGGGATGACTCCTTTGAAGAGTACAAGATCCTGAACAATCTGAAGAAGGTGGATGTGTAAAAGGGTGTGGCCTCTTGTGAATGAACTCAGAGCTAGGGAGCATTATTTAAAAAAATGACAGTCAAGAGTCTGCACTGTAAGAGCGATAAATCTCAAATATGTTTTAAAGGGCTGAGGAATAGCTGACAGATGTATTAAAAAAGAATAGAATGACACTTTGTATTAGTAAGGAGAAAAACCAGTGTTAAGCAAAGTAGATTTTTTAGAAATCAGCTTTTCACTGTACATGTACACTGAAGATACTAGAGTTGAGACAATGCTATCAGCAATCACCCCTGGATTGTTGGTGTCAGGGGTCACACTTTTAGGATGTGGATCCTCTATTTTTAACAGGATGAAGATGCCACCAGCTAGGCAGCATTTACTACCCATCCCAAATTGCCCAGAGAGCAGCTCAGAGTCAACCACATTGCTGTAGGTCTCAAGTCACATGTCGGCCAGACCAGGTAATGATGGCAGTTTCCTTCCCTAAAGGTCATTATTGAACCATACGGGTTTTTCCCCAACAAGTGACAATGGATTTATGGTCAGCATTAGATTCTTATTGTCAGTGAATTCAATTTCCACCATCTGCCATAGTGGGATTCAAACCTAAATCCTCAGAACATTACCTGGCATCTTTGGATTAATAGTCTAGTGATAATACCACTAGGCCATCACATCCCATAGATGACAAGATGTTTTTGTTTTGGTTGAGAGAAATGCAACTTTGGAACTCTCTTCCTGAGAAGGTGAAAGATCATTGAACATTTTTTACTACAGAGGTAGACAGATTCTTACTAGGGAAGTGAGCATCTACAGCCGAGTCAGAGTGGTGCCCTTGCATTCAACCAAATGGAACCACAATGTAATATTGCTGTCTGATAAGTAAATATACAGCAAATCCACTAAAGATTGTGTATTTTGATTATCTGCAGAGCTGGCGCTGGGCCTGTGTTTAAAATAGAGAGAGCCTACTCTCAGCTTTGACGTTTTAGTCAGCACCTTTGCTCATTTCATTTGATCCATAAAACATTAATAAGTTACAAATTGCCCCCAGGAAGATATTAACCTATATTTAGGATAGTTCTCCTCATCCTTTTGTGCAGTCAACAAAATCTCAACAGCTGAGTCCATGTTCTAGTGAATGTGTGTGTTGAATGAAAGATTTATTATTTAGGTATCTAATTATTCTATACATCCCTCTCTCTCTGACTTATTCCTGTCCCTTCTTGTACAATATAGTCTTTATGATAATCCAGTGGAAGGTCAGTTTATAACCCCAACAGGGCAATTTGAGAATTTTAGCTGCTCTTCTTTTTAAGAAAATCTCTGGTAGCATTAAAGCTAACAATGAAACTCTCAGATTGTCACCAAATCTGGACCTTCAGAGAATCTGTGTCAAAGCACCCACCGCCATTGGTTTCACACCAGCTCTGCACTGTTCCCTGAGTATCAGCCCAGGCTTAACCTCAGTTTAATACATTGAGCACCTTGTTGTGCCCTATTCTCTCTTCCATTGTTCCACTGTAAGTCTTGAGTCCATCCTGTGTATCCTCTGAACCAGCTGGGAGACAGATTCAGGGAGCCATTTTACCAGAGAGTGCCTCGAATATACCTCCAACAGATTGTTTTTAGCAGATCTGGAAGTGCTTATGTTGAAGATAAGAAATTAGGCATAGATTTCATGGTATTGCAGAATACACCAGATATTAATTGCAACTGATTCTTCTGTACAAACATTACATTTCTCAGACACAAAGCAACGTAAACTACAAAGTGAAAACAGTGAGAAAGTTTCTAGTTGTTTTCAGGAACATAACAAGAATTCATTAATGTAAAAATCGAAAGAACTACGGAATGTTAACTCTGATTTCTCTCCACAGATGCTGCCAGTCCTGCTGAGCTTTTCCAGCAATTTCTGTTTCTGTTTCATTAACATAAATATGTCACCAAGAAAACCATAAAGGAATTCAGAACAAACATCTTCACCCAGAGACTGGTAAGAGAGAGGAACTCACTACCATTGGAATTGTCTGAAGTGAACTGTGTGGATGCATTTAAGGGGAAACAAAACCGTTATTTGTAGAATAAGCGAATAGATGGAAAAAATGGTAGATGTAGGTGGAGAAAGAAGAAAACTGAAGTGTACCTTAGCATTTTGGCACAAGGAAAAGGAGAAAAGACAGGAGATTGACCCTATCTAAGAGAGCAAGAGTGGCCACAATGGGCTGAATGGCCTCCTACTGCCCTGTAACAATTCTGTGATACTATGAGCATAATTATGCCTTGTGGTCTTTTATTATGGTATGTATCGCATTAAAAATTTCAGAGGCCAAGCAGCCAGACCCCATGGGTGTGGAGAAGAAATCTTTTTGTAGTATCTGTTGTGTCCAGTGGTTCCATTGTTCTGTATTTGAATAGGAGTCTGCTTATTACCCATGCTACTGTACTTGACTGGCTAAGCCTATGTGTATCTGAGAAAATTTAGACAAAGAGTCAGAATACACTCAGTGTAGAATGAACATTTTAAAAGCACTGTAAATGATGCTGGTCATACATCTTGAGACTGGTTTCATCTTTGCATTGATCGAAGATATAAAGAATCCAACAGGAATGGCTGAGACAACAAAATGTGAGGCTGGATGAACACAGCAGGCAAAGCAGCATCTCAGGACCACAAAAGCTGACGTTTCGGGCCTAGACCCTTCATCAGAGAGGGGGATGGGGTGAGGGTTCTGGAATAAATAGGGAGTGGGGGAGGCGGACCGAAGATGGGGAGAAAAGAAGATAGGTGGAGAGGAGAGTATGGGTGGGGAGGTAGGGAGGGGATAGGTCAGTCCAGGGAAGACGGACAAGTCAAGGAGGTGGGATGAGGTTAGTAGGTAGAGGGGGGTGCGGCTTGGGGTGGGAGGAAGGGATGGGGGAGAGGAAGAACAGGTTAGGGAGGCGGAGACAGGTTGGACTGGTTTTGGGATGCAGTGGGTGGAGGGGAAGAGCTGGGCTGGTTGTGTGGTGCAGTGGGGGGAGGGGACGAACTGGGCTGGTTTAGGGATGCAGTTGGGGAAGGGGAGATTTTGAAACTGGTGAAGTCCACATTGATACCATCCCTAAACCAGCCCAGTTCGTCCGCTCCCCCCACTGCACCACACAACCAGCCCAGTTCTTCCCCCCCACCCACTGCATCCCAAAACCAGTCCAACCTGTTTCTACCTCCCTAACCTGTTCTTCCTCTCACCCATCCCTTCCTCCCACCCCAAGCCGCACCCCCCTCTACCTACTAACCTCATCCCACCTCCTTGGCCTGTCCGTCTTCCCTGGACTGACCTATCCCCTCCCTACCTCCCCACCTATACTCTCCTCTCCACCTATCTTCTTTTCTCCCCATCTTCGGTCCGCCTCCCCCTCTCTCCCTATTTATTCCAGAACCCTCACCCTATCCCCCTCTCTGATGAAGGGTCTAGGCCCGAAACGTCAGCTTTTGTGCTCCTGAGATGCTGCTTGGCCTGCTGTGTTCATCCAGCCTCACATTTTGTTGTCTTGGATTCTCCAGCATCTGCAGTTCCCATTATCTCCAACAGGAATGGCTGCTCTCCTTCTTACAGCCTCTCTTTTTGGTGGACTTGGTTCCAAGATCCGGCCCCAACCACTCACAGACAGGTATGACACTGCCAGCCTCTGTAGATAGTGGGGCCCAATTCTGTGCCAGCAAAATGCCACCAGGCCAGAAATTCACCTGAGATTTAGGTTTTAAAAATATAAATAGCTGGCCCACCAATGTCAAGTGGACGTAGTGATGAGAATGCATGGGATGCTACTCTGATGCTACTTTTCCAGCAATACCCTCCCAAGGTGCTTGCAAGAGCACACAGTTGGGGAAACTCACCTCTTTGTGATAGAACCCTTCAGGAAAGAAAGAATCTTGGAACTTACATTTATACAGTGTATGTCACAAGCTTGGGACTAGTGCTTCACACTAGTTAGAAATACAGACACAGTTCTGCTGCAGACAAAAGCTGCGGCCAATTTACACACAGCCATCTCCCATTAACAGTGATATGACCATAGTGATATAACCTGTCCTGGGATTCTTTTATATCCACCTCAATAGGTAGACAGTGCATCAATTAATTTCCCACGCATATGATAAGCACTTGCAGAAGTACAGATTTCCCTCAGCACTGCATGGAAGTGATTTTGTTCCTCAGGCTTACAAACATCCAACTTAAGAGTACAACCCACTGGGTCAGACTGACACTTTAGAATTCATTCAGATAACTATTTGTATTAAATTAACTGGAGATAAGAATTTGACATTTACTTACAAGATTGAAAAGTTGCAGGAACTTGGCAATCAGTATCTTTTGAAATGAACTTGATTATTCTATCCTGCAGTTCTCATAGAATCCCTACAGTGTGGAAACAGGCCCTTCGGCACGATGCACCCACGTTGACCCTTGCAGCATTCCACCCAGACCCATTCCCCCTATAACCCACCTCATTTACACATCCCTAAACACAATGGGCAATTTAGCATGGCCAATCCACATAGCCTGCACATCTTTAGACTGTGGGAGGAAACCGGAGCACCCAGAGGAAGCCCACGCAGACACTGGGAGAATGTGCAAACTCCGCACAGGCAGTCGCCCGAGGCTGGAATCGAACGCGGGTCCCTAATGCTGTGAGGCTGCAGTGCTAAGCTCTGATTACTCCCAGCTAAGCATGTGCCTATTTCCAATGGATGAAGTAATGACGATTGCACAATGTGCGAAGGTCTCTCATCCTGTAGCAATCTGTCTGTGTCTGATCAAGTAAATGTAAAGATAGTGGAGGAGAACAACGTTAAATTGTATCTGGTCACTAGGGAGGAATTCAAGAGAAATTACTTTACCCAGAGAGTTGTTCAAATGTCAACCCTGCTGTGAAAAGGAGCAGTTGAGGTGCATCCTACAGATACCCTTAAGGGGAAGTTGATAAACGGGAGGGAGAAAGAAATGGAAGGGTAGGTGGATTAAGTTAGGAGTAGAAAGAGGGTCATAAATACTGGCATGTAAAAGATTAGAATGATAAGTGGATTGAGTTATATGAGTAGGAAGAGGATCATAAATACTAGCATGTACTGCTCAGATTGAATAGCCTGGTCATATCCTATATGTTCTACAACAGAAGCTCCCAAACTGGATGGTGATCCTGTTAGGGGGGTGGGTTGAAGAAACTGAGAATAAGATCTCCAGCTGTCCTAATTGAGCATCCCATCCTGCCCATTCGTCAGCCTGTATCTTTAGTCCATGACTGTTTCACTGAGCGTCAAAACTTCAGTCACGAAGCATAAGCCAGGCATTGATGCTTGCACTATTGAGCTGCTCTCAGTCTGTGTTTATGCATTATATGTTGATCTAAAATAAATAAACTTTTTAAAAAATAGCTATTTTCTAATCAACATATTCAAACGTTTTATTTCTGGAGTAGGTGGTACTTAATACTATGTGTCCTGGTTCAGAAATATGGACACTACCGCTGTACCACAAGACTAGTTTAAAAGTTGATTAAACTGCTTTTGTTTTTCCTGGTATTTGGGCTCAATTTAATTTTCAATGGAGTCATATTAGAAAATAGTTGGAGAAGCCCTGTACCACAAGATCCTTTGTAATAGTGTTAGGCCAGGAAACACAAAGCCCATTTGACCAGAGATGGCTGTAGCTATAATACAACACGACTAGCAAATACAAGATGTACACAAGGCTCTTTGAGAGGCTGATTTTGATTATTTGGTCAAAGTGGCTGAGCTGGGCTGAACTCTTTCCTCTCCCGGTACAAGTCCACCTATGCATAAGAACATTAGGCTTGGCTACAATGGACCTATTGCCACGTAAAAGTGTTGACACTCAGCACCACGGGTGGAATATTTTTATTTATTTAGTTCCAAAGCCAAGCAATAACCAGCTCATTTGTTGAGATATTAATCAGACACTTAGTCCATTAAGGGACTGTCTCCAACAATGTGCAATACTGTTTGTGTCTCTCCACAGTTTGTTGAAGCCCCTTGCAGAATCACAGTCCTCTGTAAACCACCAGTCTGAACAATGAGCAACCCTCTGGTTTCATGGTAATGGGACATACTCCCCTAATCTTATGACTGAATGTTGATTGCTTATCAGCCGCCAAGTGAAACCTCATTCAATGCCTGGCCACCCATCACCCCATTGACACGATTTTCCTTTAAGACGTCCATATTGAAGCGTCATATGTGAGCCATAGCCACATGACAGTATACCCTTGACTGAGAAAAAAAACCTTTTCTCCATAGAGTTGCCAAATCTAGTTAATGTTTTAGATTCTCACATACATTTTTTTGTCATGGAAGTGGTCTGTTGATTTCAATGTGTGTGTTCTGGTGTTTAGGCCCCAAATACACTTAGTCCCATCCCACAGCATCTAACCCTTTCAGCCTATGCCTCAGCCCCATTCACCTTTCCTCCTCACCCACTCACAGTTTCCAATTAAATGCATTTTGGCTATTTGCTTCAAATTCTGTGGTTAACGTGAATTAACAAAATTCACAAAAAGAAAATTAACACATTAATCATAAAAGTTAACCATGATTGAATTATATCTCTAAAAATAATGTTAAATCTCTTAACAGACATAGTTTATGAAGAAGAATTACAGAGCTTACATTATTTGTTCTTGAAACATGACAGCGAAGGGAACACTTGCATAGCATATGGAATTAGATTAAAGTGTTCTATCATCTAGAATTGTTCTTAGGTGGCTTAGTAATGAATGTGATATTCCATATATATTATATTGATATTACCTTTCATTACTCAAAGATCTTGGGATTAGTTTACATTCAGATGAAAGGACAAGGTGCATTCTTTTAATTCGAAGAACAAGGACCAGTACAGCACAGGCAAAACTACATCAACACATGATGTCTTTCTAAAATAAAAGACTTTTCCAACCCGTACACAATCTGTATCTGTCTACTCCTTGCCTATTCATGTATCTGTCACGATGCCTCTTAAACATTGCGATTATATTTACTTCTACCACCTTCTTCGGTAGTGCAATGCAGGTACTTAACACCTCTGTGCAAAAACTTATAGCTTGCACTGCCTTTCAACTTACCCTTTTTTTTTAAACCTTGTATCTCTGAGGTTCCCTAGTAATTGACGTTTCTATCCTGGGAAAAAACTCTGACTATCCATTTCTATCCATGTCACTCTCAATTTTGTAAACTTGCATCAGGTTATCCCTCAGCCTCCGACATTCAAGTGAGAGCAAACCAAGTTTGTCCAATCTCCCTTCATAACTAATATCCTCCAAATCAGGCAACATACTGGTAAAATTTTTCTGAGTCCTCTCCAAAGCCTCCAAATTCTCTGGTAGTATGGCAACCAGAACTCTATGCAATATTCCAAATATGGCTTAACTAAACTTCTCTACAGCTGTAACGTGATTTGTCAACTTTTGTACTCTGTGACCCAAGTAATAATGGCAAGCTTGCGAAATGCCTCCTTGCCCACTTTATCTATTTGTGCTACCAATTACAAGGAACTGTGGATCTGTACACTTAGATTCCTCTGTATGTTGAAGCTACCAAAGCATTCTGCCATTTGTTGTATTCGTTCCTCCTTCATTAGACCTTCCAAAATGCATCACCTCACATTTGTCCAGATTAAATTCTGTCTGCCATTTTTCTGCGTAACTCTCCAGCCCATCTATATCCTGCTGTATCATCTGGCAATCAGCCTTACTATCTGCAGCTTCCCTAATCTTTGTGTCATCCATAAACTACTAATCAGAACTCCCCTACATTCTGCTCCAAATTATTTATACATGTTACAAATGACAGGGGTCCCAGCACTGATCCCTATGAAACACCACTGATTCAGATTTCCAGCTAGAAAAGCAGCCTTCCAATTCTACTATCTGTCTTCTATGGTCAAGCCAGTTCTTTTTCCATCTTACCAACTCACCATGGATCACATGTGGCTTCACCTTTTGTATCAGCTTGCCATGAGGGAACTTGTCAAAGATCTTGATAAAGTTCATATAGTCAACATCTACCATCTGCCCTCAGAAATCATCTTTGTCACTTCCTCAAAAAAACTGAATCAAGTTTGTAAGACACGACCTCCCTTGCACAAAGCCATGTTATCTATTGCTAACAAGTCCATACGTTTCCAAATTTGAGTTAGCCTTGTCCCTAAGGATCTTCTTGAATAATTTCCCAACCACTGATATGAGATTTACCAGCCTGTAATTTCCAAGATTATCCCTGTTTTCTTTCTTAAACGAAGGAACAACATTGGCTATTTTCCATTCCTCTGGGACCTCTCCTATGACTAAAGATTTCATACAAGGTCTCAGCAATTTCTTCGCTTTCCTCCCCCAGTATTCTTCGACAGATTCCATCAGCTCCTGGGGATGTGTCTAATTTAATGCTTTTCAAAACACTCAGAAGCTCCTCCTTTTCTTCTATTGACATGCCTTAGGATAGCAACATACCGGTCCCAAGACTCACCATCCATTCCTTCTCCTTTGTGAATACCAATGCAAAGTATTCGTTAAGTATCTCACCCACTTCCTCCAGCTCCAAACAAAAATTCCCTGCTTTGTCCTTGAGTGGATCTAACGTTTTCCCAGATAATCTTTTGCTCCATTTTTACATACAAAATACTGTGAGATTTTTCTTAGCCTGTTTGCCAAGAATATTTCATTGTCCCTTTTAGCTTCCTAATGCCTTGTTTAAACTTTTCCTGCTTTCTTTAAATTCTTTGAGGGATCTGTCTGTCATCAGTTCCTAAACCTTGTGTCTGCTTCCTTAACCTTTTGAATAAACTCACAGTTTGTTTCGTCATCCAAGGGTCTTGAAAAATGCCATCCTTATCCTTCACTTTCACAGGGAAAATGGGGGTCTCAAACTCTAATCAACTGGTCATTAAAAGATTTCCACATTATAGATGCAGATTTACCCTCAAACAAGCACCAAAGTACATTCATTAGTCCCTTCCCCCCACTGTGGTAGCTAGCCTTCTCTAAATTTAGTACTTTCACCTTAAGGACTACTCTCATCCTTATCCAAAAGTGATTTAAATCTTTCAGAATTATGATCAGTGTTTCCAAATGCTCCCCCATTGAAACTTTAATCACCTGGCCAGGTTTATTCCCCAATACCGGATCTAGATGGCCCCTTTTCTATTTACACATTGCTTCAATAAGCCCTCCTGGACGCACTTAACAAATGCTACCTATCCAAGCCCCTACAACTAAGGGAGCCCCGGTCAATATACGGGAAGTTAAAATCGGCTGCCACAACTGGTTTTCACATTGTAGAGCGAATGTAGAACGAATCTGAAAAAAGGGACTAAGAGGGCTAAGAGATGACATGAGATATTGCTGGCAAACATGGTTAAGGAAAATCCCAAAGCCTTTTATTCATATATAAAGAGCAAGAGGGTAACTAGAGAAAGGATTGGCCCACTTAAGGACAAAGAAGGAAAGTTATGCGCTGAGTCAAAGAAAATGGGTGACATTCTTAATGAGTACTTTGCATCGGTATTCACCAAGGAGAGGGACATGACGGATGTTGAGGTTGGGGATAGATGTTTGCTTAGTCTGGGTCAAGTTGACATAAGGAAGGAGGAAGTGTTGGGTATCCTAAAAGACATTAAGGTAGACAAGTCCCCAGGTCCGGATGGGATCTATCCCAGGTTACTGAGGGAAGCGAGAGTGGAAATAGCCGGGGCCCTAACAGATATCTTTGCAGTGTCCTTAGACACGGGTGAGGTCCCAGAGGACTGGAGACTTGCTAATGTTGTCCCCTTGTTTAAAAAGGGCAGCAAGAATAATCCAGCTAATTATCGACCGGTGAGCCTGACGTCAGTGGTAGGGAAGCTACTGGAGAAGATACTGAGGGATAGGATCTATTCCCATTTGGAAGAAAATGGGCTTATCAGTGACAGGCAATATGGTTTTGTACAGGGAAGGTCATGTCTTACCAACTTAATGGAATTCTTTGACAAAGTTGATTGATGAGGGAAAGGCTGTAGATGTCATATACATAGACTTCAGTAAGGCATTTGATAAGGTTCCCCATGGCAGGCTGATGGAGAAAGTGAAGTCACATGGGGTCCAGGGTGTGCTAGCTAGATGGATAAAAAACTGGCTGGGCAACAGGAGACAGAGGGTAGTAGTAGAAGGGAGTTTCTCAAATTGGAGACCTGTGACCAGTGGTGTTCCACAGGGATCTGTGCTGGGACCACTGTTGTTTGTGATATATGTAAATGATCTGGAGGAAGGTGTAGGTGGTCTGATCAGCAAGTTTGCTGATGACACTAAGATTGTTGGAGTAGCTGATAGTAAAGGGGACTGTCAGAAATTACAGCAGAATATAGATAGACTGGAGAGTTGGGCAGATAAATGGCAGATGGAGTTCAATCCGGGAAAATGCGAGGTGATGCATTTTGGAAGATCAAATTCAAGGGCGAACTATACAGTAAATGGAAAAGTCCAAGGGAAAATTGATGAACAGAGAGATCTGGGTGTTCAGGTCCATTGTTCCCTGAAGTTGACAATGCAGGTCAATAGGGTGGTCAAGAAGGCATATGGAATGATTTCCTTCATTGGGCAGGGTATTGAGTACAAGAGTTGGCAGGTCATGTTGCAGTTGTATAGGACTTTGGTTCGGCCACATTTGGAGTACTGTGTACAGTTCTGGTCGCCACATTACCAAAAGGATGTGGATGCTTTGGAGAGGGTGCAGAGGAAGTTCACCAGGATGTTGCCTGGTATGGAGGGTGCTAGCTATGAAGAGAGGTTGAATAGATTAGGATTATTTTCATTAGAAAGACGGAGATTGAGGGGGGACCTGATTGAGGTCTACAAAATCATGAGGGGTATAGACAGGGTGGATAGCAAAAAGCTTTTTCCCGGAGTGGGGGACTCAATTACTAGGGATCATGAGTTCAAAGTGAGAGGAGGAAAGTTTAAGGGAGATATGCATGGAAAGTTCTTTACACAGAGGGTGGTGGGTGCCTGGAACGTGCTGCCAGCGGAGGTGGTAGACGCAGACATGTTAGCGTCTTTTAAGATATATCTGGACAGGTACACGGATGGGCAGGGAGCAAATGGACACAGACTGTTAGAAAATAGATGACAGGTTAGACAGAGGATCTTGATCGGCTCAGGCTTGGAGGGCCGAAGGGCCCGTTCCTGTGCTGTAGGTTTCTTTGTTTCTTCTTTATTTGCCATAATCTGTCCACACATTGGTTTCTCTATCTCCCGCTGGCTGTTGAGAGGCCAGTAGCGCCACCCCATCAAAGTGAATGTATCCCTTTTATTCCTGATATATATCCATATGGCTTCACTGTGTCCTCATCTTTTCATATTCTCCCTAATCAGTAACACAACTCCTCTTTTACATCCCTCACTGTTACATCTGAAATATCTAAATCCCAGAACATAAAGCCGCCAGACTTGCCCCCTTCTCAACTACAACATCATAGTTATATCAAATAACCCAAGCTCTTAAGCTCATCTACCTTACCTTTCATACTCCTCATGTTAAAACAAATACACCTCAGATTGTCATTCCTGCCATCCCTGCCTATTCTTCCTTTAGCCTTACTTGCCTTAGTCTCTAACTCCTCCGTTCATTTCACTTACTGACCTACTGCTCTGGTTCCCATTCCACTCCCAAGGGATTGATATTAATTCAGTTAAAGGCAGCTCATCCTTTTTTTGCAGGTCTCACCTGCCCTGGAAGATAGCCCAATAATCCACATACCTAAGTCTTCCCTCCTGCACTAGCTCTTTAGTCAATAATTTAACTGCACCAACTTCCTATTCCTCGCCTCTTTGTCACATGGCACAGGAAGTAATGCTGAGATTGCAACCCTGGAGGTCCTGCTTTTCAGTTTACAACCTAATTCCCTGAACTCCCTTTGTAGGGCTGCATCACTCTTCCTGCCTACATCATTAGCTCCAAAATGTATGTCCCGCACCCACTCAAAGACATCCTTGATCTTGCATCAGGGAGGCGACACTCCATCCTGGAGTCTCTTTTGCGGCCACAGAAATGCATGTCTGTGCCTCTGACTTCAGAGGTCCCAATTATTAATGCTCCACCACATGTTGAGTCTCCCTGCTGTAAAACAGAGCCAGCTGTGCTGCCATCATTCTGGCTGCTGTTGTCACCATCACCATTAGGCAATTGCCCCCAGCTGCCCCAAAACAGTATGTTTGTTGGTCGGGGGGGTGGGGAGGAGGTAGATACAGGGGAGTCCTGCATTGATTGCCTGTCCCTTCCACCAGTCACCCATTTACCTGCCTGAACCTTGTGTGTGACCACCACTTTCAATCTCCAGTGTGTGGTGTATTCCACCTCCTGCCTGCTCCTCAGAGCATCTGATCCTTGTGGTCTGACAGCAACTGCAATTATACACACTTCCTGCTGATGTAGTCATCAGGGATATTCAAACTGTCTCTGATTTCCCACAATCTGCAGGAGAAGCATGCTACCTCGTTGACTGCCATTTTTACCCCCAGCGTCTATTTAATTAAAAATAAATTTCTGTTAAACTAAATTACAGCTAATAGATGGTCTCTAGTGTCAGATTTTCACAAAATGATACTAAACACACTATTTTGTCAACAACAGTCTAGGCATGACTCTAAATCTCTGTATTGCACCACTAGGCTAAATCCCATTATTCTAAAAGCTTATGGATATGAAAAGTGGTGGAAATTGAAGGTAAGAAATGAAAAGAATGAGAGAGAAAATCACCTAACCACCACTTACCAATCAGGACCCTTTCCGTCCCAAACGTCATTTTTGAAGTTGTGATATCATGAAGTCCAGCTCCCATGATACTCCCTGTGTCATCAAACAAAGTAAGGCTGCTAATTGAAACTAGGCCCAAAATATCCCACGCTTGAGTATTTACCTGCTTTGGTCACTGGCTTCTCCCTTTAGCCTCTCCGGTTCTAGTTCCCAGATGCTGATCAAGGTAAGGCTGCTATTTGAAACAGGAAGTGATGGTGACTTCCTGCTGAATCCTCCTCAGTCACTTCTCAAGGGCTTCCTTTGTTGGATGTTCTTCCTCCTGTTGAGCACCAGGTCCTCTCACAATCACCTTCACAGTCGTGGTGATTGTGCAACTTCTCCCAGAATCCTCCTGATGGACCCCTCACCAGCGCTCTCTCTTCACAGGCTTTAGGCTTCACTGACTAGGCCCCCATTTATCACCTAAATGGTGGTAAAGAGTTAACCACATTTCTTTGGATTTGGAATCACATACAGACCAGACCAGGTAAGTGTAACTTGGTATTTGAAAGTGCAAACGGCCTAAAGATTATAAATCAGGAATTCTGTATTCCACTGTCATCAGGTTGTTACAAACATGAAGGGAAATTAAGGATAGACAAGGGGCTATTGGCAGAATGTATATGAAACAAAACCTGAGCATTGTATTGAGCTGAGGAATCCTTTATTTATCTGCTCCCTTTCCCATCAACAACACCTTTGTTTCCTCGTGAGAATCTGTTTCACTGTTCCAGCTACTCTTCCTCATCATTATCACCTGCTGTTGGAGGTCCTTATACATAAAAATGGCAAATTTCTTTTCTTAATGGACATTAGCAGACCAGGTGGGTTCCACTACAATTAACGGGAGGTTCATGACTGCCATGAGGCTAGCTTTTATTCCAGATCGTCAGTGAACTTAAATTTCATATTAGCCATGGAAAGATTTGAACATGTGTCCAGTTAGGCTGGGGTAGTATTCCAGTAACATCATCACTGTACCACCATCTCCCACATTCTCTCTGTATTTGCCCCTGAATGAAGTTCCACATTTTCAAAATGTACATTCCAGCATGTTTCCTGCTTCCAAAGATCTCAATCACATAGTTTCCACCACTGACCACCCAGCTGAATTATGTAACACCTTCAGGAAGAGGCAGGAATCCTAGCTCTTGATGGAGTTGTTTGGCCACACAACATGATAATCTTACAGGATTCAGCCAATTAAAAGCTTCCCTCCGGATTCGCTGACCGTGTTCCAAGCCTGAAGGCTCAACTGGAGGATCACAGTCTCTGGGCAACTGGCAGCCACCCTGAGGGAGGTGGAGACTGCTGACAATGGTAGGAAAGAGGCAGGGAGCCTCACTATGGAGCCATTCTCTGCAGCATTTTAACAAATAAACAGCACTATCTGTCAGGGCATTGGTGTGGAGGCAGGTTGTGGTAAGGAGAAGGAGACCCTCCACAAGATAAGTTGTAGCCACTGCAGGACCCTCGCATCTCAGCTACTCTGCACCAAAGTTCATTTTAGGATTAGGGTGCAGCTGTGATAGGATTGGGGTTAGAATGCTAAAATGCGCAGCTGCTATACAGTTGGAGTTAGGATTAGGGTTAGGATTGGTTTAGGGTTGGGGCTTGAATTAAGGTTAGGGTTAGGATTGGGGTTAGGGTTAGGGTTAAGGTTGGGGTTAGGATCAGGGTTAGGTTATTTAGGGTGGGAGTTAGGGTTTGGATTAGGGTCAAGGTTAGGGTTAGGATTAGGATTAGGGTTAGGGTTTGGGTTATATTTCAGACGGGGGTTAGGGACAGGGTTAGGGTTATATTTAGGGTGGGGGCTAGGATTAGGGTTAGGGTGGGGGTTAGGGTTATATTTCGAGTAGGGGGTTAGGGTCAGGGTTAGGGTTATATATAAGGTGGGGGTTAGGATTAGGGTTAGGGTTATATTTAGGGTGGGGTTAGGATTAGCGTTAGGGTCAGGGTTAGGGTTATGTTTAGGGTGGAGGCTAAGTTTGGGGTTAGGTTCAGAGTTAGGGCTAGGGTTAGGGTTATGGTGAGATTTAGGGTGGGGGTTAGGATTAGGGTTAGGGTTATATTTAGTGTGTGGTTAGGATTAGCATTAGGGTCAGGGTTAGGGTTATATCTAAGGTGGAGGTTGGGGTTGTGGTTAGGGTCAGAGTTAGGGTTAGGGTTATAGTTAGAACGTTTAGGGTCAGGGTTAGGGCTATATTTAGGGTGGGGTTGTATTTAGGGTGGGGATTAGGATTAGGGTCATATTTAGGGTGGGGGTTAGGGTTAGGGCCAGAGTTGAGGTTAGGGTTATATTTAGGGTGTTTAGGATTAAGGTTTGGGTTATATTTAGGGTGGGAGTTAGGATTAGGGTCAGGGTTAGGGTTATATTTAGGGTGGGGTTTAGGATTTGGGTCAGGGTTAGGGTTATATTTAGGGGGTTTAGGATTAGGGTTAGGGATATATTTAGGGTGGGGGTTAGGATTAGGGTCAGGGTTGGGGGTAATATTTAGGGTGGATTTTAGGATTAGGAAGTTAAATAGTGCAGTTGCTCTGACAGTCTGTGCCAGTCATCAATTACCAGCATTGACCTTTGGTTCCAAAAGGTCACTGTTGCTCATGATCCTCAGAGGTCCACAAGGAAGAAGTATAAATTCGGGCAATCTTTCCTTTGCTTGGGGTGATTCAGGGCAGGGATCAATGGCTTTCCGCCACTCTGGCCTGTCCAATTACCTGTCACCATCAAAGTAGCCCCCAATAAACGCAGTCTCTTCATATTTTGAGAAAATGGTGCAACAGAAAGTGGCCATTTAGCCCATCATTGGTTCCAACCTCTGTATAGGAGTCCCTCACCCTCAGGCAGATGCTGGTGGCACCTTAGCCATAAACCCAATGGGCAATTTAATGGGTCTAACTGGTTACAGGCAGCATGTGTAGATAGGTGCTGCTAGGAGGATATTCACCTCCAGCAGGATCACTCTGAAATCAGAACCAAATGAATGCACTAATTCCTAATATTCCTCTCAGTCCCACCACCTCACCTGCCTCCTTGGTACTGGGAAGATTCTGCCCTACCCATCCCCACTGTCAGAGTGAATTGTGAATGTCAGTCTAATAGCCCTCATCCTCATATCTCTGATATTTAATATCGCTTTAATTGCCCTTGCGATTTTTCTCCTTGAATTTGCTAGCAGCAGTGTCTAGGAGAATTATCATTAAATCCTGGGGACTGCAGGACAATGAAGAAGAGATTGTCATCCCTACGTCCAACAGCAGTCAGGTGGAGAGAGACAAGGAACAAATGAAATCCCACTTTCTATTCTAGAAGCCGCTTCACTTTAAGTTATAGAACATAGAACATAGAACAGTACAGCACAGAACAGGCCCTTCAGCCCACAATGTTGTGCCGACCATTGATCCTCATGTATGCACCCTCAAATTTCTGTGACCATATACATGTCCAGCAGTCTCTTAAATGACCCCAATGACCTTGCTTCCACAACTGCTGCTGGCAACGCATTCCATGCTCTCACAACTCTCTGCGTAAAGAATCTGCCTCCGACATCCCCTCTATACTTTCCACCAACCAGCTTAAAACTATGACCCCTCGTGCTAGCCATTTCTGCCCTGGGAAATAGTCTCTGGCTATCAACTCTATCTATGCCTCTCATTATCTTGTATACCTCAATTAGGTCCCCTCTCCTCCTCCTTTTCTCCAATGAAAAGAGACCGAGCTCAGTCAACCTCTCTTCATAAGATAAGCCCTCCAGTCCAGGCAGCATCCTGGTAAACCTCCTCTGAACCCTCTCCAAAGCATCCACATCTTTCCTATAATAAGGCGCCCAGAGATGCATGCAAGAGGACTGAATTGGAAGGGAATAGACATTTCAGCAGGTTCTAGGGCTGAAGGTAATTAGGTGCAGTTTCTACCGCATGGAAAATGAATCTTCTGTCCATTGTATCCATGCTGGTCATCACAAGTCCACCTATTCTGATTCCATTTTCCAGAAGCTAGCCCATAGCTTTGTACATCTTGACATTTCAAACTGGCATCTAAACACCAAGATTACAGGGAAAGAGAGGTCCCAGGCAGGTTTGAAGTAGAGTTTTAAAATCAGGCCTTTGCCAGACTTGGAGCCGGCACAGGTCCAAAAGCACTTGGTGCGCAATCAGATGCGGGCAGCACAGTTGTGAATAGGTTCACATTTCTGGAGGGTGGAAGATGAGGAGAATAGGAACATGAGGCTGGGGAGAAATGTCCCTTCTGGGGGCTTTCAGCAGCTCTCTCTGAGGCAAGAGCACCAAACCTTATGCATTTACTCCTGGCATTCTCAAGCTATCCTGTTTACACTGCCACCGGAGTTCTGTCATTGTATATTTTGTATCTCAGATCAGTGCACACCCGCTCATACAATGCTTCAAAATGTGCACTGTCTGCTTCAGACTACCTTCCAGCTTCCCATGCATCTCTATTTATTTTTCTCTGAGTCCACACCTAGACTTAATCAGCCAATCACTGTAAGCATTGAAAGGAAACATACTCAGCACAGATCAATATCCTTGGAGTTATCATTGACCAGAAATTCAACTGGAATAGTGTACAGTGGCTGCAAGAATATGTCAGAGGCTAGAAATTTTGCAGCAAGCAACTCACTTTTTCTCTCCCTAAAACCCTATCCATCACTAACAAGGCACAAGTCAGGAGTGCGATGGAATACTCCCCACATGCCTGGATGGGTGCAGCTCCAACAACACTCAAAAAATGTGACAACATCCAAGAGAAAGCAGTCTGTTTGATTGGCACCATACCTATAAACAATCGCTGTCTCCACCATTAACAGACTGTAGCAACAGTGTGTACCTTTTACAAGATGCACTGCAAAAATTCACATTGGCTTCTCAGAAAGCATCTTCCAAACCCACGACTGGTTCTGTCTAGAAGGACATGGACAGCAGTTATGTGGGAATCCTACAAGTTCAAACCAACAAACCACTTAGTATCCCATCTAGGAAATGTGCTGTTCATTCAGTATCACTGGGTCAAAATCCTGAATCGCCCTCCCTATCAGCACTATGGGAATGGACTGCAATGGTTCAAGAAGGCACCTCACCACCACCACCTTTTCTAGGGCAATAAATGCTGGCCCAGCCAATAATATCCACAGCCCCTGGATGAATGAAACAAAATTCCATCATACAAAGGCAGCAGTGTTGCCTATCTGGAAGTGTCTTATTGGGTCAGTATTTGCTAATAAAGGGTATTGTTGAAGAGTTAGCAGTTTCACAATGACGCATCCTAACTGGAATATTTTCAAATCGAGAATCCTGCAGGCTGCCGCAGACAAGCAGAGCACAGCTTAAAGCAAACACGGTAGAAGCATCTGGCTGTGCTCTGAAGTCCTGGACAGATCTGGCTCAACAGCAGCAGTTATTTCAGCCACTTGCTTGGCCTGCTCTCTGAAGCTGGCATCATTCAGCTTGTTAATTAAAGCAGAGTAATTGACCTTTGCCCTTCTCATTACTACAGTCAGGAATGGAGGGAATGGGAACAGTTAAAACATTCAATAAGAGAAAGGATACCTTCCGGGTTAGAGTTAGTGGTGGGGGGGTGGGAGAGGGTCTTAAAGGGAATATTGCTGGGAAATGGCATGTGTTGATTCTCTGTGGACACCTACAAATGGATTTATTTGATTGGAGGCTGGCATCACCAGCCAGATTAGCACTTATTACTCAATCCTTAAACAATAAAGTGCCCAACCTTGACTCCATCCTCTGTCCACTTGTCCAGACCCTGTCAGCGATTCCTCTGATGCCCTCCACTATGTTGATAATTTCCAATTCCCTGGCCCGAACTGCCCCCTGTTCACCATGGATGTCCAATCCCTCTGTACCACCATTCCCCACCAGGGTGGTCTGAGAGCTCTCAGCTTCTTCCTCAACCACAGGCCTGAACAATCCTCATCCTCCAGCACTCTCCTCCACTTGGTTGAGGTTGTTGTCTCACTGAGCAATTTCCCCTTTAATTCAGCTCACTTCTGCCAAGTCAAAGGAGTGTCTCTGGGCACACCCCACTATTGCACGAATGCTGTCCCCTCCACACCACTTCAGATCTGATGAAGAGTCATCTAGGCTCGAAACATTAACTTGCTTTCTCTCCATGGATGCTGCCTGACCTGCTGTGATCTCCAGCAATTTTTGTTTCCAGCAGAGATATCAGCATCTCCTACAATGCCTTTCTAGGGTGCTTCAGAGGGCATTTAGGAGTCAACGAGGTTGACTAACTTGAGTTGCATGTAGATCTCAGTGAATCAATTTGATTTTATGATAATCTGATAGTTTTGTGATCGCTTCTACTGTTACCAAAATTTTGACAACATTTTTTTGATTGAGTTCAAGTTATCAAGATGCTGTGGTCATTGAGAGGCGGGATTACTTGGTGGCAATATCCAGAAGGAAACAACCGCATCATTGCCCTTCACTTCCACCGGCAATTAGGTTGAATCTCTGTCCTTGAAGTACCAACAGTTCTGACTGTATATTTCTGCACATCTGTTCTTTCAAAATCCTTTAGTTTTGAACACTGCTGTCAGATCTACACAGGTCAAGATTCAAAACCCACGTTCTCTGAAATTCAGGAGAATGAGAGGCGATCTCAATAAACTCTTTGGCGAGTTTGTCAGCTTTGAAATTGAGAGGCTCTTTCCGCTGATCAAAGGACCCAGAACTAGAGGTCATTATCTCAGTATAAGGAGTTGGTCATTTAGGAACTTCCTCAGCCAGAGACTGATGGTGACGCTGTGGAACTCATTGTCACAGAGAGCTGGGGAGGCCAAGTCACTGAGTGTATTTAAGATAGAGATAGATAAGTTCTTAATTAGTAAGGAGGATCGAGGATTACAGGGAGAATTGGGTTGAGAAATATATCAACCATGTTTGAATAGTGGAACAGACCCGTTAAACTGACAGCCTAATTCTGCTTCTATATCTGCGGTGTTATGGTCTTATGGGCTGAGGTGAGGAGAAATTTCTTTACTAGGAAGGAAGAATCTCTGGAAATCTCTTCCCAGACAGAGCTGCAGATTTTTAAAAACTTATTCATGGGATATGGTGTTGCTGGTTGGGTCAGCATTTATCACCCATTCCTTTGAAGTGACTGTAAGAGTCAATCATATTGCTGTTGCATAAGTCAGATCAGGTAAGGATGGTAGTTTTCCTTCCCTGAAGGACATCAGTGAACCAATTACTGATGCTCAGTTACTGAATATATTCAAGACTGAGATCAATAGAATTTTTCGGATTCTAGTGGAATCAAAAGATTTGGGGTTAGGGCAGAAAGGTGGAAGTGAGCTTTCAAGTTTGGCTATGATCCTATTGAATAGAATAGCAGGCTTTAGAGGCCACACTGCCATCTGTTACAATCCACAGCACAAGACCATAAGTCATAGGATTCAGTCCATCAAGCCTCCTCCAGGACTGCACAAGGGCATACGGTGCACGCTGACTTACACATACGACGCCTCCATTCTCCACCCAACAGTCTGTTTCCTTTCATCCTGGCCTGCTGCTTTTTAACGCTGAAACATCTTCATGGATGAAATTCAAAATTTAGTACATGAATATGAAATTGGAAGCCCGTCTCGATAACGGTGCCCAGGAGGATATCATTGATTGTTATAAAAAAACAGATTCATTAATGTCTTTCAGGGTATCATTGATCATTATAAAAAAACTGATTCATTAATGTCCTTTAGGGAAGGTAATCTGCCATCATTGCCTGGTCTGGCCTGCATGTGACCTCAGACACACAGCAATGGGGTTGACTTTTCATTACCCTCTGTCTACAGAGTCAGTTTGGGTTGAGGTCAGGAACAAGAAAGGAGCAGTCACTTTGGGTTTTTTTTTACAGACCTCCCTAATAGTGGCAGAGAAGTGGAGGAGCAGATTGGGAGGCAGATAAAAGGTGCAGAAGTAACAGAGTTGTAGTCATGGGTGACTTCAACTTTCCAAAAATTGATCGGAAACTTTTTAGTTGTAATAGTTTAAATGGAGCAGATTTTGTCCAGTGCGTTCAGGAAGGATTCCTGACACAGTACGTAGATAGACCAAGATGGGAAGAGGCCAGTTTGGATTTGGTGCTTAGCAATGAACTGGGCCAAGTGTTAGACCTGTTGGTAGGGGAGCATTTTGGGCGGGAGTGATCATAACTCTGTTACGATTACAATAGTCATGGAAAAGGATAGGTACATATAGCAGGGTAAGGTTTATAATTGGGGGAAGGGTAATTACAATTCTGTTGGGCAGGAACTGGGTAACAAAATGGGAACAGACGCTGTCAGGGAAGAGCACTATTGAAATGTGGAGATTGTTTAAGGAATGCATACAGTGTGTGCTCAATATGTTTGTCCCTAGCAAGCAGGGAAGATGCGATCAAGCGAGGGAGCCTTGGTTCTCAAGAAAGGTCGAACGATCGGTTAAGAGGAAGAAGGATGCTTATGTAAGGTTTAGGAAACAAGGAACGGAAAAGGCTCTAGACGGATACAAATTATCCAGGAAGGAGCTGAAGAAAGGGCTTAGGAGAGTTATAAGGGGGCATGAGAAAACCTTGGCAGATAGGAGCAAGGAAAACTCAGAGGCTTTTTACATGTAAGTGAAGAGTAAGAGAATGACCAGAGAAAGGGTTGGGCTGACCTAGGATGGTAAAGGAAATTTGTGCACAGAGCCTAAAGAGATAGGACAGGTCCTTAATGAATATTTTTCTTCAGTATTCACAACTGAGAGGGACCTAGTTGTATAGGAGGACAGTGTGAAATAGACTGGTAGGCTAGAGGAGGTCAATGTTAGCAAGAAAATGTACTAGGAATTTTGAGGAATTTAAAGATAGATAAGTCCCCTGGGCTTGATGAGATTTATCCAAGGATACTATGGGAAGTGATGGAAGAGATCACAGGACCTTTGGCAATGATCTTTTCATCCTCAGTGTCCATGGGTATAGCGCTGGAAGATTGGAGAGGGGCAAACATCATTCCCTTGTTCAAAAAGGGGAATAGGGATAACCGCAGAAATTATAGAACAGTTAGTCTTACGTCAGTGGTGGGCTAAATATTGGAAAGGGCTGTGAGAGATAGGATTTATGATCACTTGGAAAGGCACAGTTTGATTCATGATAGTTAGCATGGATTTGTGAGGGGTAGATCATGCCTCTCAAACCTTATTGACTTCTTTGAAGAGGTGACCAAACACGTGGATATGGTATACATGGATTTAAGTAAGGCACTTGATAAGGTTCCCCATGGTAGGCTCATGCAGAAGATAAAGAGGCATGGGATAGGGAGAAATGTGACGGATTGGGTTCAGAATTGGCTGACCCTTAGAACACAAAGGGTGGTAGTGGGCAGAAAATATTCAACATGGTGCTCAGTTACGAGTGGTGTGCCACAAGGTTTTGTTCTGAATCCTCTTCTATTTGTGATTTTTGTAAATGATTTGGATGAAGGAGGAGAAGGGTGGATTAGTAAGTTCACTGTCGATATGACGGTGGGTCGAGTTGTGGGCAGTGCAGAGGGCTGATCTAGATTACAAAGGGCCATTGATGGGATGCAGAGCTCGGCTGAGAAGTGGCAGATGGAGTTTAACCCTGAAAAGTGTGAGTTGATTCATTTTGGTAGGACAAACTTGAAAGCAGAATACAGGGTTAACAGAAAGATTCTTGGCAGTGTGGAGGAGCAGAGGAATCTTGGGGTTCATGTTCACAGTTCCCTGAAAGCTGCCACCCGAGTGGATAAAGTTGTTAAGAAGGCACATGGTGTGTTAGCTTTCATTAAAAGCAGGGTTGAGTTCAAGAGCCGTGAAGTTATGCTCCAGCGATACAAAAGCCTGGTTCGGCCACATCTGGAGTATTGTATCCAGTTCTGGTTGCCTTATTACAGGAAAGATGTGGAAGAGTGAGAAAAGGTGCAGAGGAGATTTACCAGAATGTTGCTTGGAATCGAGGGAAGGTCTTACAAGGAAAGACTGAGAGCGCTAGGGCTTTTCTCTTTAGAACAACAAAGGGTGAGAAGTGACTTGATAAAGGTGTACAAGATGATCAGAGGTATGGATAGAGTGGACAGCCAGAGACTTTTTCCTAGGGTGGAGGTAGCTATTATGAGGGGGCATAGTTTTAAAGTGAGTTGAGGTAGATATAGGGGAGACGTCAGAGGTAGGTTCTTTATTCAAAGAGTAGTCGGGGCGTGAAATTCATTGCATGAGAGGGTGGTGGAGTCGGCCTCATTAGGGGAATTTAAGCGGCTATTAGACAGGCATTTGGATGATAGTATAATGTAGCGTTGGAGGCTAGATAGACCTTAGGTTTAGGGTAAAGGTTCAGCACCACATCATGGGCCGAAGGGCCTGTGCTGTTCTATGTTCTATGTTCTGTGTAAAAGCCCGACAAATGGTAGTGATTGGAATGAAGGTCTCATTGACTGAGATTTTTGATTGAGGTTGTTACCCTGGGCCAATCAGGAAGCCATGGCTGACAAATATAAACAGAAGATTTAGAGAGTGTCTTCATCTTCGGGATGGGCTCTGAGCTGGCTGGTCAGATCCCATTACTGTACAAGTGTAAATAACGGGTGACTTGCTGACAGAATACTGGCCTCTGTGCAGTTATTTCACAAACAATTCAGTTCAAGGGCAGTTCGGGATGGGTAATAATTGTTAGCCTAGCCAGCATCACACACACAACCCATGAATGATTTTTAAAAATAATTAAACACATTTAGGACAAAATTAAAATCTCAGATCCCTAACACCTCCACTAAAATCATTCAGGAGAAAGTTGTCCAACTTCTTTCAGTTTATATTACTTACAATAATTTCAGAAAACTTTGAAAGTACACAGAAGGCCAACTAATATCTGCGCTCATGCTAGACAAATGACAGAGAAACATTCTCAAATGTAAAGAGTCTTTATCATCTAAATGCAACTGTACAGTTCCAGCACATTCAATTTTCTTTTTTACTGTAACATTGTTCTGCTAAGCAGTTCAGCCTTTATTTGCAGCGCTTTACCTCGTGGAGTCATGCTGTGTGATATTAATATTGAATGAGCTTAATGTGCTCATCTCAATTTCCCTTCACATGTCACTTTGTTGCAAGCGTTGACAATGCAACAAATTTCAGGCAGCTCCATTGGAATATCAGAAAAGGAAGTTTCAGAAAATAAAAACTATTACTAAATTGGTTATCTATATGACACGGACCTAGTTTGTTCATTAGCAGAGAGCTGGTTGTCTTTCTTTTACAGCTAGCCAGTTATTAGGTTTTCAGCACATGATCTGATGATAAATGGAATTAATGTGATGTTTAGCAGCAGTTAACATGTCTGTGCGGCCGTTCTCCTGAGAGTTTCCCATTTTGGAATTTAAAGTAATTGCACTAAACGTAAAGGTGCTCATCCAAATGGCCACCTGCACATACACAGCAGGCCAGGTGATGTTAGTTATCATCATCTGACATCCATAAGTCAGAGAGTGCCCTTGCCTACAGGGTCAGTATCACTTTGTTCCATGTGAAATGACATCAGACTAAGGCCAAACTTCCAGGTGAGTGGATGAGACTCCAAGATTGGGGGCACAGACTGGTAGAGGTGCCAGCTGTTAAACAGTGCAGCTGGGCATCTGCTCATAGGCAAGAAAGTGACAGCCGCTCCAGTATGAATTTGGACTTGGAGTTTGCAAGGAGGTGGAGGGGAGAGCAACAACAGCGACAAAGATTTTACCCATTCAGGTACTGGCTGAACACCTGAGGGTTGGAGTAATAGACTCTCCTTCCAGCAGGAAGATAACTGGATCCATGACTTGGCCATGGCATAGCTCCACCTTGTGGAATTTCCTCCTCGATATGTCCATTGAGCCAGGCAGAGGCAGCACTATTATAAAAGTCACAGCCTTTAGAATTAAGAGTAGGCCATTCAGCCCCTCAAACCAGCTCTGCCATTTACTAAGATCATGGCTGATTGGTTGAGACCATACTTGCACCACCCCAATTGGAGTTTACCTCCCTTGCTTATTGAACTCCACTCAGAATCAAATTCAGCATGTCCACAAGGACCCTCATCAACTTTACAGACGCACCATTGAAAGTATTCCACCTGGGTGCATAACAGCCTGTGACGGCAACTGCAGAAAGTTGTGTGCACAACCCAGACCATTGTGGAAGCCAATCTCTCATCCATGGATTCCACTTACACTTCTCGTTGTCACTGAATGGCTGCCGATATCATCAAAGATCCCTCCCACCCTCGTAATGCTCTCTTTCAACTTCTTCCATCAGGCAGAAGATACAGAAGCTTGAAAACATGCACCATCAGGTTCCAGAACAGCTTCTTCCCTGTTGTTATTAGACCACTCAATGGACCGCTTTAACTTCAAATCATGTTGATCTTGCTAAAGTTGATCTTGCTTTGTGCACCTCCTGTGCAATTGTAGCCTTGTATGCCTCACTCTGTCTAAGCACTCCCAAACGTCAGCTTTCCTGCTCCTCTGATGCTGCCTGGCCTGTTGTGTTCCTTCAGCTCCACACTATTATCTCTGACTCCAGCATCTGCAGTTCTGTCCTCATTTGCTATGATCTGTCTGTGCGGCTTGGAAAAGGAAGCTTTTCACTATACTTAGGTACTTGTGACTTTAATAAATCAAATCCCTAGAGGCAGAAAGAGGCCATTCAGCCATGAAATTCTGCACCAAACCTCCAAAGAGAATCCCCTTTTATGCCCATATTTTTCCTGGCTAACCCACCTAACCTGCACATCCCTGAGCACTATGGGCAATTCAGCATGGCCAAGCCACCTAATCCTGCACTTATTTGGACTGTAGGAGGAAACTGAAGTACTCGGAAGAAAGCCATGCAGACACAGGGGAAACATGCCAGCGCCACATGGACAGTGACCTGAGGTTAGAATTGGGCCTATGTTCCTGGTGTTGTGAGGCAAACCACCCTATGGTGTCTATTGCTGCTTTAAAAATTAATCAGAGATTCGGCTTCCTCTACTACCAATGAGGAAGGGGTTTGCAAAACCACATGACTCTCTGTGAGGATCTTGATCTTCAATGGTTAAACCTTTGTTTTGAAAAAAATAAAACAATTCATGTTGGAGCTGATACGTTTCAAACGTGAGGCCTCAATCAGAAGAGAAGTATGAGCGTGAAGAACAGATGAATGATCAGGAAGCCAGTTTTATCAGAAGCCGACCACAAACCCTGTCAATGTGTGAATTCATTGACCTCACGACATGGTCTGTCACTGCCCCATCAACTGTGCGAATACTTGAACCTCCAACTCAGCCACCAAGACAAGGATGAAACTCTCCATAACGTTAATGGGTCAGAGTCATTTTTGCTCTCTGACTGTAAGTGTGACCTTGTACAGGCCAGCAATAGCATTGCCAGCTTGGGGTCGACACATTTGTAGAGGCGCTCATCTGATGACCTTATAGCTCGGAAATTCCTCACTGGGTCAAACAGCCCATTTTCTCCTGATTGTTAATATTTACATAAAGTTGACTGAAAGTTTCAATCAACTTGTAGAAATTCTTTTGTGATTTATGATTATCGCTGGCTGGGCAATTCATTTGCTTCCCCATCCCTAATTGCCCTCGAGAAGGTGGTGGTGGGCCGTCTCCTTGAGCTGTCCAGCACGAAGGAATGAAAAGTGATTCTTTTCTCCCAGAGTTGCTGAAAGCAGTGAGGAAAGGATTAGTAGATAATAAAATGTGAGGCTGGATGAACACAGCAGGCCAAGCAGCATCTCAGGAGCACAAAAGCTGACGTTTCGGGCCTAGACCCTTCATCAGAGAGGGGGATGGGGGGAGGGAACTGGAATAAATAGGGAGAGAGGGGGAGGCGGACCGAAGATGGAGAGTAAAGAAGATAGGTGGAGAGAGTGTAGGTGGGGAGGTAGGGAGGGGATAGGTCAGTCCAGGGAAGACGGACAGGTCAAGGAGGTGGGATGAGGTTAGTAGGTAGCGGGGGGTGCGGCTTGGGGTGGGAGGAAGGGATGGGTGAGAGGAAGAACCGGTTAGGGAGGCAGAGACAGGTTGGACTGGTTTTGGGATGTAGTGGGTGGGGGGGAAGAGCTGGGCTGGTTGTGTGGTGCAGTGAGGGGAGGGGATGAACGGGGCTGGTTTAGGGATGCAGTAGGGGAAGGGGAGATTTTGAAACTGGTGAAGTCCACATTGATACCATATGGCTGCAGGGTTCCCAGGCGGAATATGAGTTGCTGTTCCTGCAACCTTCGGGTGGCATCATTGTGGCAGTGCAGGAGGCCCATGATGGACATGTCATCAAGAGAATGGGAGGGGGAGTGGAAATGGTTTGCGACTGGGAGGTGCAGTTGTTTGTTGCGAACTGAGCGGAGGTGTTCTGCAAAGGAAAGGATTAGTCCTTCGTTCCCAGAGAGTCCAGCAAAAGTCTGGAGGGTTAGTGTCTTGACAGAGTCTGCATCAATCATCCAAATCTAGAGTGGGGTGTGCCGCATGAGTATGCCTTGCTGAAGATAAAAGTCCTGTGCACAAATACTACAAAACAAAATAGTCCTTAAAGCAAGATATATGATTGCCTCACTGAAAAGGGCAGAAGTTTAACTGACTTTCATCTTCCTATTTCCTTCAAAACAATATCAGAGGAATGGTCGACTGAACACAGGACAATGTATTTTAAAAAATCAGCTCAGGGATCTGAGGCTTAGAATTAAGAAAAGCGAGAAAACAATTTGGAAAAGCATCAAGAGGACCCTTCCCCGGGACCCTTTGGAAATTCAAATTTGGTCTGTGTCCTCAAAGCTGCACTAGTCAATGCCTCGGGACAGGGATAAATGGGGTCTGACTGTGGCCTTGTATCTAACAATGTGGGATTGTCTGTCAAAGGTGGGAAATTGCAGTGCAGAATATGCTTCTCACACTGGCAGGCGAATGCATGTTCCACTTGAATTGTTCTTGGCAGTTTCTTCCTTAATTCTCTGTGTGCGTATGTGCGTGCATCAAAAAAAAGAAATCCCTCATCCTTTAACCCTGGAAATGCCAGTAGGATCCCATGATGGTTAACGAACCAGCTCAGTATCAGAGCAGTCAGTCACCAAATTTAAGACATGTCACACTTTACTGAGGCAGCGCACTGAAAATCAAGCCCCACTATTCTCAGAGTGTTCAAAAAAGTTAAATATTTGATTGAAGTGTGCAAACTTCCCAAACTCAATCAATTTTCAGACCCTGGTTGACAGGAAACATGGATTAGGTTTCTGCAAAGAATAAGAACCACTATCTATTCCAAACCCACACTGCTTCCATCTAGAAGGACAAGAAAGCAGATATATGGGAACACCAGCACCTTCAAGCCACTCACCATCCTGACTTGGAAACATATCGCTGTTCCTTCACTGTTGCTGGGACAAAATCCTTCAATTCCCTCCCTAATACCCACAGCAGGTAGATTGCAGCAGTTCAAGAAGGCAGCTCACCATCACCTTCTCAAGGGCAACTAGGAATGGGCAATAAATACTGGTCCGCCAGAGACACCCACATTCCACAAAAATGAATCAATTAAAAAAAAACATAAATATGCTTTAGCTCAGGGAGACATTTATGAACCATCAGCATAGTAGTTTACTAGTTAGAACTCTAGTCCTTTGAGAAACTTCTTCTTATAAACAAACATACGGAAAGACACAGACAGGAAAAAGAAATCTGTGTTATGGTTGGAGAAAAACTGGGAAAACAGTTCAGTGCTCTCTGTTCATAGGGTCTGCTGAGAAAGTTTTTGCACTGATCAGAACACTGTTTCTCAGTCTTCCTTCCCTAGGTACATTCCCTGGTTTGTGGAGGCAGAAGTTAGCTGATTTCACATTTATAAAAGACCTATGACTTATTAATTCAAAGTCACATCTCACAGTGGCTGCTGAAGGAAGATAAAACTAATTTTCTTCAGGCTTAAAGCACAGAGAACAGGCTTTGGTCCTGAGCTGGGGCAGGTCAGATGCCTTCTCACTATCACAGCTCCTAGTTAGAGGAAGAATGTTATTAAGCTGGAAAGAGTTCAGAAGACATTTACCAGGATGTTTCCAGGTATGGGAGGTTTGAGTTATTTAGAAAGGGTGGATAGGCTGAGACTTTTTTCACTGGACCATATAAGGATGAGAATTAATCTTATAGAAGTTTATAGATCATAGAACCCCTAGTCCTTGTTCTATACTTGAACTATAGAATCCCTACAGTGTGGAAACAGGTCCTTCAGCCCAACAACCCACAAACCCTTAGAGCATCCCACCCAGACCCATCCGCCTAATCTACACATCCCTGAACACTATGGTCAATTTAGCATGGCCAATCCACGTAGTCTGCACATCTTTGGACTGTGGCAGGAAACCGGAGCACCTGGAGGAAACCCACGCAGACATGGGGAGAATGTGCAAACTCTACACAGACAGTTGCCCGAGGCTGGAATTGAACGCAGGTTCGAGACAGCAGTGCTAACCACAGAGCCACTGTGCTGCCCCAGGTGTACAGTAGGGAGGGAGTTGCTGTGGCAATCCTCAACAATGATATCTACCAATACATCAACTTGGGTCTGCAGCAGGTGGTGAGGGAACCAACAAGAGGGAAGAACATACCTGATCTTATCCTTACCAATCTGCCAGTTGCAGATGCATCTGTCCATGATAGTATCATAAGAGCGACCACTGCACACAGTCGTTGTGGAGACAAAGTCCTGCCTTCACGTTAAGAATAACCTCCATTGTGCATCACTGTGCTAAATACAACAGACTTTGTACAGATCTAGTAACTCAAAACTGGGCATCCATGAGGCTGTCAGCAGCAGTAGAATTCTACTCGAACAAAGTCTGTAACCTCATAGCCCAGCACATCTCCCCCAACTCAACCATTACTGTCAAGCCAGGGGATCAACCCTGGTTCAGTGAAGAGTGCAGGAGGGCATCCTCAGAGCAATGCCTGGCATACCAGGAGAAGCTACCAAACAGGACTACTTACATGCAAAACAGGATAAGCAGCAAGTGACACATGGAGCTAAGTGATCCCACAACCAACGGATCAGACATAAGCTCAGTCATGTGTCATGCTGGGCAATTAATCAACTTACTGAAGGAGGAGGCTCCACAAATATCCCCATCCACAATGAAGGAAGAGCCCAACACTTCAAAGTAAGAGATAAATCTAAAGCACTTCAATCTTCAGCCAGAAGTCCAAGTGAATAATCCATCTCCAGTGGCCCCCAGCATCATGGATATCAGCCTCCAACCAATTAAATTCACACTACATGATATAAAGAAACATATGGAGGTACTGGATACTGCAAAGGCTATTGGCCCTGACAACATTTTGGCCGTAGTACTGAAGACTTGTACTCTAGAACATACTGCTCCCATAGCCAAGCTGTTGTAGTGCAACACTGGCATCTATTCAACATTGTGGAAAAATGCCCAAGTATATCCTGTACATAAAAAACGGGACAAATCAAAGACAGCAAAATTCAGCCCCATCAGTCTGCTCTCAATCATCAGTAAAGTGATGGAAGGTGTCAGTAACAGAGCTTTCAAGTAGCATCTGCTCAGCAGTAACCTGCTCAGTGATACCCAGTCTGGGTTCCAACAGGGCGTCTCAGCTCCTGACCTCATTCCAGCCTCGGTTCATACACGGACAAAAGAGCTGAATTCGCGGTTGCAGTTGTTAGAGGGCAATCGTCTCAGCTCCAGGATGTCTCTGCAGCAGTTCCTGAGGGTAGTATCCCAGGCCCAAACATTTTCAACTTCCTCTCAATGACCCTCTCTCCATCATAAGGTCAGAAATGGGGATGTTTGCCATGGATTGGATAACGTTCAGCACCATTCATAACTCTCAGATATTGACGAAGCGCAAATGCAACAATATCCAGACTTGGGCTGACATGTGGCAAGTAACAGTCATGCCACTCAAATGCTAGGCAAAGACCATCTTCAACAATCTAACTACTTTTCCTTGTCATTGAATTCCGAGCTACCATCACTGAATCCTCCACTATCGACATCGTTGAGATTACCATGGATCAAAAATTCAACTGGACACACCACATAAATACAGTGACTACAAGAGCAGGTCAGACACTATGAATACTGGGGCGAGTGACTCACCTCTGATTCCCCAAGGCCTATCTACCAGGCAGAAGTCAGGAGTGTCCTGGATTACTCACCACTTGTCAATAAGCTTGACACCATCCAGGACAAAGCAGTCCGCATGATTTGCACCACATCCGCAAACATCCATTCCCTCCACCACTGACATTTAATAGCAGCAGCGTGTACAATCTACAAGATGCGCTGCAGTAATTTACCAAAGCTCCTTAGACAGCACCCTTCAAAACCCACGATCACTTCCATCTAGAAGGCCAAGTATAGCAGATGTATGGGAACCCTTTAAGTTCCCCTCCAAGCCACTCGCCATTCTGACTTGGGAATATATCATCGTTCCTTCATTGCTGCTGGGTCAAAATCCTGGAATTCCCTCCCTAAGGGTATTGTGGGTCAACCCACAGCAGGTGGACTGCAGTGGTTCAAGAAGCAGCTCACCACCACCTTCTCAAGGGCAACTAGGAATGGGCAAGAAATGCTGGCCTGCCAGTGACACCCACATCCTACAAGGTGCAAATGACTATTACAAGGGTGCATAATTTTAAGGTGATTGGAGGAAGGTATAGGGGAGATATGAGAAGTAGGTTCTTTACACAGAGAGTGGTGGGGTAGTGGTAGTGCCAGAAAATTTAGAGACTTTTAAGCAACTGTTGCATAGGCACATGCAGGATAGTAAAATGTAGGGTATGCAGGGTAGGTTGATCTTAGTAGGATAATATGTCAGCACAACATTGTGTGCCGAAGGGCATGTACTCTGCTGTACTCTTCTATGTTCAAAGTCAATAAAGAAAGTGTAGAGGATTTCAGAAATTCACCACCCTCCTCATGCTGTAAGCATGTTCCTGAGTCTGAGATTCTCCAACTCGAGGAAATATCTCCTCAACATCAACGCTGTCAAAACCCCTCAGAATCTTGTATGTCTCAATAAGATCACCCCTCATTCTTCTAAAATCTAATGAATAAAGGCCTAATCTGTTTAGCCATTCTTAATAGTCAACCCCTTCAACCCAGGGATCAGCCTTGTGAACCACTTTTGAATTGCCTCTGATGTCAATAGCCTGATGGCTCCATCATTATGTTCCCATCTCCCTCAATCCAACAACCAAATATGTAACCAGTAAGCAAAAGGGTTCCCATTGAATGAAAGGAGTGGTGATATCTGAGAGGTTAAGGGCATTTAAATGGTCATTGGATAAACATATGGATGATAATGGAACAGTGTGGGTTAGATGAACACAGCAGGCCCAGCAGCATCTCAGGAGCACAAAAGCTGATGTTTCGGGCCTAGGCCCTTCATCAGAGAGGGGGATGGGGTGAGGGTTCTGGAATAAATAGGGCTTCAGTTTGGTTTCACAGGTCGGCACAACATCGAGGGCCGAAGGGCCTGTACTGCGCCGTAGTGTTCTATGTTCTATGTTAGAGTTAACCTCAGGGTTCCAGAGATTATCCATGTTACTCAGTGAGGCTGTGTCAATGATTTTGGTGTGATGTGATTAACTCAACTGTTCTCTGAAATGGCAGAGTAACCCACTTAGTTCAACACTATTCAGGATAGGCAACAAATGCCAATGAGGTCCACATTCCTTGAAAGTATAACACAAAGGCAAGGACAGTGATCAAAAAGGGGACACAGTTGTGAAAAGGAATCTAAAATGGAGAGAGACAAATCAGGAGAAGTGGAGGCAGGCAGTTAGGAGAGAGGGAATGATGACAGAGGGGAGGAGGCAGATCAGGCATCTGGAGGTGAGCAGGAGGGAGACAGGAATATTCTCATTCCTGTATCCGACAACTTGACATTCCTGTTAGGCAGCCCTGAAAACAGCTGGGTCAGATCAAAATTGGGAAGGCATCCTGTAAAAAGTAGTTAGAAAATACTGAGGTATTCAAACGCTGACAGAGTTCAAACACTGTCAAGACAATCAAGACATCAACAGACTTCTAGGTAGGGCATTTTTTTTTAGTCTTGTGATGATTAAAAAGTCCAACTGGAAATGGAAGCATTTTCAATGTAATCTCCAAAATTTTCAATGCAAATTTTACCTTAGATACAGTAAAGAAATTGGGGACTGCTCTCCTTGGAGAGAAGACTGAACTGTGAATTGCTAGTGTTTTCAAAATCAAGAGGGGGCTGGATAGAGAGAAACTCGTCCCACTCATAAAAGAGAAAAACACAAGGCAGCATGGGGTTAAAGTGACAGGCAAACAAAGCAAGATCGATGAAACAAAAAAATGTTTTCACACAGCAAGTATAGAATGCACTGCCTGGAAATGTGGTAAGGGCAAGTTCGGTAAGGCAATCAAGAATGCATTACATGATTTATATGGATAGAAATGGTGTGCAAAGGATATGGAAAAAAGCAGGAGACTGGCATCAGGTAATAGAACCAGGGCAGACATGGTGGGCAGAATGGCCTCCTTCTACACTGTAACACTTCTATGATATCTAAAGCACTTGATATCTACAACTACTTTTATTTTTCTGGATTTAGAAGATGTGCTACTAGTTTAAATGTCCAGATTTAAAGAAATAAATATCAGCACATCTTTTTAACTCAATCTGTGTCCTATTTTTCTTCTTGTTGGTGATTTTTTTCCGGAACTAGAAATTAACTTGACACCATGTTAGCGGTTTCTCTGTGGGACAGATTATTCTCTGCAGTTTTCAAAATACACAAAGTTGACAAAAAAGTAAAACCTTCTTGCATCCCAAAGCATACGCACAGACTACAAAAACAGAAAAGATTCTAGCATAACCCAACGTGTAAGATTGAGTTAGATAAGATAATTAAAGTTGCAAAGGGAATTATACATTCTAAAGGACCTTTAGTGATCTTGAAGTTCTGATGTGGTTGCAACTGGTTGTTCTTCTGAAGGGCACCTTGGTAGTTAGCACTGCTGCCTCTCAGCGCCAGGGACATGGGTTTCATTCTACCCTCAGGTGACTGTGTGGGGTTTGCACATTCTCCCTGTGTCTGCATGGGTTTTCTCTGGGAGCTTTGGTTTCCTCCAACAGTCCAACGATTTATAGGGTGGGTGGATTAGCCATGGGAAATGCAGGCTAGTGGGGATAGGGTAGGAAATGTTCTTCAGAGGGCTGGTGTGGACTCGATGGGCTGAATGGCCTTCTTCCACAGTGTAGGGATTCAAAGACTGTCTTTTATAAGTTGCAATTTGTCCCGTTCAAACCAGGGTACTATAGGACTACTATCTTTAAGTTGCTTTTATTTTTAATTTCTATCTCTCTGTGATGAATTCCAGCATGAAACAAAGATGGGGTCCTAGCTTGAAAAACATGTTCGGAGACAGAGAAACCTTACTATTCCATCCCACAGACCTTTTGCTTGTTATTGTCCATCGTAACAAACTGACAAAATTACAGCTTTTCTTATGGGGAAGTTTTGGTTATGTGACGGGTGGTTACTAGCACACATCGAAAACAATCCACGCTAACAAACGTTTTTCAGCCTCCCATTGTCGAAGTTATCAAAATGCTATTTTAACAGATGGGAAAATATTCATATCCTTCTGAACAATGGGTTTTTGGTAGGTTTAGTTTGCTGTTGGCAACTTCTGTGCTTCAGATGGGTATTTCCAGATGGCAAACGTGACATCTTGCAGGGGATCTGGTTTGACATATCTCAATCCACACCAAAGATTTATTTTTAGAAATATCACCTCTGCCAGCCATTTTGAGACACATTATCTTGATTCACTTTAAACCGTTTTCTTTTAAACCTAAGTCACGGGTATTAAATCAGTCGACAAGATCAAAGATTCATATTCGTAATATTACACCTTCAGGACAATGTACCACTTTACATGTTATTCTTTTCCCATGTACTCTTAGGGCATTTAAAAATCCATTTGAAGCTCACCTTTGTTCAGTTTTTATGCATGAGCCTGGGTTTGCAAAGAAATTACAGAGAGTTGTGAACACCGCCCAGTCCATCACTGAGCCAAGATAATAAAACGTGAGGCTGGATGAACACAGCAGGCCAAGCAGCATCTCAGGAGCACAAAAGCTAACGTTTCGGGCCTAGACCCTTCATCAGAAAAAGGGGATGGGGAGAGGGAACTGGAATAAATAGGGAGAGAGGGGGAGGCAGACCGAAGATGGAGAGAAAAGAAGATAGGTGGAGAGAGTATAGGTGGGGAGGTAGGGAGGGGATAGGTCAGTCCAGGAAGACGGACAGGTCAAGGAGGTGGAATGAGGTTAGTAGGTAGATGGGGGTGCGGCTTGGGGTTGGAGGCAGGGATGGGTGAGAGGAAGAACCGGTTAGGGAGGCAGAGACAGGTTGGACTGGTTTTGGGATGCAGTGGGTGGAGGGGAAGAGCTGGGCTGGTTGTGTGGTGCAGTGGGGGGAGGGGATGAACTGGGCTGGTTTAGGGATGCAGTTGGGGAAGGGGAGATTTTGAAACTGGTGAAGTCCACATTGATACCATTAGGCTGCAGGATTCCCAGGTGGAATATGAGTTGCTGTTCCTGCAACCTTCGGGTGGCATCATTGTGGCAGTGCAGGAGGCCCATGATGGACATGTCATCTAGAGAATGGGAGGGGGAGTGGAAATGGTTTGCGACTGGGAGGTGCAGTTGTTTGTTGCGAACTGAGCGGAGGTGTTCTGCAAAGCGGTCCCCAAGCCTCCGCTTGGTTTCCCCAATGTAGAGGGAGCCACACCGGGCAGTGGATGCAGTATACCACATTGGCAGATGTGCAGGTGAACCTCTGCTTAATGTGGAATGTCATCTTGGGGCCTGGGATAGGGGTGAGGGAGGAGGTGTGGGGACAAGTGTAGCATTTCCAGCAGTTGCAGGGGAAGGTGCTGGGTACGGTGGGGTTGGAGGGCAGTGTGGAGCGAACAAGGGAGTCACGGAGAGAGTGGTCTCTCCGGAAAGCAGACAGGGGTGGGGATGGAGACTAACCCTCCCTCCACTGACCCCTTCACCCGCTTCCAACACAAGTCCTCCTCCTGGACACCACCCCCAGGCCTCCTACCCTCCCTCGACCTCTTCATCTCCAACTGCCGTCGAGACATTAACCACCTCAACCTCTCCACCCCTCTCACCCACTCCAACCTCTCCCCCGCAGGACGGGCAGCCCTCCGCTCCCTCCGTTCCAACCCCAACCTCACCATCAAACCCGCAGACAAGGGTGGCGCAGTGGTAGTATGGCGCACTGACCTCCACATCGCCGAGGCCAGACGCCAACTCTCCGACACCACCTCCTTCCGCCCCCTCGATAATGACCCCACACCCGAGCACCAAACCATCATCTCCAACACCATTCATGACCTCATCACCTCAGGGGACCTCGCACACACAGCCTCCAACCTCATTGTTCCCCAACCCCACACAGCCCGTTTCTATCTCCTTCCCAAAATCCACAAGCCTGCCTGCCCTGGTCGACCCATCGTCTCAGCCTGCTCCTGCCCCACCGAACTCATCTCCACCTATCTGGACTCCATTTTCTCCCCTTTGGTTCAGGAACTCCCTACCTACGTCCGTGACACCACCCACGCCCTCCACCTCCTCCAGGACTTCCAATTCCCTGGCCCCCAACACCTCATCTTCACCGTGGACGTCCAGTCCCTGTACACCTGCATTCCGCATGGAGACGGCCTCAAGGCCCTCTGCTTCTTCCTGTCCCGCAGGCCCAACCAGTCCCCCTCCACCGACACCCTCATCCGCCTAGCTGAACTCATCCTCACCCTCAACAACTTCTCTTTTGACTCCTCCCACTTCCTACAGACTAAGGGGCACCCGCATGGGCCCCAGCTATGCCTGCCTCTTTGTAGGTTACGTGGAACAGTCCCTCTTCCACACCTACACAGGCCCCAAACCCCACCTCTTCCTCCGGTACATTGATGACTGTATCGGCGCCGCCTCTTGCTCCCCAGAGGAGCTCGAACAGTTCATCCACTTCACCAACACCTTCCACCCCAACCTTCAGTTCACCTGGGCCATCTCCAGCACATCCCTCACCTTCCTGGACCTCTCAGTCTCCATCTCAGGCAATCAGCTTGTCCATTTCAAGCCCACCGACTCCCACAGCTACCTAGAATACACCTCCTCTCACCCACCCTCCTACAAAAATTCCATCCCCTATTCCCAATTCCTCCGCCTCCGCCGCATCTGCTCCCACACTAAGACATTCCACTCCCGCATATCCCAGATGTCCAAGGTCTTCAAGGACCGCAACATTCCCCCCACAGTGATCGAGAACGCCCTTGACCGCGTCTCCCGTATTTCCCGCAACACATCCCTCACACCCCGCCCCCGCAACAACCGCCCCAAGAGGATCCCCCTCGTTCTCACACACCACCCTACCAACCTCCGGATACAACGCATCATCCTCCGACACTTCCGCCATTTACAATCCGACCCCACCACCCAAGACATTTTTCCATCCCCACCCCTGTCTGCTTTCCGGAGAGACCACTCTCTCCGTGACTCCCTTGTTTGCTCCACACTGCCCTCCAACCCCACCACACCCGGCACCTTCCCCTGCAACCGCAGGAAATGCTACACTTGCCCCCACACCTCCTCCCTCACCCCTATCCCAGGCCCCAAGATGACATTCCACATTAAGCAGAGGTTCACCTGCACATCTGCCAATGTGGTATACTGCATCCACTGTACCCGGTGTGGCTTCCTCTACATTGGGGAAACCAAGCGGAGGCTTGGAGACCGCTTTGCAGAACACCTCCGCTCGGTTCGCAACAAACAACTGCACTTCCCAGTGGCAAACCATTTCCACTCCCCCTCCCATTCTCTCGATGACATGTCCATCATGGGCCTCCTGCAGTGCCACCATGATGCCACCCGAAGGTTGCGGGAACAGCAACTCATATTCCGCCTGGGAACCCTGCAGCCATATGGTATCAATGTGGACTTCACCAGTTTCAAAATCTCCCCTTCCCCAACTGCATCCCTAAACCAGCCCAGTTCGTCCCCTCCCCTCACTGCACCACACAACCAGCCCAGCTCTTCCCCCCCCCACCCACTGCATCCCAAAACCAGTCCAACCTGTCTCTGCCTCCCTAACCTGTTCTTCCTCTCACCCATCCCTTCCTCCCACCCCAAGCCGCACCCCCATCTACCTACTAACCTCATCCCACCTCCTTGACCTGTCCGTCTTCCCTGGACTGACCTATCCCCTCCCTACCTCCCCACCTATACTCTCCTCTCCACCTATCTTCTTTTCTCTCCATCTTCGGTCTGCCTCCCCCTCTCTCCCTATTTATTCCAGTTTCCTCTCCCCATCCCCCTCTCTGATGAAGGGTCTAGGCCCGAAACGTCAGCTTTTGTGCTCCTGAGATGCTGCTTGGCCTGCTGTGTTCATCCAGCCTCACATTTTATTATCTTGGATTCTCCAGCATCTGCAGTTCCCACTATCTCCCATCACTGAGCCAACTGTCTATCTATTGACACATCCATTCTGAGGAAAGGTCACTGGTCTGGAACGATTAACTCTGATTTTTCTTTCCCAGATGCTGCCAGATCTGCTGAGCTTTTCCAGCAACTTCTGCTTTTGTTCCTGATTTACAGTATCTGCAGATCTTTCGGTTTTTTTTGTCTATCCATTGACTCATCTACACTTTCTTGCTGCCTCAGAAAGGCAGGCAACATCATCGAACGCCCCTCTACCCTGGTTATAATCTCTTCTATCGAGCAGAAGATACATCAGCACAAGTACATCCGTAGATACATAAGCAACTTAGCCACACATATCAACAGATTTAAGAACAGCATTTTCTCCGCTGTTATTACACTTCTGAATGGATCTCTCAATTTTTACATTTAATGTTGATCTTGCTCTTTGTGCACCTTCTCTGCAGCTGTAACATTGTATTCCTCACTCTGTTCTATTACCCTAATGCACTTTGTATGGTATGACCTAGCTGTACTGCACGCAAAACAGAAATTTTCACCATACCCAGGTACGTGATGGTAATAAATCAAATCAAATCAAATGTTAACGATTCACTTTGTCCTCACCCTGAACTCTCAGTCCTTAGTTGGCTACAATATTCCAATTCAATCTCAAGTCATAGTGCTTCATCTTTCAACTGTGCATTTTCAGCGTTCTGGAAACACTGTTTTGTGACTGTAAACTAACTTGTAATATCAAAAATTGGTGATAGGTTCAATAATCTTAGATTGTAACCTTACTTTGTTTTGCTGGTTTGGTTTCTGTCTCTCAGGCCTCTCTTTGCTTTTCAAATGGCAGCTATTCAAAATTCTGCTGTTCGCACGTTCTCTAGATTCATTTCTTTGTTTCTTGCCTTGTCCCCATTAACTCCCTTTGACACTGCACCTGATCTGCGTTTGTCATTTAATCCCTCCCACCCTCCATCCTATTGTAGACTGTTTTTTCTGTTCTGCTTCCCACCACTCCCCTCGTTCACTTTTTATTATGTTACTAACCTTTCCCAATTCTGATGGAGTCTCGCAGACCTAAAATTTCAGTTGTTTCACTCTCCACCTTCTCTGCTAAACCTGAGTGTTTTCAACTGTTTTTTACTTTGAATCTTTAGCACCTGTGATTTGTTTTGTAATTTTTGCACTAAAATCATCTTTCATAGCACCATCTCTTGTCATTAACTCATTCCGACCGTCTTCAAAATCATGAAGCTCTTTATCTAGAATCCCTGCAGTACCGATGTAGGGCATTCGGCCCATTGAGTTGGCACCAACCCTCTAAAGACCTACCCACCAAACTTATCCGGTGTTTACTGTGACTAATCTACTTAGTATGTATTTCCCTGGGCAGTATGGGAAATTTGGCATGGCCATGCCATCTAATCCGCACATCTTTGGCTTTGGGAGAAAAACCAGATCACCCAGTGGAAACCCACACAGACATGGAGAGAGTGTACACAAAGGCAATTACCTACAGCGAGAATCGAACCCAGGTCCCTGGTGCTGTGAGGCAGCAGTGCTAACCACTGAGCTGCCATCCCACCCAATCTTGAGTCTTTTAATAACCTTAAAAACAATCCAAGTTAGCTGTCACCTGGCCAACACTTCCTGACCTAAAGCAACTTCACATCCATCTTTTTCAACCTTGCTGGTATCCTGAAGTGTTATCTTGACCTTGGGTTCTGGATAGCACCATGCAAATATTAAAAGTCCAGTTACATTTTGATGAGATCGATCTTGATTACACAGTATTCTTTGAATTTGATCTCCCCCTTCATTTAGATTCAATCCAAATTAACAGCCTTGTGTAAATGAGACTACAGATGTATTTTTGGTAGTCTCCTGGTAGGAGAGAAGGTTTAATGAATTATAATGATTCATGTTCTGTAATCCATATATCGCTGCTCTCTTTAATGTATTAAGCAAGTTCAGGCCAAGATTTTCTCACTGCCAGTGAATAATTGGCACTACACAATAATAATAGGTATAATGTATTAAAAATCATTTTTGTAAAGCATAATGTGGCCCCATAAAGCATTAGTTACAGTGTATTAAAGGAAAAAATAGGACAACAAACATATTTCACCATAAATTTATTATGACACCAATTTCATACCAAATCCTTTGAAATTCATATTAGGCATCTGCTCACAGGCAATTCTTTTCTGTCCTTTAAAACATGAGAAAGCCTAAAGGACATTTGTGTGTCAAAAACACACAATAGGCTCACAATTTCTTGCAGCTTCAAGAACTCACTGTGTTTTGCACCAGTGCTGCTGCTGTGACGTTAGGATGGGCCTTGGGGAAGGGCAGAGAATGCTTTGTGAATAAAATGAAATGCAGATCTGTATTCTAATGCTAATAGGGGTCAGCCAGGCCTCAGTGGGTAGCACTCTGACTTCTGAGTTAGAAGGTCACGGATTCAGGTCCCAATCCAGAGACTTGACCATAAACTCTAGCCTGATGTTCACAGTGGGGGTGCTACATGGTCAGTGGAACTGTTTTCTGGATGAGAAGTTAAAACAGGATCCTCTCTGCCCTTTCCAATGAGTATTAAAGATCCCCTACCACTTGAGGCTCAATGAACAGCAGACCCACTTATAAAGCTTGATGTGGGAAGCATTACCACATTGCTGACTGTGGGAACTTGCTTCACACAAACTGGTGGCCGGAGGTTTCTACATTTCAACTTTGTATATACTTCAAAAGTACTTCTTTACTGTAAACCAATTTGGAACATCCTGAATTGGTGAAAGGCAGTGCATTAATGCATATCTTTTCTTTGACAACCAAAATGAAACTTGGGTTCGGCTCCAGTTTGTTCTATATTGAATCTTATACTGCAGAAACAAGCTATTTAAACCAACTAGTGTTCGTGGTCCCCCCAAGCTCAGTGCCACCACCTGCTCCTGACCTCCATCCCCATTTCCAACCAAAGTGTTAACTTTGTTTTTCCTTAAGACAGCTGAGCGCACCTTGGTATACGCCAATCTTATCTGGCATTACTATTCTCCCACGGATACTGCAAACTCAATGTGTTTGCTTAATTTTGAGAGGGCTGATTAAGATGCCATGTGCAGTAGAATGAGATTGAAATAAAATAGGTGAAACAAGGAGGTATGTCAGGTTTCAAAATTGCGCTCAGGGATTCCAGGAACTAAAAGATTGAAGCAAGAGGTTTGCGGTCCTTAAAGAGAAAGTGCTGAGTATGGGAAGGGTGTGATGAATCCTGACCTCAACACAGGGTCAGAATGAAGAAAAGCAAGAGAATGCAGTCGAAGATAGTCCAATCGTTGGCCATTTTCCTCACTTTACTACAGATGTAACTGTTTTCAGTTTTGGCAAAGGTTTGTAGTTCGCGCTGTGGATGAGGTTGCTGACTTGCTCACCAAGCTGGCATGTTGTTGTTCAGATGTTTCATCACCATGCTAGGTGACATCCTTAGTGGAGCCTCTAATGAAGCAATGTTGTTCTACTCCACTGCAATTTATACTGTCTGGTCTGTTATGGCAAGTACTGCCATTTCTGGTTTTGATCTGTATGGGTTTCTCCCTGGTTCTCCATCCATACGTTAATCAACAAACATAGAATTGGAGTTAATGGGAACTGCAGATGCTGGAGAATCTGAGATAACAAAGTGTGGGGCTGGATGAACACAGCAGGCCAAGCAGCATCTTGGGAGCACAAAAGCTGATGTTTCAGACCTAGACCCTGAAGGGGTCCTAAGATGATCCTAAGATGCTGCTTAGCCTGCTGTGTTCATCCAGCTCCACACTTTGTCAACATGGAATTGGACCCAATATACAAACCCATACAGATCAAAACCAGGAATGACAGTCCTCACTATAACAGTCCAAACAGTATAAATTCCAAGCAAAGCAGAATAACACCACTTCGTCAGAGGCTCCACTGATGATGCCACGCAGCATGGGGCTGAAACATCTGAGCAAGAACAAGCCAACACAGTGAGCAAGTCAACAACCTCATCAACAACCCGAGCTTCAGATCTTTGCCAAAACTTTAAACACCTATAAGCGTAACACGCTAAAAATTGCCAGACATTGGGAAACCTTCACCAGTCAACTGAGCTCTACCCGCGTACAACTTCACCTTCTTCACAAATACCTCAGGAATCAGATATTGCCCCGCAGTGTGAAATACAAACCTCCACTCAACAACCCACAGGCACATAAAATAGCTGAACAGAATGGACGCACAATGATTAATGATGCCCATAACCGACTCCACAGGTACAAATCAGAAATTGCGTGCCAAAAATCACAGTATCTAAACTCTACGGACCGACAGTGGACTACAACCCTAGAACAGGCCATCACCATCAATCAGCACAAAACCAAAACTAAGAACAGACATAAGCTATAAGAAAAATTCGCCAAACTGATCCACCACAAAGACAAGGATAACAACTAAACAGACACATCGACAAGAAACCAATCTAAATGACAACTCACAGACACTGAAAAAGCTGTCCTATTACACGGACTGAACTATAATCACAAAGATGTGAACAGAACAGACTTCATGGCCGCTCTGGAGAATACATTAAAAGACAACAGACTCACAGACAAAACTTCACAAAGCAATCCAACAAACTACAATCCCCACACTACACACGATGGAACAAAGGGGACAACCTGAATGCAGCAGAGAGAAAAGCACTAGATAAACTCAAGAAAGACAAGAACATCATAATCCCCTAGAGGCAAGGTTCTCCACCCATACTTCAATCAACAAACACAGGCAATTGGACCCCGTATACAAACCCATACAGATCAAAATTGGAAATGACACCACTCACCATAACGGACCGGACAGTATAAATTACAAGCAGAGTAGAGTAACGTCGCTTCGTCAGAGGGTCCACTGATGATGTCATCTAGCATGGCAATGAAATATCTGAACAAAACCAAGCCAGCTCAGCAAGCAAGTCAACAACATCATAGTTGTAAATGACCTCTGCTCCATTTGAAGACTGAACATTCAAATGGACAAGTCATTTACAACTATAGAAAACTGAGGAAAATGGCCAAATGTTTTCCGTGTGACAAAACGGGGCTTAAAAAATATTGCTATTCAAGAAAACTAAGTACACTAGGGCAAGTTTGAGTGATATGTTGTATCAGGTGATACCCAAGACAATAGGGCACCCAACTCAGCCTGGCCAGGAATAATACGTGATGGAATTCAAAGTCATCAGAGATGCTAGGATTAGAATGTGAGCTCCAAGATCAGCAGGTGGAGTTAAATTTAGCTGTGAAGGTTAGCCAACCCTCAAATTTGGTCTTCTCTCTTAAACACTCTTGAGATTACTTCAGACATCAGGTCGTTTACCATAATCTACTTAATTAAAGCAGCAAGTGAAGTTCTGTCCTGTCTTATAGCCCACTATGTACGCCTCAGCAAGAATCAACACTGGATCAGTCATTATAGCCAAGGAAACAAGTGTGAGAGAATCCCTACTCTAAGTTTTACAACTAAGAACATCTGTGGAAATATAGAATCCACAGTCAGGAAATGACTCTAAGGTTCTGAATATCTAAGTATAAAATCATGTAACTATTAACACAAAAGACATCGGTTGTGAGATTTCGGACACTATTATATCAACACTGACTGGCCAAAACGTATATCTGCATTGTTACTAGCAGCTGTTTACATGTAGGATTTTCATTTAATGTCCCCAAAATTCTTGGGTCAAAAGAAGCTGTGAATCTAATTTGCACACGAGAGACTATAAAATGGTATCCTTAGAATACAAATTCATATGGACTGAAACTTGAAGTGCCATTTGGGGTACAGTGAAGGGGTAGTACGGTGGCTCAGTGGTTAGCACTGCTGCTTCACAGCACCAGGGACCTGGGTTCAATTCCAGCCTTAGACAACTGTTTGTGTGGAATTTGCACATTCTCCCCATGTCAATGTGGGTTTCCTCCAGGTGCTCTGGTTTTCTTCCACCATCCAAAAAAAATGCAAAGGGTAGGTGGGTTGGCTATGCTAAAGTTGCCCATAGTGCCCAGGGATGTTTAGGTTAGGTGGGATAGACATTGGGAAACACAGGGATAGGGGAATGGGTCTGGGTGGGATGCTCTTCAGTGGGGCGTTATAGACTTGTCTGGCCAAATGGCCTGTTTCCACACTGTAGGGATTCCATGTATGAAAAAAAACACAAAATATTGTGCCCATTTACTTCACCAAGGGAACTTTCCCTTAAAAATTCTTGCTATCACATTCCTCAGATTGGGTGTGCATTCTTATCACGGGAGCCTATTTCACACATTCTGGTTGCCTCACCTCCAATGAGACCTGAAAGGTTTAAAAAGGGAATCAGAGATCCACTTGTAGCCTGGTACAGCTCTAAAAGAGTAGATGGACTCAGGCTGGGCCTGTCTCTCCTGGTCATAGAATAACTGAGCAGAAAGGAGACCATTCAGCCCACTACATCTATGCTATTTTCATAAGATCTTTTCAAATAGCGGCATATCCCTAATTTTTAAACAACATTGTACACATTTCTGTGTCTCAAACATTGATCTAATTACAGTGGGCTCTTGTGATGCAGTGAAGGTATCCCCACCTTTAACACAGGCAGCCTGCATTAAAGTCTCACATTTGTAGAATAGGATTAGGCTGTTCTACTCAATTAACTAGTCCTTATGCTCCACAAAAGACTGCTCCCACTCAACCAATCTGGAGCTGAAAGCTCAAGTAGATAAGCTGTGATCTTATTGAATGGTGGAACAGGTCCAAACAACCAATGGCTCATTATGGCTCTGAAGTCTCACATTCCTGTGTGCCTCATCCTATCCAATCAGCAAAATCAATCATCATTTCTCATTTATGTGCTTCTCCAGCTTCTCTTAAATACATTAATTACATACAATTTATCCTTTCCAAGAAAGAGATGTGCTTAATAAGGACCAGTCATTCTCCACATGACAGAGGACAGTTACAGAAAATCCCACAGCTCTGTATTTATGGAAAGACTTGAAAGAAAAGCTTGGATTTATGTAGCATCTTTCACAACACCCCAAGCACACTTTTCAGCCAATGAGGCATTCTCCCTAACTCAACATGGGGAAAACAGCAGCCAATTTTGCACAACAAGCTCCCACAAACAGAGCAAAGTAATTATAATCAAATATCTGATTATTGGGGTGGAAGGTGGCTCAGTGGTTAGCACTGCAGCCTCAGCATCAGGGACCTGGGTTTGATTCCAGCCTCAGTGTTGAGTTTGCACATTCTCCCTGTGTCTGTGTGGGTTTCCTCCAGGGGCTCCGGTTTCCTCCTGCTGTCCAAAAATATGTAGGCTAGGTGGATTGGACATGCTAAATTGCCCATAGTGGTCAGGGATGTGTAGCTTAGGTGGATTATGGGGGAGTGGGTCTGGGTGGGATTCTCCAAGAGTCGATGTTAACTGGTTGGGCCGAAGGGCCTGTTTCCACACTGTAAAGATTCTATGAAACCTCTTCTAATTGCTTGCTACTTGATATTAATTGACAGAAAGGTGTTAACCGGCACATGGGACAAAATTGTCTTGACCTTGTTCAGAGCAGTACCAAGAGATATTTCACATCCGGCTCGCAAGAGAAAGAGAGAGCAGATGGGCACTCGTTTTAAGATTTCCTTGGAAAGACAGCAAGCGTGACTTGAATTGTGACAGCACATGGCTGGGCAGGTGATATGTGCACACTCAAGTTTTGTCTTGGTAATATATAGGTATTTACGATCAGAAGACTGCTATTTGCCATCTGTGGAGTTTTTTTTATAATTTCTCCATCTGCTTTGTTGTCTTCCCTTTGGACGATTGAAGCTTTAATTTCTGTACCATGGAAGAAAGACAGGCTGCGGTATATAATAACAGTGAATCAATTTGATTCATCTGGGCAGCACTGGTGGTGCTTGTGTTTAATCTGCTTGGCTGCTGCGTTGGATCTCCTGCATCATAAACTTGGCAGCGCAAGATATTGACGCAGCCAGTGGTATAGTGATAAAGTCACTGGCATGCAGCGAGTTTGAATCACACCACAGCAGCTATTAATTAATTTCAATTAATAAAATATCTGGAATGCTTTTTTTTTAAAAGAAAAACTATACCTGATAGTGGTGATCGTGACAACTATCATCAATTATTATAAAAACTTATCTTTTTCACTGATGTCCATTAGGAAAGGAAATCTGCCATCCTTATCCCTGTCTGGCCTCCAGAGTCAGAGTAATGTTGCCGATTCTTAACTGCCCTCTGAAATGGCTTGGCAATGCATCTTGATTAGTGATAGGCAACAACTATTGACCTTAGATAACAAGGTGTAGAGCTGGATGAACACAGCAGGCCAAGCAGCATCAGAGGAGGAGGAAAGCTGACATTTCGGGTCTAGACCCTTCTTCGGAAATTGGAGAGGGCAAGGGGACTCTGAAATAAATTTAAAAAGGGGGAGGCGGTGATAAAAGATGGATGGTGGAGCGAATAGGTGGAGAGAAGCTGAACAGGTCAAGGAATCGGGGATGAAGCTAGTAAAGGAGAGTGTAGGTAGGGATTTGGGATGGGGCTGGTCAGTGAGGAGGGAGGAGCAGGTAGGTGGGAGGGAACACAGGCAGGTCAAGAGGGCAGGGATAAGGCTAGTTGAGGTGAGTGTAGGTAGGAAGTGGGAGTGGGAGGGTTGATCAGTGAGGTGGGAGGAGCAGATAAGTGGGAGAAAAGACAGACAGGTCAAGGATGTGGGGAGAAGCTGGGCTGATCTTGGGATGAGGCTGGGGGTGGGGAGATTTTGAAGCTTGTAAATTCCACATTGAGACCTTTGGGTCGTAGGGTTCCCAAGTGGAATATGAGGTGCTGTTCCTCCCAGTTTTCGGGTGGCATTGTTGTGGCACTGGAAAAGGCCCAGGATGGACATGTCGTCCAAGGAGTGGGAGGGGGAGTTGAGTGGTTCATGACTGGGAGGTGTAGTCATTTGTCATGAACTAAGCATAGGTGCTCCATAAAACTATTGGCTATACCAGTGATGCCCATATCCCATGAAAATATCAATTCATAGAGTTTTTAACAACATGGGAAAAGGCCCTTTGGCCCATAGTGAGTAAAGGAATAGCAAGGGTGGATACTGTCTCATTGAAATGGCAATGGGGAAAACTGGGCTAAATTATAAAGATAGATTCCATAGACAATGCAGAGCAAAAACTGAATAGTAAAAGCGTAGAAATGAGCCTAGGCTGGAGTTCCATTATCTGGCTCTCTGTCCAAAGTCCACCCTCTGTAACATGTGTTTGTTCAAAACTGTAGGTCATTCCTGCTTAGATTGGATACCTGTGGGTTCAATCCTGTTCCAAAAGTGGGTAACTTTGGTGAGGCCTCAGATGGATGAAAAGATGCACAAAAGGCAGTGATTCGTTCCTTCCCCAGGCCACAGGAGGCTGTTTTATGGAAATTGCTTCTGTTCGACAACTAACCTGAGGTTATAGCTTTAACCAGAGTCAGAGTAGATTCCCAAGAGACAGGGATTATAAGGCATTAGGGAGCTTGACCTGAAGTCTCTATTGTTGGTTAAGTGTGGATTTGAACCAGATTAGTGTAGATTTAGGCTCGATTCCCTGTAGATAATGAGGTAGCTCATTTCAACTGAAGGGAAAATAGGAAATCTTCAAAACCCGAGGATGTGGAGTAGAAAACAAAACAGCCAGGGCACTAAATAGCCAATTACTCCACTGGATAGTTCATGGGGACATCAAGTGAGGATAAACTCTTCCCTTAGCTGTCGTTCAGATAAGGTAGTGGATGGTAGCCAATGCCACGGGAACAGGAATCAGCACATTAGTCGAAAACTTAGGCGTGGAGGAAGAAAAAGATGCCAAGTTTGCGAATTCATTACCAAGGTAATATAATTTATGCTGACAATTATTTTAATATTAATGAAATTATGCAGATTTTCAGTGAAGAATAATTATGTTTTAATTTGAAGGTGTGCTGCTGTATAATCCCATGTTTGAACTCAGAGGGAGGGATGCTTGGATGAATAACATTTGAGATGGAAGCACAGCAAGGAAGGAAGAATGTTGTTTCCCTGACAACCACTCGTTGCCGTGTTTATAGGCTGAAACATTCTCAAACAAGGAAGAAGCAGCACCTTTCCCTGGATGTCCCAAAGAACCTTTCACTTCAAAGTGCAGTTGCTACTGTAAGGTAGGCATTTTGAGCACAGCAATGTCACATGAAATGAGACAACTGACCAGCCAGCCTGTCTAGGTGGTATTGGTTGAAGATGAATACATTTTGAACGCTGCTAGAAGGTGTTTCTCACACACTTGAAACATCGAAACATAAGAGGTAGGACAGTCAGGCACTCTAGCCTGTTCTGCCCATTCAATGGGAACATGACTGATCATGGCCTAACTCAATATACCCGCGTTTGGCCCATTTCACTTAATACTTTTGCTTAACAAAAAATTAGCTATTTGAGATTTAAAACTAACATTAACCCAGCATCAACTGCCCTTTGTAGAAGAGAGTTCCAGACCTGTAACATCCCTTGGGTGTAGAATTGTTTCTGAACATCTCTCCTTGAAGTAGGATAAAGGATGGACATTCCACAGGGATCAGTGTTGGGTCCACTGTTGTTTGTCATTTATAAATGATTCAGATGAGAATTTAGGAAGTATGGTTAGTAAGTTTGCGGATGGTGTAGGGAGAATGTTCTAAACCGGAAAGGGTGCGAAGAAGATTGACAAGGATGTCACCAGGACTGGAAGGTTTGAGTAATGAGGAGAGGCTGGATAGGCTGGGGCCTTTTTCCCTGCAGCATAGGAGGCTGAGTGTTGACTTCCTGGAGGTTTACAGGGTTATGAGGGGCATGGATAATGCGCATTACCGATACTTTTCCCAAGGGCGAGGGAGTCCAAAACTGGAGGGCATGGGTTTAAGATAAAAGGATCTAAGATTTTGAAGGGGTGGGTAACACGATGGGCAATACTTTAGTGCAGAGGCTAGGGGTATGTGGAGTGAGCTGCCAAGGGAGGTGGTGCAGATGAGTGCAATTACAACTTCTGGAAGATGCTGAGACAGGTACATGCATAGGCAAGGCTTAGAGGGATAAGGGCCAAACGCAGGCAAGTGAGACTACTTCAGTTTAACAAACTTGGTCCGCATTAAGGAGTTGGGCCAAAGGGCCTGATTCCATGCTGTATGACTCAATACTGTATGAAAATTGGTTATAGTGGACAGTGAAGAAGGTTATCTAAGTTTAGAAAGGGATCTTGATCAATTAGGCCAAAAGGTCATGAAAATAATGGGGTAATAATTGTATCAGAGATAGTAGGAACTGCAGATGCTAGAGAATCTGAGACAACAAGATGTAGAGCTGGAAGAACACAGCAGCAGCTTGGCCTGCTGTGTTTATCCAGCTGTACACTTGTTGTCTCTGGGTAATAATTGTAGGGGGTTTCAACGTCCTCAATATTAGCTGGGAAAGACAAAATGTGAAATGCATAGAGGAGGTGGAATTCTTAAAACGTGTCCACAAGCACTTTTTCAGTCAGTACATGGAAAATCCTATAAAAAGAGAGGGCAATATTGGACATAATTTTATGAAATAAAAACTGAAAGAACTGCGGATGCTGTAAATGAGGAACAAAAACAAATTTTCTAGAAAATCTCAGCAGATTTGGCAGCATCTGTGAAGGAAAAAACAGATTTAACGTTTGGGTCCGGTGACCTTTCCTCAGAACCATTTCCTAATTTTAGCAAAGGAAGCGGGGCATGCGGTAGCCGTGGCAGTGGAGAGAATATAGATGATAGAACACAGAACAATACATCAAAGGAAAAGGCCCTTCCCTTTCTCATTTCTGTGCTAATCTTGATGCCAATTTACACCCATCCCAATTATCTTCAGATGGCTTGTATCCCTTTATGCCCTACCTGTTCATGTGTCTGTCTAAATGCCTCTTAAACGTTGCTATCATATCTGCTTCTACCATCCCCCTTGCAGTGTGTTCCTCTGCGTAAAAAATTTACCTTATACATCTCATAGAGTCGTACAGCATGCAAACAGACCATTCGGTCCAACTAGCCCATGCTGAACATAATCCCAAACAAAACTAGTCCCACCTGCCTGCTCATGGCCCATATCACTCCAAACCTTTCCTATTCATGTACTTATCCAAATGTCTTTTAAATGTTACAATTGTGGCCACATCCACCACTTTCTCAGGAAGTTCATTCCACACACGAGCCACCCTCTGTGTAAAAAAAAATTGCTCCTCATGTCTTTTTTAAATATCTCTTCTCTCACCTTAAGAATGTGTCCCTGAGTCTTGAAATCCCCCATCCTATGGAAAAGACACCTTCCAATAATTCTATCCATTCTTCATTATTTTATAAACGTCCTACACTCCAGTGAAAAAAGTCCCAGCCTGTCCAGTCTGTCCTCATAACTCAAAGCTTCTTTACCCAGCCACATCCTGGCAAATCTCTTCTGATCCCTCTCCAGTTTGATAATACACTTCCTGTAACAAGGAGACCAGAACTAGATACGGTGTTCGAGAAGAGACCTCACCAATGTCCTGTTTCCTTTAAATTTCACCCCCTTACCTTAAGGAAGTGACCATAATTCTGTAAGACTTGTAAGAGTTTGAAATGTCTCTGCTTAATCTCTTAATCTGTAGAGATTAAGCAGAGACATTTCAAACTCTTACAAATCTTACAGAATTATGGTCACTTCCTTAAGGTAAGGGGGTATTGTCAGATTAGTATGGCCAATCCACCTCACCTGTACATCTTCGGACTGCGGGAGGGAACTAGAGCACCCAAAAGAAACCCACACAGACATGGGGAGAATGTACAAACTCCACACAGGCAGTTGCCTGAGTCTGGGATCAAACTTGGGTCCCTGGCAATGTGAGACAGCAGTGCTAACCATTGAGCCGCTGCGCTGTACAGCAGTATATGGATTTCTTTATTCTTGCATGGGATATGAGTTTCCCTAATTCCCTGCCAGTTCAGGAAGCGGTTAAGAGTCAGTCACATTGCTGTAGGTCTACAGTCACAATGAAGATTTCCTTCCTTGAAGGACTTTAGTGAACCAGCTGGGCTTTTTAACAAAAGTGGTCACCATTCGGCTAGGTTTCAATGCCAAGTTTTTAATGAGTTCAAATTTCACTACCTCCAGCGGTGGGATTTAAACCCATGTCCCCAGAGCGTAAGCCTAGCCTTCTGGATTTCTAATCCAGAGGCATTTCTACTTTGCTACTGGCTTCCCTTGTTATGCACTGGCTTAAATTTGCATAAACGTCTTTTCATCTAAGATTCTCAATTCATAATTGCTGACAGAAAATATTCATTTCATCCTCCTGCCTGGGTTACAACTGAGTCTCCAAGGGAACGAAAAAGAAACTCAAACCTACACAAAGTGTGGAGCTGGATGAGCACAGCAGGCCAAGCAGCAGCTGTGTTCATCCAGCTCCACACTTTGTTATCTCGGATTCTCCAAAATCTGCAGCTCCTATTATCTCAAACCTACACAAGTTTATTTACAACATAGTTTCCACGAATAACAACTTGTCTTGAGATTTTGTTTGCAAACATACCTCTCTGTTTCTCTTTTTGATTTAATTCCGCACATTCTGCCCTTCCACATTCCATTGGCAGAGGTGTTCCCATAAATTAGAGATTTCATAACTTTTTACATTCCCAAGATACTTAACAGCAAAGGAATACTTTGAAATACGGTTGTGTTTCAGAGGTCACACAAAAATTCCACAAAAGAGTGGGTGAAGGCTAATAGCACTCAGAGACCAGGTGATCTCATGCTGTAGGTGAAATAATTGCAGGATGTCTTATATTGGCAAGTAATCACAGGCCTGCTCCAAGTGAAATTTCTTTGATTCAAAACTTCCTGATAATGTTTCCTGTGGTTGGTGGTTAAGCCTTTCAGGTGGATTCTAAATAATTAGATAGTACTATCACAATAAAAAAAAAGAGGTTCTCCCTTCCTTCAGTTTTTTTATCACCTGTGGTTAATATTAAAGAACATTGGGTACCTGGTTAAGCGCTGTCAGTCTGCAAATGGCCTGAACTGTACCTGATGTTTGCCCCACATGTGGCAGACAGGGTCAAATCAGCAGCTAGCTTTGTGTGCAGGCCCCTGGGAGTCCTGCTGGATAGGGTGATGCTAACCTGGGACTTGCATCTACCACAGGACTAGCAAATGAGGCTACGACGCCTGACCATGCCAGCTTGGTCCAATTTGCCACTCAGGTCAGAGCGGTCTCAGCTTGCCAGAGGAAAACCCAGCCCTTTAGGAAGAAGGTCAATGACCTTCTCCACTCTGCCAGTGAAAGCCTCACTCTATCTCTGCCCCTGTATCTACCTCCCACCAAGGCTCATGCTCTACTATTCCTCCTGTTGGCTGCAACATCTTCCCCTTTTGTTCTCACCTACCGACAACTCCTGACACCATTAAACTTGTTCGTCTTCTGTGCTACCTACTTAGTCACTCGGGACTCCTTTCCACTTTGCATATTCTCATTAATATTCCTCAGTGGTCATTCAAAGTCAGCTGGTCCACCTCCCAATGGTCAGAATAGTAGCTAACAGTGATAAGGTTATCAGTTCCTGCTAGTGTAAAGAAGTCTGCTCCCTGATGGTGTTCTCTTCAGGTGAGTAATAGCCATCCACATTTCTCTCCTGTAATACGTCTTTCACAATCTAAGAGGAAAACAGACCGTAGTTGGGCAGGAAGAGTCAGATTGGCCCATTATACAATTCTTGACCCTGCCATGAAGAGAGGATCCTGACTCTCACTGTCCAGGGCAGGGCCTGGACTGGTATGGGAAGCTGCCCTTGACAGCCTGTGCCAGCAAGCCCTGAGCAAGGGCTATCACACTTGATGTAACGTGAGGTCAGCTGACAACCAAGAGGCTTTGAAGCTGCAACGAACAGCAGCTGGACATCTCTGGCTTAGATGATGAAGAGCAAAAAGGCAAGGGAAGGCAAGGCAGGGACACTGTGAGTACCCAACTGGGATCAGAGTGAGTGAGTAGCAAGCAAAGAGCCTGGAGATTCAGCGTCGCCCAGGCCATGAACTGGGCACATGCCCCTGAGTACTATGGACTTACTATTACAGTGATAACTGCCAGGGCAGTACTGAAGTGCAGAAGCATGCTGTAAGTATATCAGTGATGACCCATGAGGGCTCTTAGATGTTGGCACATCTCGGACCCTGATATCTGTGGATGTGGGTTGTGAGTAGCCATACACATAGAGGCATTAGTGCTCAGTGTCCAATGTGAAGATCCTCCAGAGCAAGCAGAGAGCTGAAGTTGCCAAGGGTTTTTTTTGTTCATGCTCTGTCTAGCAGTTGTACAAGATTTAAAGTCAGCAATGGCTTCATTCATTGTGCTTCTGCATCCATAAACTGGCAGGTCATCCACTATCTTCACCAATATGGAGACATAGCTAACTATCAAATGTTGTCAGCCTTGGTATTCCTTAGGAGTTGCAACTACCTGTTTTCCAGAATGCAGTTAGGGAAGTATTGCTTTGAGTTCTGTCCTCACTGTCTAGAGTCGTGATGATTTGTGCCTTTGCAATGTTGGTTAGGGTCACGAGATCTCTTTCGTGTTTTATATAGAATCTTTGGGTTAAGGCATGCTCTCTGCTACCCATTTTTTATTTTCACTGCTAACATGCTGCTAGTCTAATCTGTAGGATTTGATACTTTCTTGATAAAGCCTTTCTTTCCCTGATCTTCTATCTGCTACCTTCAGGGCAGCTAGAACTTACCTTGGCACATTCCACTTTCATCTGCTTTGAGATGATGTTGTCCTAGAAAACATCTTACCCTGGAACCATATTATTATACTCCTCTAGGATTTGTAACATGGTGCAATGATTTAGTGTGCTGTAACTTGTTGAAAATCTCTTTAGCCATGGTGAGAATGGCAAGTGCAAACTTTAGACTTGCTTCAGCAGAGATAAGTTGCTTACAGTCTGTGGTCTGGAACTCCAGGTCATTGCTCATGTTATTGCATTGGGTTTTCGCAGTCTGTCAATACAAGTGTGAAGCCATTACAAAGCCTCAATCATTCTTTGGAGGATCTCATTTTTTTCATGTCACATTGAGCCAGACTTTGTCTGTGTAGGTCATGATGCCAACATGCTGGCATCTATCTGGCCTTTTCTGTTGTTCTGATGTTCTTCTTCTGCAGTCATCATTTCAACAGTCACAAACTATCTGTTATATATCAACCGGACTGAAACATGTTGTATATGAAGAGTCATTCATCAGAGCCTTCAACTCATATCTCTTTAGTGGCCATCTGTTCTTGGTACCATGCTTCCTTCTAGCCATTTACTTGTGTGTAAATGATTCAGTTTCAGTCATTGCTTTCCCCATGCCAGAGATGACTTCTTCTCCTTTGGATGATGTCCACTGCAGTACTTGTATCCTGCTCTTAAAATGGGATGGTTCTGCATATAGGGTTGGAGCACTCATCAGCATAACACAAGACATAATCTGATCTGCCATGCTGTCTCTGCTGATATACAACCTTCTGTAGATGCCAATTGCTTTTCTGAATGTGAACTTGACCTCTCTCACTTGACATGCTGACACTGCAGGATCTCTGATGCCTAATACAATCCTGTTTCTAAATCATTTTTTAAGTTGTGCATCTACACTGGCTTCTGAGTTAGTGAGGTCACAAATTAAGTCAATGAGACACTTTTTCATCCAAATACCAAAACTTGAACATACCCCTTTTATAACCTACTTTCACTTGGCATTCAAAGCATGCCTTCAAGATTTTGAACATTTACAACGTCTGCTTTTTCTGCTCTTTAGAGAGTCTCAGAATGGACAGTCATTGAGACAGTTTTTCCTAATGGAGGTAAGAGTGTAACGACGTGTAGCTTCCCTGGTTTGTTGAACAAATGTGTTGCTTTTTTGTAATTCTGTCATTGTGTGTGGAAAAACTGCCAGTTTTGCTCCAGATCACCTTTCATCTTGACTGGTTCTAGGTGAAGAAATGTTGCAGCTATTTTCTTTTGCCCAGTCTTTCTGCCACGGCCTGTTTCTTTGTTCGTTTTCAGTTTATTTCAATTGTTTATGGCATATTTCTCTCAACATTCCTGTGTTGCTTTATCTGTAGCTGTGCTTTTTCCACAAGTCTTCGACACTCAATCTAAGCTCCACTTCTGACACAGTACTCTGTGCTTAACAGACAGCCATCTGGTCAGAATGGGTTCTTTACTGAAGTGTCTGTAAGATGGCTGCATGCAGTGTGAATGTCCCATGATGGAGATCACATGACTATGGTAGACCAGGGACGGCATTTGTACCAAGTTTCATTTCAAGTCAAACAGCAATGAAGTGCTTCTGAAGTGTAGTCAGTGTTGAAAAATAACTTGTACACAGCAAGGTCCCTTGGTTATGACAAAGTAATGTTTTTTAAGGTGGCAGCTGAGGGTGAAATATCAGGGAACTCCAATGCTTTACACAGAAATATAGAATTATTATCGTGCAGAAGAAAGCCAATTGGCCCACTATGCCTGCCCCATCTCTATTGCCTACGCCAACTCCCTGCTTTTTCCCCCTTTTCTTCAAAGTTATATCTTGACATCTTTATCTTCACCTGATGGAACCTCATTTTTACCCCTCATTCAAAGATGGCAGTTCACCAGAGGGAAAAGCCAGTGTAAACAATTACAGTAACATAGCTGGCAGTGAACAAACCGGTCATTCTGACTCTCTATTTTCAGGTATATAACGCAAATTGTAGCAGCATGTGTAATATACAACCATCGAATCCCTACGGTGTGGAAACAGGCTGTTCAACCCAAGTTCACAGGGCCCCTCTGAAGAGCATCTCACTTAGGCCCTTTCTCCTAATTTCCCATGTCTAACTCACTTAACCTAAACTTCTCTGAGCACCAGGGGCACGAGAGCATGGCTAATCTACCTAGCCTGCACAGCTTTGGACCGTGGGTGGAAACTGGAGCACCCGGAGGAAACCCGCGCAGACCCGGGGAGAATGTGCAAACTCCACACAGCCAGTCACCCGAGACTGGAATCGAACGCAGGTCCCTGGCACTGTGAGGTAGCAGTGCTAACCACTGAGCCACCGTGCTGCCCAAGTTTTACTCTTATTTCCTTTGCGGGCAGCACTGCCCTGATGCTGCACAAGGTTGCCAGCATGGATTATGTGCTCAAACTTTGCCCGTCCATATTGTAATAATGTGAGCATTTGCTTCCATGTCATGATGCATTGTCTGAAAAACAATAAATAAAAGAGTTGGCCTTGGGACAGTGATTTCCCTGGACCTTCCAGCTGTCTAAAGGTTAACATCCACATCTAACCCATTTCCTGACTGTCTGCTTGGTTTAAAGCAGCAATCCAATATGTATTAAAAAAAAGTTAAAATAAAAATCTATCCAACGATTCAAAAGCTTTTTGTGATTGCTTTGGGGTATTGCACGATAGGCATTTCCAACAGCAATGTAAAGTACTGGGTTAAACATAGCCAATTGAACCAGTCTGGAATGAATGCATTAAAAATTATCTTGTCACTATTTCTGTTTGCAGGCTGTTAGCTTAATCTACAAGATTTCAAACCCATTTGTCTGAATTCATTTATGTCCTGAAAGTACATTAGTTGTATCCGTTAGCAAATCTCCAGAGCCCCTTCCTGGAGACCTTGCTAATGGCAGCACCATTTACACAAGGTTACACTGGGAAATGAATTATCCTCCTTCAATTAGACTCACTCGCAGTGCTCGAAGTTTAATATCCGTGTTTAGTTCCTTTGTGCAGATGTGATAGACCCACTGGGGGAAAGGCCAGTCAGGTGAGACAGCACTGCACAGGGACATGGTGTCACGCACATTGCTGATGACGTCAATCCGAAAGAGATGCCTGGTGACTGGACTGGATCTTAATCGTATTGGGTTCAAGTGGAGGGCAGTAATGTCACAAACAAATGGTAAATTTCACCCAATGTTAATGAACATATTAAATATGTAACATATTGCACATCAGATGTCACAATTTGGATTTACAAACAAAAGTGGAAACCCGTGCTTCCCCATCATCATCTCCTGATGTCCAGTCAAGTTACAATAAAGTCTCTCTTGTTATCAAACATCTCCCACCTGTAGTGACATTTCAGCGCAAGTTGATGCTGTTCTCATTCAAGAAGGGAAGGTTGGCAGGAGACTTTATTGAGGTGTTCAAAATATTGGAACGAGTATAAAGGGTGAAACATTTCCCATCAGCAGAAGGGTTGTGAAGAAGAGGACACCGATTTAAGATGTTTGGCAAGAAAAATGTTGACTTTCCTGCTCCTCAGATTGCTGTCTGACCTGCTGTGCTTTTCTAGCTCCACATTTTTTGACTCTAGCTTCCAGCATTTGCAGTACATACTGTCTCCAAAACAAAGTGTGCCGTATTAAAGTCATATGACTTAAAATGAGCCAAGTATAAGCATGCGGCAGCCTCAGTTCATTTAGTTAGTTCCCACGGTGCTAATATCTACAATTGAACACAAAGCATTGGTGCGAGGCAAAATACATTTGCTGTTAAAAGAAAAATGAGCAGATTAATTGCAGACAAAGTGATGAAAATCAATCAACATGTCAGACAGCATCATTGGAGAGAGAACACAAAGTTTATCTCCGGGTTAGTAACCCATCATTAAAACATTTGCTATTTCGCTCTCCATTGACAATGCAGTGTATTCTAGCACTATCTGCTTTTATTTCAAATTTTCAGCATCCACAATATTTTACTTTTGTGTTTGACTGAAAATCAATAATTCTTTCAGCCATGAAAAATGAGCTTTATTGTCCTGTATTTAGGCAACCTTGTTATTAATGTAATAATTTACACGATAAAATTCATGCAAACAATTAGGAACTCAATGTGATCTGAAAGCCTGGCGCCATTGCATTAATAATAGAAATACTTCATTGATTAAAGTTTGCTGCTGATCACTACATTTACATCTTACTGAGTTCGGAATCTCATTATAACGGCTTTAACACAAAATTCCTGTCATCACTTTCAGACAAAAAACAAATATGGTGAATGCTGAAAATCTGAAATAAAATGCAACCGTAAATAACTTCTGGAAATTTGTGCGAGATGCGAAAACAGGTAATACAATAAAAAGGGAAAGAGCTTCAGGAACCCAGCAAGTCTGGCATCAGTCGTGGTGAGGAAGACAAAGCTAATGTTTCGAGTTTGATACTACTCCTGTTCAGAAAAACCTTTTGAAATTCCGCAGTTCCAAAAGAGTCACATGTAGACCAGACCAGGTAAGGATGGCTGTTTTCTTCCCTAAGGGACATTAGTGAACCAGATGGGTTTTTCCAACAATCGACAATGGATTTGTGGTCATCATTAGACTCGTAATTCCAGATAAAATGCAGACCTGAAACACTAACTGTTTCTCTCTCCATAGACGCTTGCTGAGATTTGCCAGCACTTTATATTTTATTTCCAATCACCAGCGTCTGGAGTAATTTGCTTGTGCTTAATAAATGTATGCTTCCTTTGTTAGGAGTCAGACAATCTCCTTCTCACTTCCACCTTTGATATTATTACTCTACAGAAATACATCAAGGTTTCTGCACAGACACAGACTATTCCACCCATCTGGACTATGTCTGCGTGAATACTCCATAAAAGGAACGTCTCACATAGCACCATGTCATTATACCTCTCATTTCCTTTCTGGAGTTATTGAACTGCCCCTTAAATGCATCTCTGCTTCATACAGTCACACAGGTCTACAGCACAGACAAAGCCCCTTTTGGCCCATTGAGTCTATACTAATCAGAAGCAAGTACCTAACTATTCTAATCCCATTTTCCAGTGCTTGGCCTTGTATGCTTTGGCAAGACAAGTGTGCACCTAAATAAAGATAACAAGGTGTGGAGCTGGAGGAACACAGCAGGCCAAGCAGCATCTTAGGAGCAGGAAAGCTGACGTTTCGTACCTAAACCCTTCATCAGAAATGGGGCAGGAAAGCTGACATTTCGTACCTAAACCCTTCATCAGAAATGGGGCAGGAAAGCTGACGTTTCAGGCCTTGACCGTCATCAGAAATGGGTTCAGGCCATCCCCCATTTCTGAAGAAGGGTCCTGACCTGAAACGTCAGCTTTCCTGCTCGTAAGACGCTGCTTGGCCTGCTGTGTTCATCCAGCTCCACATCTTGTTATCTCTGACTCCAGCATCAGCAGTTCCTACAATCTTGATTGCATACCTTAATAACTCTTTGATGCCCCGAGCGTGTCTGCCTCTAACACACTCTAACAGTGAGCTCCAGACTCCCACCACATTCTGGGTGATTAAAACATTTCCTCACATGCCCCCTTTAATATTCCCAGCCCTTGCTTTAAATCTATGCCTCCTCGTCAATGATCCCTCCACCAATGGGAACTGTTCCTTAATAAAAACAGGAAGAACTGCGGATTCTGTAATTCAGCAACAGACACTGAAAATACTGGAAAAGCTCAGCAGGTCCGTCAGCATTTGTGGAGGGAAATTAGAATTAACATTTCGGGTTGAGTGACCCTTCCTCAGAATAGGAATGCTCCTTCCTATTTATACTCTTTATAATTGCACACATCTCAATCCTGTTCCTGCACCGCCCCCCCACCATCCCCACCATCTCCGCGGCTCCAATTAAAACATCTCCAGCCTGCCCAACCTTGCTTCATAATTAAAGCTCTATCTGCGACTGCAGGGTCCACATTCAAATTAGAATTCAGCTTGGAAATACATAACATAGAAATGAGATGTGCGAAAAGTAGGTTAAATTTCCGCCCTGTGATCGTTCACAGGTAAACACTACTCTCAAAGGCGAAAGAAGCCCTCACTGAAGTAAAGCACAGTCTCGAACCTCATCGAAATGACGCTGGAGGTAAAGCCAGTTCCACACGGAGTTAACGTGACACACAATCTGTGAGAATCACGAGAATCCCGGTGCTACATTTTCCAGGCAGAAAATCGGGCATTAAACAGCATTGTTTCCAGGGCAGGAAGTTGTAGCTGTTTAATCAGCATCAGAAGGGGCTGCAGTTTTCTTTTATCTCCTCACTGGTTAGGACGGACATGTTTCCGTTGTGGAAACTCTCCGATTCAGAGCACTCAAGCAGCTCAGAGTAAACAGTGTGCTTCTCATGCAAAGGCCTGTTTCTCATGCACATCCTGAGTCTATTTTCCTGTTGATAAAGCTTCTTGGCAAGTAGATCCCACCGCCTCTGCCTGTTGAAAGCATCAATAGTAATGCAGGCCGTTTAGCTAATTCCACTATTTTGTTAGTAAACAAGGCTTCAAAAAAAAGAAAAGACTTACATTTCTGTAGTGATACACGTAACCTGAAGGAAACACCAGCATGCTTTACAGCCAATGAAAAAGTATATTGAATGTTGTTGTTGTTGCAATGTAGAAACCAGGTCTTCTAGCAGGGAAACAGCAAGCTCACAAGCACAGTTAAATAAATCACCAAGTCATCTGCTGTTTAGCGAGATAACAAGGTGTAGAGCTGGATGAACACAGCAGGCCAAGCGGCATCTGAGGAGCAGAAAAGCTGACGTTTCGCGTCTGGACCCTTCTTCAGAATGAAGGATCTAGGCCCGAAACTTCAGCTTTCCTGCTCCTCTGATGCTGCTTGGCGTGCTGTGTTCATCCAGCTCTACACCTTGTTATCTCAGATTCTCCAGTGTCTGCAGTTCCTACTAGCTCTGCTGTTTAGCGATGTCAGTCAAGAAATAAACACCAGGCAGCAATAACTTAGCTGCACTTCTTCGAAACAGTGCCACGAGATTGACCCAGGAGAGAAAGATGGGGACCCTCACAGTTTAAGAATGACCAAATCACCAGGACACCAGATGACAACAAACTCTCCAACACAGGGTTAGTACCTTCAGCAGAGTAGAACATTGGAGTGGTCAGAGAGGCAAGAAATAAAACTGTTTCAGGACAGGACAAGTGTATCTTAAATATTACATATAGTATGAGTCACTCATGTCAAGTGTTTCATTTCAAAGTTACCCGAAGGCCCAAATACAATTTGAAACCAGAGTTGGGAATTGCTGAGAAATTTTACACCTGATACAGGAAAAATATTTTTCTGTCAAAAATTCCTTGCAGTGTTTTCTTGTCTTTGACAACCCTCTGTACACAAGTTTATCAATCCTATGCCCCTTCATAAATTTTCCCTTCACCTGTTCAGATACACCTCTGAAACAGGTGAGATTTGAACATAAACTTTTGGGCCCAGAGGTAAGGACATTACCACTGCAACACAAGAGCCCACTGGTCCTTGTTCTATGTTTGAATCATAGAAATCCGACAGTGTGGAAACAGGTCCTGCGGCCCAACAAGTCCACACCGATCCTCAGAGCATCCCACCCAGAACCATCCCTCTACAACCCACCAAATCTACACATCCCCCAAACACTCTGGGCTTTTTAGCATGGCCAATCCACCTAGCCAACACATCTTTGGACTGTAGGAGGATGGGGACGGAGCACCCGGAGGAAACCCACGCAGACACAGGGAGAATGTACAAACTCCACAAAGACAGTTGCCTGAGGGTGGGATCAAGCCCAGGTCCTTGGCACTGTGAGGCAGCAGTGCTAACCACTGAGCCATCGATTTGTGTCAAACAATCACCTTTTAAGCAAAGTAAAAGTCATCACAGTCCTTGAGGCCAGCTCTTGTCATTAGAGAGAGACAACTGGTTTAACGTGAGAGTTAGCAAAACTTGAGCAAGGGGCACGTTTGAGAAAGTATGTTTCTCATGATGATCTGAGCCAGTGTGGGAATTGAACCCCTGTTCACATCACTCTACGTTACAGACCAGACATTCAGCTAACTGACCAAACCAAACCTCCAGAGTATACTAACAAGTGCTCAATATAGACTTCTAATTTTTCTGCAGGTCAATGATTTAAACGCAAGAAGCCAATGAACCTGAGATTTAGATCAGGGAACCCAGAACTGGATCAGAAGACTCCTAAGTACAGGAATGTGGTCAGGAGTTCAATGAATTGAGGACTAGGGTGTGTCAGGAACATGGGCCGACAACACACAAGACATTAGGGGGCCAGTGGGAGGATCCAGTGGAGTTCTGGGGATTCTAGAATTTATGGGAAAAAAAACCACCTGTTAAAAACAAAAGTCAGATATTCACAGAATTACCTAAAAACATTTGCGAGGAGGATTTGGGACCTTCAATTATCAACAGGGAGGAATATTCCGCTATGGCAGACAGTGCGTGCTTTGTTATTTTGACAAATAGGCTGTTTCGACTAATAAATGGTCACTTTGAAAAGTAAATAAGGGAGTAACGCACGAAGGAGGGAAGGAAAAGTTATTAACCAGATAATAGCATTTCCCATTAAAAAGTAAAAAGAAAAATCCTTGAGTCATTTAGAAAATGATGATTAATTGAAATAGATTTGCAATTTAATTGTGCCTTCTGTGAATTTTTGCACAATTTGCTTGTACCTTCAAGCTTGAGGGTTCCATATAATAATTTAAACTTACCTCAAAAGGCAACCTATTTCCTTAAAAAAAGTACAGATGTAATTAAAAAGCAGATTTCAAATCCAGAAGGTTACAGTGTAAATTTCAGAAATGATACAAATGATATAGATGAGAATGTGGGGGGATAATTAGTAAGTTTGTGGATGACATGAAGATTGACTGGGTGGTTGACAATAAGGGGAAAGGTGTTAGTCTGCAGAAGATACAAATGGGTTGGACAGATGAACGGGTGGTGGGTGGAATTGAACCCTAATAAATGTGAGGTGATACACATTGGAAGAAGGAACAAGGCAGAGGAACTCAAGGAATAGCAGGACGGTAGAAAGTTCAGAGGAACAGAGGGATCTTGGGGTGCTTGTCCACAGATCCTTGAAGATGGCAGGTCAGGTTAATACAGTAGGTAAGAAGGCATATGGGAGATGCCTTTATCAGTCAAGGCTTAGATAATAAGAGCAGGGAGGTTATGTAGGAGCTGTACAAGATTCTGGTTAGACCACAGCCGGAGTACGGTGTGCAGTTCTGGTGACCTCACTATAGGAAGGATATGATTGCTGTAGAGAGGGTGCAGAGGAGATTCACCAGGATGCTGACTGGGGCTTCAGTTATGAAGAGAGATGGATTAAGCTCGGGTTGTTTTCTTTGAAGCAGAGAAGGTTGAGGGAGGACCTGGCAGAGCTGTAGAAGATTATGAGAGGGATGGACAGGGAATGCTGGAATATTGAATTTAACTGCATTTATTTCAATACAAGAGTCATGACAGGTATGGCAGATGAACTTAGGGTATGGATGGGAACATGGGACTGTGAAATCATAGCTATTACAGAAACAAAGCTGAGGGAGGCACAGGGCTGGTAGCTCAATATTCTGGGGTACAGATGCTATAGGTAGGACAAAAGGAGAGGCAAGAGAGAAGGGGAAGTAGCACTTTTGTTTCAGGAAAGTGTGATGGTATTACTTAGTATACTCCTGCAGGATCACCCAAGGAAGCTATATCAACAACAAGGAGGCATAATTTTAAGGCAGAACTGAGAAATAAGAGAGGTGTGATCACTTTGAAGGGATTGTACTATACGATCCCCAGTAGTCAGTAGGAAATTGAGAATCAAATATGTTGGGAGATCGCAGTTAGCTGTAGGAATAATGGAGTTGTAATTGTAGGGAATTTGATTTGAGCTATCCAAACAAATTCTAGGGTACCAAAGTGACTTGGATGGGGAGGAATTTGTTAAGTGTGTTCAGGAAAACTTTCGCAATCAATACGTAGATGGTCCTACTAGGGAAGGGGCAAAACTCAACCCGCTCTTGGGAAATAAGGCAGGGCAAATGACCGAGATGTTAGTGGGGAGCACCTTGCGGCCAGTGACGATAATTCTATTCATTTTAAAATAGTGATGGTAAAGGATAGGTCTGGTCCACAAGTTAAAGTTAAAGATTTGGGCAAGGTCAATTTTGATGGTACTAGATGGGAAGTTCCAAAAGCTGATTTGAGAGGAGGCTGTTCATAAGTAAAGGAATGTCTAGCAAGTGGGAGGCTTTCAAAAGTGAGAAAGTGAGAGTTCAGGACCAGGACTATCCCGATTGTGTGATGTGTGAAGGGCAAGGCTGGTAGAAGTAGGGAATATTGGATCAGTAGAGACTCTGATAAAGGAAAGGAAGGAGGCATATGTTAGGTATAGGCAGCTGGGATCAAGTGAATCCCTTGAGGAGTTATAGTGGGTTAGGGATACAGCAAAGTAGGAAATTAGAGCAGCAAAATGTGACCATGAGCTGACCTTATCTGCCAAAACTCAGGAGAACACAAAGATTCTAAAAGTATATTGAGGGAAAAAGTGCACCACAGTGGCTCAGTGATTAGGACTGCTGCTTCACATTGCCTAGAGGCTTGAGTTCCATCCCACCCTTGGGCAACTGTCTGTGTGGAGTGTGCACATTCTCCCCGTTTCGTTGCGGGTTTCCTCAGGGTGCTCCTGTTTTCTCCCACAGTCCAAAGATGTGCAGGTTAGGGTGGATTGACCATGCTAATTGCCTCTAGTATGCAGGTGAGGTAGAGATGGGTCTGGGTGGGATACTCCTTTGAGGGACAGTATGGATTTGATGGGACAAATGGCCTGCTTCCCCACTGGATGGATTCTATGAACACAGTTAGAATATAATAAATGGAAGAATTGGCATTTCTTTACTCTGTTGAAACACTTGACAAGATAGCATATTACATAACCAGCAACTGTTCCAATATAGCAGCATCCTATAAACACACTCCTGGCAAACACATAATTATGATTCTCACATGCTGGCTCTCTCCAGTCCAGTACAATCTGCCCCTTTTGATTTTTAAGAGCAACTTCACTGCCTACAACTTCACTCAAGCAGCTAAGAACTCAAGCTTCTAGCACCAGCTGCCAGCAGAAGCCTTCTCAACTAACTCAAACCAAAATCAAAATCCTTTTCAGGGCTTGGTGAGCCTGACCCGCACACTCAAGATTCTTTTGTCTTACTTTTTCAAAGAACACCAAGGGAGAACTTAAAGCTGTTTATCAACTGCCTGTTGGAAGGAGACATTTCAGTACCACTGTGGCAACACCCATCTGCAAGAGAAACAGCACAGAACACGTCTCTCTTAAAGGTACAATCTCATCACGAGGTCGATGGCCCAGTGAGTCAACTGCAGACCTTGATAAATACACCACCTCTGCACAGAGGAATGATACGCAGCAGCAATTCTCCAGCGAGCCAGGCTCCTGGGTACAAATCCCAAACTTAGAGGCAAGGAGCACAGAAAACAGAAGCATATGAACACAAGAAATAGCTGCAAAGGCTATTCTGCCCTTCAAATCAAGGTATATGGGAATGTCGAAATTGCATCACATCAGCCGTGCTTTATTGAATGGTGGAGGGGTTGAGGGCTGAATGGCCTACTCCTGCTCTTATTTTGACAGTTCATGAACATGCCCTGCCACTGAACGCAATTGCAGCAAGCCTCTTACCTCAATTCCATCTCCTCTCACGATGTCAATATTATGAAATTCCTGAATATCCAAATATTAGCCACCTCCGACTTGAATAGTCACAGTTATCTGGTGCAGATCATTCATAGAAACAGAGAAACATAGAAAACTGGAGAAGAAGGAGGACATTCGGCCTTTTGAGTCTGTTCCCCCATTCTTCACGACCATGGCTAATTGTCCAACTCAGTAGCCCAATCCTGCTTTCTCCCCATAACCTTTAATCCCATTTGCCCAACTGCGATATCTAGCTGCCTCTTCCAAATAGTTGCAGCTCTTTGAACAAATAACTGCTATCTGCATTGCATCCCTGAATGGCTGGCCCATTATTCTGAGGCTGTAAACTTGTATTTTTAAGTTGAAAGGAAACAGAGTACAGATGGAGGCCGTTTGGCCCAGCCAATCTATGCTGGTATTAATGCTCCACTCGAGCATTCTCCTGTCTTTCCATATCTAAACCTTCCATTGTAAGGAATACATCTCTTTCACTATCATATTGTTTATTGAGCTTCTCCTTTAAAGCATCTGAAATAACTTCATTACTCTGTCACCAAGTCATCGTCTATTTGCACATACATAGTACATGACACTGACCCTGCTAGCTCAGAGCCAGCTCTCAGAGTGAACAGAACCCCTGACACTCCTGTTTATATTTGTCAGCCAGGCCTCCCTAATGGTACCAGCTTAACAGCCCCAAGCGGGGAACCGATGGTCTCTGAAGTCCACCTGGCTGACCTCGTTCCAATCATTATTTGTTTCAACCAATTCTTGTCAGAGCATGTTCCACATTCTCATCACTCTCTTTGGTAAAGAAGTTTCTTCTGAATTCACTATTTCTCGAAAGCCATCATTTGTAGAGTTGGTGACCTCTTATTATACTTTCCAAAAGACAGGAAACATTCTCTGCATTCACACTGACAAAACATTTTAAGGTTCTCATTTTGAGCCTTCTTTCCTGAAGAGAAAATAGCCTCGAGATCCTTTCTTGATGTGTACACCCGTACCCTCCTGCTATCATCCTTGTAAATGTCCTCTGTCCGCTCACCAGTGCCTATATTCCCTTACGTAACATGGTGATGAAAACTGCATGTTCCAGTCTAACCAAAATTAAACACAGGTACAGTGTGACCTCCGGACTTTCCAAGTCTGTCTGTCCAGGGGCAAAGTCCAGTGCTTGGTTTACTACTTTTCAGAGTTTCACAATTACAAAGCCAGGGAGGGAGGTTTCTCAACATCTGCCTTACCAGAGGCCTAAAGAATATTGTATGCTTCAATTAAATTGTAAGTTCGATCCATATATTCAATGCTCACAACAAAGACTCATGAACATGATGAGGAATTAGGTCATTCCCCTCCCAAAATAATAAAGGGGGTCAGCTAAGGTTAGCAATGATCTTGATTTGATATGCTCTGTTGCGTGAGTGCTTCTTGGCACTGATTATGCTGACCTTGGCTTGCTCACCCGTCAGTTGTTAGATTTAGTGGCCTCAGGGGCTTTGGCCTAACAAATATATATATAAAAAATCATAGTCTGGCCTATAGCAATCCGGGAAGTCATTATTTTTGTGTGAAAAGTAACTCCTGAGGGAATTTCATGAGGAGACCAAGCAGTTACTTTTGTTGTGTCTCTTTGATGTCTCTTTCCTGCTACACAATTGGTGAAAGCAGACTGGACAATAGCCAGGATGAACACAATGAGTCAGCTTTTTCTCTCACAAACTCACACAGGATCTCTGGTCCACCAGACCACAGTGACACGGCACAGGGAGCAGAACTTCTCCCTGGGGTTAAGGTGGGTGCAAACCCATTCTGCATTGAGCCAGGAATTGGTAGTTCGGGTAGTCACGGTCCCCACGGCTGTGACAAAATAGCCTCCCCTTCCATCACCCTGATACCAGCTGGAAAGGACATGTGCATGGAGAGAGTGGACAAGGATTTGGAGTCATCGAGCTATGCAGCACCGAAACAGGCCCTTCTGTCCAACTCTTCCATGCTGACCAGATATTCTAAGTTAATCTCGTCCCATTTACCAGCAATTTGTCCATATCCCTCTAAATCTTTCCTTTTCATATACACACCCAGATGCCTTTTAAATGTTGTAATTGTACGTGCCTCCACCTCTTCCTCTGGCAGTTTATTTTTTACATGCTTCACCCTCTGCGTGAAAAAGTTGCTCCTCAGGTCCCTCTTAAATCTTTCCCCTGTCACCTTAAACTGATGCCCTCTAGTTTTGGACTCTCCTGTCCTGACCGTGACTATTCTCCTTATCTATGCCTGTCATGATTTTAGAAATTTTTATAATGTGACCCCTCAGCCTATTCAGCCTGTCCCTGTAACTCAAACCCCCTAAAACCCTGGCAATATCCTTGTAAATCTTTGTTGCATCCTTTCAAGTTCAACAACATCTTTCCTACAGCAGAGAGACTGCAATTGAACGCAGTATTCCAAAAATGGCCTAACCCATGTCATGTAGAGCCACAATCTCCCAATTCTAATGCTCAATAAAGGCATGCGTACTAATTTGTCCCTCCGTCTCTTCCTTGGTGAAATAACACAGCAACATTCAGCACTTACATAAAAACCAGGGAAAATCTGCAAAGCTTTAAACTCATGGAATGAATGGGTACCTTTGGGAAGGAAGGGGTCATATTGTTTGTGGGAGGAGTTGGTTCCTGGAAGAAGGATAAAACACAAACGCCTTAATGACATAACACAGCAGTGAACGTTGTCAGAGAGTGAATACTAGGGCCGGACATTCCTGGAAATGGGGTCGGGAACAAAGTCAGAATCTAGCCAACTCCTTCCTAACCCTAACTTGTCTGCAGCACAGAAGCTACCTGACCAAGAGCAATGGGTAGTCAGAAAGGCTCATTTGTTAGTGATTTGGAGCAAAGGCAATCCCAGTGGTAGCACTTCCCCGTTAGAGATGATCTCCCTGCCCTCGTATTGAGGTCAAAGCTAAGAAAGCTAATAGCAGCAGATAAATGGGAGCACCACCTGTATGATCTCCATCTACATCCACCCCACCCCATCCCTCCCTCCTGGACATACACCACTCTGAGTTGGAATCTTTTCCGAAATACTTTCTTGTTGCTGTCTCCTTCCTGAATTGCACCATGAATGCGCCTACTTCATAGGGCCGGCAGTGGTTCAAGAATGCAGCTCACCACCACCTTCTCAAGGTTAATTAGAGATGGGTGACACATTGGGGCTCAGTCAATGATGACCACATCCCCGTAAGGTTAATTGAGTTGAGTACATAAGGTTAACTGTTAAGCGAAAGCAGTATTTAGGGGAAACTACCTGCCAGTTCCAGTAGATTCACTCTCTAAACAGGAAGTTTGCCTGAACAGCTAGCAATTTAAGTAGCACCTTTCCCATTGGATAGTCCAAAGTATGCTACAGGAAACCAAGCCAACAGGGGGCAGTGTAAGGCAAGCTTGGTCAGAGAACTAGGCTTCAAGGAAGGTCTTAAAGGAAAAAAGTGAGATGACAAGCAAAATGGCTCGGGGAGGGAATGCCACAGTTTCAGACATAATCTTCAATGATGGAAGTGTAGGATGTACAAAAGGTCAGAATTCGAGAACTACATCATCCATAGAAAGTTGCAGGACTGACTAATGTTAGAGAAGGGAGGTAGAGATGGGCAAAGCCATGGAGGGGTTTGAGCACGAGAGTAAATATAGCTTATTTGCTGCCACGTTGACACCCAAAACAGCAATGACTAAATGTAAAGAAAACTTTGGGGCTGTTGGGAGCGCTTTGAGGTACAATCAGAATGACAGCTTCATTTTAATAGAAGTTTCGAACAAGCAGGGGATGGGAGAGAAATGGATCAAGGAGATAGGGATGAGAGAGGCAGGGATAACAGGGATAGGGATAAGAGAAACAGAAATGAGGGGAGGTAGGGATGAGGGAGTCAGTGCTGGGAGAGATAGCAATAAAAGAGACAGCAATTTGAGAAGGAGATGGACGAGGAAGCAAAAAGGATCAGAGTCACAGGGATAAGAGAGTCAGGAATGAAGGTGTCCAGATTGGAGAGACAGGGTTCAGAGAGACAGGGTTTCCTATTAATCTTTGGTGGTGACCCATGGTGTTAGCCTTGGAAATCTTGGGCTTGATATTTTCTGAGCTACAAAGATCCTGTACAACACACAGGTGCATCAACAATGTGAGGCATTGCCAGTTTGCAGCTAGACTAAAAGTTCTCTCCCTAGGACGTCCTCTCTTAATTTATCCCACTCCTATTTCTCGTCTCCATGTGGCAAGGCACCTGGGTTGCAGAATCAGGGTCTCTGATAGTCTGCACCCCAGAGCAATTTTACATTAACATGTCAAATTTATGATGCATTCAGCCCATGTACATAAATGCTTTGTTCCTTCTTGTCCTCATAATTTACAACTTCGCCAAACGGAAATATTTCAGACAAGTTACTGTGTTTCCTAACAATTCAACAAAGAGATAAAGACTGACCCCTTGGCAACTCAGGATTAAAGCAGTATACTGCAACAGGCAAAGTGGTCTAACAGGATGCTGCACACTCACTCGGCCTCAGAACACCCCCACTAATATAAAAACTACAAAAGCAACTCTGTTTAAGGATCCACATGGCGACGTACACAAGAGCCTCCTTTAAAAAATATGGCTGGATGCCTCTTGAGAGTAAACTCAGGCCTGTCAAGCCAATTTGGATTTAATATAAGTCAATTGATCCTTGATTTATTGGAAGATGATTCATCAAGTAATGCAGCCTCTGTGTTGCTGTTCTGTGACCATTAACTGGTGAATGTTAGAATGGTAAGCAGCCGGCAATAAAACATGCCTGATGTAGTTAGGCTGCGGTGTTTTTCTGGCTAATGCATGTTAAACAAAATTTCTCCAAGGTCAGCCCCTGCGCTTCATAACCTCTGGCCTCTCAAACACTGTCCTTCCCTCCTCCATTTACCTCTGTGCCTTCAGCCAAATTGGCCCTGAGCACTGGAACTTCACTTCTGATCTTTGAGCCTTGGGATGTACATTCTCCCCCTTTTCTTGAACTTCTTGAGCAACTAGTACCTGAGACAGAAATCAGCATCAAAGAAAACTCTTTCTTAAAAATTCCTTTACTGTACATTAAAACAAACTATTTGAGGGGCTGAAGGCAATGCAAATTGGCGTTATAGGGGCTTATGGGATGAGTGGGGTGAGTGTGATTGTTGTGACTGGGAAAACAGCTCAAGGCCCAAGGCTATGCCAAACTAAAGTCTGTCACCCAGACCCACAGCTCCTTCGTGACCGTCCCCACGGCTGCGTTTTCACTCACCTGTCCCTGATGGTGCTGCTGCTGAGTCAATCTGAATGAAACGATTCACAATGTAAACAGACTCTCTCGAAATAAATCACATGTGCCCCTTCATTGATCATTATTAAGCCGAATGGCAGCTACATTGTGTTAAATTTATCATGAAATGTGAAGTTAGTAGAACGTAAATTGCTATACATTAAAGGAACTTAATGTGGTTTGAAATCTGTGCTGCTTTATCAGCTGAAATGTATGCTGTAGTCTGAGATTGAGAGCTGCAGGCTCTGAAGGTGCCCAGACTGATTTACAGAGCATTTTCTGATCAAACTGCTCAGAGATGTCATCACAATCTCCTCTGGAACAGGTGGGACTTGAGTTGGGGCCTCCTGGCTCACGGGTACGGACACTGTCCTTGCACCACAAGAATCCCTAATATGTGACCCACATCAAATTGATGCACAGCACAGAAATAGGCCCTTTGGTCCTACTCGTCCATTCTGACCAGGTATCCCAAATTAATCTAGACCCATTTGCCAGCATTTGGCCCATTTTCCTCTTAACCCTTTCTATTCATATACCCATCCAGATGCCTTTTAAATGTTATAATTGTACCAGCCTCCACCACTTCCTCTGGCAGCTCATTCCATACGTGCATCATCCTTTACATGGAAAAGTGGCCTTTCAGGTCCATTTTAAATCTTTCCCCTCTCACCTTAAAACTATGCCCCTCTAGTTTTGGACTGCGATGAAGATGATACCTGAACACATCAGCCCCTGACATGTTGAGGGGACTGGGCAGAGCTCCTTTAGTGCAGCAGTAGCATCCCTACCTTTCAACTAGGAGGCCTGGGTTCAAGCCCCATTTGCTCCAAAGGTGTGTAACAACATCTCAGAACAGATTGACTATAAATATCTTGGGTGTCTAGACAGATCAGACCTGACTACCATTCCTGGTCAGTTAGAAATCATAAGCTCAAGCAGACCTGCAATGCCTGCCACAATCAACAGCTCATTAACAGCTGATGCTTTAGCTCACTCATGAAATAAAGGGTACTTGGGTGAGCCACTCTAATGGCTGAGACCTACAGGACATGATAAAAGTTACATAAAGAGGAAGACTGTCAGCTGAGTGACACATTTTTCAAAGGGGGAATATAACTATCATCATAGAATCCCTACAGTGTTGAAACAGGCCATTCAGCCCAACAAGTCTACACAAACTTTCTAAAGAGTATCCCACTCAGCCTCACCTCCAACTCTATCCCTGCATTTCCCATGGATGATCCATCTAACTAACACATCCCTGAACACTACAGGCAATTTAGCATGGCCAATCCACCTAGACTGCACATCTTTAGACTGTGGGATGGAACCAGGGCACCCAGAGGAAACCCAAACAGACACAGGGAGAACATGCAAACTTCACACAGACAGTCACCCAAGGCTGGAATTGAACCCAGATTCCTGGCACCTCGAGGTAGCAGTGCTAACCACTGAGCCACCATGTCACCCTATGTGATGACACATGGATATACACCCTCTAACTATTAAATTCCGATATCTGAACTTCACATTCAGACCACCCATGCAGAATTCAACATGTAAACAGCAACTTGTAACAATGTAGTTGCAAAATCTGACCAGGAGATGGTGCTCAAGGCCCAAACTCTCAAAGTCCTTCCTTCCTTTCCATTAACTGACTGTGGCCAACACTGTTGACATTTTACCGTGGGTATTAAAAACTTCAATCGACTGCTTTGAAATTAAAATCTTGTCACAAAAGTGATTTCCATTGTCAAATTTTCACTGGATTTCTTCCAAAAAACAGCTCCTTGCTTGATCTTATGACATACTAAAAAACAATGTGTGGTTCACTGTTGTCAAGAGGGAAAGATGATAGGAGAAACAAAATTGTTGGTTCTGAAAATATTAATATTTAAAAGCTTAATTAACTTGCAGCCTTTTGCAACAAAGGAAAAGTCTGATTCCACAGCTTCATGGTGCAAGGCTGCCCCTCTGTGGTCAAGAATGATATGTCATCCAACCAGCCCTGAAACTCAATGCTCTGATATTTTCCAGCGAAGTCTACCCTATCTCCACCTTGATGCATTTACTCAGCGACAGATTCCTTGATCTAAGAAGCACCAAGGCCATTTACTCAACTCTATGAGGGAGGCTTTCCTGTATTATAAGTAGGTGCAGCAGGGGGAATGCAAGCTTATATTAGTTAAGCTAAATTACCAAATAGCAAATAAGCAATAGGCTAAATACAGAAAAAAATCTTAACATGTCTTGTGGACCAGATTGGAGTCTGATGAGAGGAAGATACTATTTTAAGTGTGTGCAATTTATAAACCCAATTAAAACTGAACTATAAAGTGTCTAATTAAAGCTGAATTCATTAACAGTTTCCCTCAAAAAGGATTAACAAGAGCTCACTGGAAACTAGTGACACTACCCAAGGACCTGTGTTAAGCAGCATGTTATTCCCCTTTCATATTTTTCAAAATAAAGTAATATTTTTCCAACCTCATTCCTCACAAGGGGACTGGTTGTAATTTATGGTCGATGGCAATAAGCAATAGACAAATCTCTCGAACAGGGACAAGAAGTTACCACATTTCGGGGCACTGGGGAATTTGATGGGGATTATTCCAGAGATAATCTTTAATCTCTGATAGGAAGTGGGCATTACTGACAAAACCAGCATTTGTTGCCCATCCCAAATTGTGCTTATCCTGAGGTTATTCCAAAGGGTAGTTATGTGGGCCTGGAGTCACATGTAGGCCAGACCAGAGAAAGATCAGCAGATTCTCTAAAGAATAGCTGACTGGATGGCTTTCCTTTTTACAATCATTGACAATCGTTTCAGACTCCTCCAGTAAGGATACACCCCGACACCAGTTTAATAATGGTGCCCTCGGGATTAAGTTAGAGTGAAATTGCTGAAGGGGCACGAATTGTGTCCAAAGACACACTTGCAATGTAGCTCTGTGAATATCTAGGCAGTGTCAACAGCTGACTCCAAGAAACTATTGATCAGTGAGCCAAGCTGGTTGACCATAAGGTTTGGAGGGTCAAGGATTCTTCCAACACAAGTCCAGATAAAACTCCATCAAATGCAGCTAAAGGTGGTGAACACATGCAGCAAAGTAGCAGGAGTCTTTTCATTGCTTGTCCTGAGGAAGGGTAATACCTGAAACGTCGACTGCTCCTTTCCTCCAGGTGCAGCCTAGCTTGCTGTGTTCTGCCAGTCTCCTGTTTGTCTACCTTTTCATTGCTTAGTATGGTAGCATCACGGTCTTAACTCTGTATTTTGGTGCCTGATTTTGTTTGATAATGTTCACCTGGAATGCCAGGAGACAAATGTATTACATTAAAGGTGCTGTACAAATACAAATGGTTGTTGTACTCCATAACCAAACAGCTAAAAGTTCTGCACACAGTTCTTGGGAGCTCGCAGACCTGGGCATATTGTGTACCCAAATGACCACACCTAGTACCATGTGGTATTTGCCCCTTTACCTGGACGTAGTACAGGGCTTTTAAAATAGTTCACTGTCATCAGTCCTGCTATGTGTTTGCATTGTCTTGGGCCTATCCAATGATTTAAAAAAAAGCAGATAGTCCTATTAGATCATAGGACTGCTCTCTCATTAGAGAGAGAGACAATTGGCGTTGGCTTAACTGGAGGATCAGGACACTTTAGGTGAGGGGAGAGGGAAAAAGGAGAATCCTTCATCCCAACCTTAGGCAGCGTAGGAATTGAGCCCATGCTCTTGCTATCACTTTATCTTGTATCCAGCCATCCAGCCAACTGAGCTGACCAGTGGTAAATGATACACCGCCATAGAGTACCTACAGAAAGGCTCTTCTCTTAGATTGCTAGGTTCATTGCACAATGACAATAAATGCTTGCTCAGGTATAATGATTAGGAGTTTAGGCACCTGGTACAGGTGCAACTGCTCCCCTGTGAGAGCTTGAGTAGAATGCCTCAATACCCACATGATGTTAAAAACATCAGGAGAATGAATGTTCCCAATGCAACATGAACCCCTTCAGAGTCATTATCGTATAGAATATCAACTGGATGAAGAGCAAAAAAAAACTCTGAGCTCCAATTTTAAGTTGAAGGCCTTGAGCCTGGGGCTAAATTTCTAAGTTGGCCGAAACATAGATCAGTGAGGAATATTCAACTCCAAATAATTCCTAAAATCCATTGTCACTGCCAAGGCAAGGTTTGTAATCTTTTGAAGTCCGTTTGGCATTTCAGCACAATGATGTCAGAACTGAATACTAACAGTAGACAGCGCAATGGGTTTGAGTTCCATGGGACCTGTAAATTCCTGCTTCCTCCGGGAGGAGGCAATGAAAATCCATTGGCCTGTTCAACATAGACAATTGTGAGAAAGATCACACTAGATTTCACTCCAAAAATCACAGGAAGACAGCAAGTACAAGCAAGGTGTTGAGTAAAGAGGAAAAACAATGTTGCTGGAGAAGCTCAGCAGGTCTGAGCAGAAAACAGAGTTAACTTTCGGGTCCAGTGACACTTCCTCAGAACTGATGGTGGCTGGGAAAACGTCAGTTTATATACAGAAAGTAGGGAGATGGGTGGGGTAGGGAGTAAACAATAGGATAGAGCCCAAAGAGAGAGAAAGACAGTTGGACAGACAAAAAGTTGCGAACAATCAGGCTGGGAGGGTGAATAGTTGTTAACGGGGACTGTTAGTGACCAACAACAGGGGGTGTGTAGTGGCAGGCTGTGTGGTAACAAGGCCTGGTGTGTGGGGTGGGGTCTGGGACATGGGAGAGTTTAGGCCCCAAAATTATCGAACTCAATATTGAGTCCGGAGGGCTGTAGGGTCCCCAAGCGGAAAATGAGGTGTTGTTCCTCCAGCTTGCGTTGGGCTTCACTGGAACACTGCAGCAAGCTGGAGGCAGAGATGTTGGCTAGGGAGCGGGGTGGTGCATTGAAGTGCAGGCAACAGCAAGTTCAGGGTCTGTTGAGTAAAGAAGTGGTTACAGAATCCCACAATGTGGAAGCAGGCTATTTAGCCCATCAAGTCCACATCAACCCTCCAAAGAGCATCCCACCCAGATCCATACCCCCCCACTGCCCTATCCCTACATTTCCCATGGCTAATCCACCTATCCTACACATCCCTGGTGGGCATTATGGGCAACTTTGTATAGCCAATGCACCTCACCTACACATCTTTGGATTGTGAAAGGAAACCAGAGCACTGGGAGGTAGCCCATGGAGACGCGGGGAGAATGTGTAAGCTCCACACAGACAGTCACCCAGGGGTGGAATCAAACCCCGGTCCCTAGCACAGTGAGGCAATAATGCTAATCACTGAGTCAACACGCTACCTGTTGGTTGAAATAAAGTTACCCAAGCACCTTACTTACATTTCACAGCGGATATTTTTGCTCGTTCTGTTATTCCATGCACTCACTTTTTAACCGGGACAAAAGAAATAAAGAAAAAGAAACATTTAAATTCAGACGAGCTGAAAACTTAAATGTGTGATATTAGTAGCAAATGTGTTTGAATGCAGTTTTAATAAGGATTGTGAGCCAAGTTGCTGGTTAAGATGGAGCTCAGAAAATGGATAATGTTCCCATTAGTACCCGCTGTTCAAACACAACATGTAATTCAATTCAGTTTGACACAAAGTCTCAAGAGATCTGAGTAAGGAAACGCTCATTTCAGATATCCTACAGGTGCAGAGTTCCAATTATGGGGTTGATAAGATTGTTATCCATTCAGCATGCATTCACAAAAAGATACTCTATGTTGTGCTTGCTATCAGTTTGACACAACAGACCATTTGTTTCGACAAGTTAATGCTGTCTGAAAGCCAGACGTCATTTTGACAGGGCTTGGGGTCAACACGTGAAATACCCCCGCTGCTACCTGGAGAGAAGAACTCATGAAGGATGTAAGGAAAGAAGAGGGCAAAAGCAATAATCAGATTCCAAAAGAAGGGGGACCGAAACCATCAGTCAATCATGTGCCAAAGCAATTCATCTGTACCAGCTGCAAAATGGACCACCATTCATGAATCAGCTTCTTCAGTCCACAAGACCTAAGAAATAGGAACACCAGGAAGCCATCCGGACCCTTGAGCTTGCTGTGTCATTTGATAGGATTGTGACTGATCCGACATTCCTCACGTCCATTTTCCTGCCCATCACCTTAATTCCCTGATTGATCAAGAATCTTGCTGTGTAAGCCTTTAAATATACACAAGGACTCTGCCCCCACAGCTGTCTGTGGTAAGGAGTTTCAAAGACTCACAACCCTCTGAGAGAAGAAATTTCACCTCATCACAGTCTTAAATTCTCACATCTTTATTCTGAAGCTATGCCTTCTGGTCCTAGACTCTCCCATGAGGGGTGACATCCTCTCAACGTTTAGCCTGTCAAAGCCCTTTAATGGCCTATGTGTTTCAATGAGATCACCTCTCATTCTTCCAAATTCCAACAAGTAGAGATCCAACCTATTTAAACTTTGCAAAAGCTAAGCTTTTGGGGCATGTAAAGAAGTGCAAGTTTGGACAGGTATTGCATGGGTACTGATGCAGAGCACAGATCAGAATCATGGTTTCTCCTCTTTATCTTCTGTTCAAGCAAAACTGTTCATGTATGAATCATGCATATACAGCTTACACTTGGAGCACAACAGAGTCTCATTATTAAAGGAGAGGAAGAAAAGAATGGTGGAAAGGAAGTTCAACAAATCCCCAGGTTATCAGTTGGCCGCTTAAGAATCCTATATGTTTCACCACACCACCTCTCATCTTCTAAATTCCAGTGGGTACAATCCTGACCTGTTTATCCCTTGCTCATCAGATAAGCCTTCCATACCAGGGAATATCTTAGTGAACCTTCTCTGTACTGCCCGCAATGAAATGATATCTTTTTTTAACGGGATCAAAACTGCTGTCAATACCCCAGATGTGGTCTCACTGTCAGTTGTACAGCTGCAGTAAGGCTTCCCTATGCTTGTACTCCAAACCATTTGGAATAAAGGCCAACTTTCCTGATTACCTGCTACCCCTAATGTTAGCCTGCCAGTTGGGCATCATTTCGTGAATGGCATTTTTGCTAAAGAAAAACAGATACAGACATCAAAAGCCCTAGCCACCAGAAACCTGACCCAGAAGTAGAAATTACTCATCTCAGGAAGCAACTAAGAAATTAAAAACTGAAAAAGCTGCAGATGTTGTAAATCAGAAACAAAACAGAAGCTGCTGGAAAAGCTCAGCCGATCTGGCAGCATCCGTGGAGAGAAATCAGAGTTAACGTTTCGGGTCCAGTGACCCTGCCTCAAATGGTAGTAAGGAAAAGGTCGCTTTTTATGCACAAGGTAAGATGGTGGGAAGGGGGAAGGAGTAAAAAAAAATAGGTGGGGATAGTGCCCAAAAAGAGAGAAGAACAGTTGGATAGACAAAGGCAGACAGACAATAATAAAAAAGATTATTTGTGTGGATAGAAAACGAAACTATTTCTGGAACAAAAGGCCTCCTGTTTTAAATCTGAACTTGCCTTTCCTCTCGGCTGGCCTTCAGCGTAATTTCTGTTATTGTTTACATTTTTAGTTATTTAAGGCTGGGATAAATTCATGATCAGAATGGGAGTCAAGGGTTACAGGAAAAGGTAGGGAAGCGGGCCTGTGTACTGTTGGATCAACCATCATCCTATTGAATGACCGTATGGTCTACTCTTGGTCCTACTTCTTCTGGTCTTATGGTTTCCAATTTAAGGATTCACATACAATCTATCTTGGATACAAGTTACATTCAGGAAGCCTGTCAGTTGTCAGAAAAATAGCCATGGAACTTAGGCTAAGGTTGGCCTTGAAAAACAGGGCATGGGATTGAACGAGAGTATGAAAGATTGATGGATCAAGAGTGAGTGTGAAAGATGACTCACATCCTGGGGAGTGGGCAGCAACGAAACAAAGACTTGATTGTCAGCACCCAGTGTAACGCTGTGTTAAAAATCTAAAAGAACCACGAGCAGACAGATTGTTGTGACAAGAGCTGCAGCAGGTGAATTCTAAATGGTGAGCAACAGGACAGGTTGCACGCATATGCTTCAACAAACCCTCAGGGGCCAACAGCTGAGCTGTTGCTGGGCTACTAGTGTCAACAGGGGGACTTGTCCAGTAATGGCTCTTCTGTCTATGCTGAATATAAATCATTTCAAAGAGTGACCTGGGCATGTTTCAAACACGGGCGAGGGAGGGGAAAACCTGTAACCTATCAAGAATACTCTGCTCAGAATGTCAGCACATGTCTGTTTCCCAAAGGATGCTCTGCCAAACAACACAACCTGCAGATAATAAAGTGTGGAGCTGGATGAACACAGCAGGCCAAGCAGCATCTTAGGAGCACAAAAGCTGACGTTTCGGGCCTAGACCCTTCATCAGGGTCTAGGCCCAAAACATCAGCTTTTGTGCTCCTGAGATGCTGCTTGACCTGCTGTGTTCATCCAGCCCCACACTTTGTTATCTCGGATTCTCCAGCATGTGCAGTTCCCATTATCTCTAACACAACCTGCAGATACCATTTTCACCTCAAACAGATACAGGTGATGGTCTGGGGGGGAAGGGAGAAGTAATTTGCCTCCCCTGACTGTATTCCTCCTGCAGTTTCGCCGGCATCAGATTGTCCAACCTTTGTGCACAAACAGGTCTATAATTGGCAACTCCATTTCTCTACATGGGATTTCATTGACTATTTATTGGCTTCACAATGAAGGCCTTACATCAAAGGCGAAGCAATGGCCTAGGAGTTTTATCACTGGACTGCTCAGCCAGAGACCCAGGGAACATTCTGGAACATTACTAGGTTTCAATCTAACCACTGCAGATGGTAGAATTTGAATTCAATAAATTAAGATGGCCTGCCAATTGCTGGGGAAAAACCCATCTGGTTCATTAATGAACTTTTGGGAAGGAAACTGTCATCCTTACTTGGTCTGGCCTACATGCGACTCAAGCCCCACAGCAATGTGGTTGACATTGAATTGCCCTCTGAAAAATAAATACTGGTCTAGTCGGTGATGCCCTCATGAATGTTTTTTTTTTAAAAATCACATTAAGTTTAGATAGTGCCTTTCTTCATGCTGGGAGCTGTACAACTTTTTGCTGCTGCGCTAATATTTCACTCGATGTAGTGCTCTGGATTCCGACGTTCCATACTGTTTAGGAGCTGCTTACTTTCCCTTTTCTTCACCTTTTAGTCGACCTGTTTAGCCATTTGATGACATACGTCTGACAGACTTGAACCCAGACCTTCTGAGCCGGACATATGGACACTATCACTGCATCACAATAGCCCAGAGCACAAATCAGTTTGGCATCAACATATAGAGGATATGTTTAATTGATCTGTTAGTCATTATGACACTCGACAGGAGCGAGCAGGACTTGAAATTTCCGGCTCAGAGATAGGGACAGTACCACTGTGCTGCAAGAGCCATACCACTTGCTTTTTATTTACAGAACCGGGCCTTTCTTTCAAAAAAAAACATATAATGTTGTTAGAAGACACCATTGTGCATTTACTTTAAAATACACTTTCCCACCAGCAGGAAAAGACCTGAGTGGCCAAATAAATACAAACAAGCAAAGACTATTCAGGGCAATGCTGTCTTCAAAAGGTGAAGGAGGTGTGTCAGGAATAGAGAGAGGGCAATAATTCAAAATGGAGCTGTAGGGAGAAATAGAGCATTCCAACCCCCACAGTGCCCATCTCTCTCTAAAGGTATTGAGAGCATTGATGGACACAGCATGCTCCCTCTCCAACGACACCCAGGCCTGAACATAACCATGAAAGAGGGGCAGGCAGTTGGCAGAAATGACCCCCTTCTATGTCCCACTGCCGGGACCTGTTTATTGCCAGCTTGGCCAGACCCAGGAGCAAACCCACAAGGAGATCCGGCAATCTGCCCACACCCTTCCGCACTGGATACCCAAAGATGAGGTACATGGGGCTGATAAACAACCGAAAACACAACAGAATATTTTATCAACTAACTAAAAAGAGAGTGCAAATGCTCACATCCAATATATACACGGCTTTACAACACCTCAAAGTAAGCAGCTGGGCTGGGGGTCTGTGAGAAATAGTAGGAACTGCAGATGCTGAAGAATCTGAGATAACACAATGTAGAGCTAGATGAACACAGCAGGCCAAGCAGCATCGGAGGAGCAGGAAAGCTGCATCTTGGGCCTAGACCCTTCTTCAGAAAAGGTCTGGGCCCGAAACATCAGCTTTCTAGCTCCGGTGATGATGCTTGGCCTGTCGTGTTCATCCAGCACTACACCTTGTTATCTGGGAGTCTGTGAACCGTGGTCATAAGGGACTGCTGCATGCAACACTCTCTCCCCCTGGTCCCTGAAGGAATGACGGAGGACTCTGTGTAGAGAGTCCTCCGATGGAAATCCCCACAGCCCAGTGACAAATAAGCATGCTAAGGTGTATGCATAAGCTGCTCAGTCTGGTGCCCATTCATTATATGCTTAAACCTCATCCAGATTTTTTATTTTAAAAAACAACCTTCACCATTTGCCTTGGTGGGATTTGAACTAACATCCCCATAACTTGAGCTTGTGGGTCTTGCATCAGTGGGCCAGTGACATCACCATCACACCCCTGCCTCCCCTTAACACCAAAGAACCAGCTACTTTTCACCCCCCAGTTTTTGGTAATGGCTTTACAGTCATCTTTACACTCTTATTGGGATTTGAATAGAAATACTCCAGAACCTTCCCTGTGTCCCTGGAATAAAGAGCTGAGCAAAAATACCACTAGGCCATCTCCTCCACCATAGGAGACATCAAGTGCGAATCAACCAAGCAGCAGAGAGTGGCTTTTTTATAATTTACCCATTTTTCCTCATCCATCTATTCTGAGGTGTTACTACATACCTCTGGAGTAGGTGGGACTTGAACCTAGGCCATGTGATCCAAGAATTGGGACACTACCACTGCACCTCAAGAGGTTCCCCACTGTTTTTCTGGTTTAAAAGGGAAGTTGAATTGAGGTGTTGGGGCAATTGAACACTTTCCTGTTGCAGATCGATGCTGCACCAAGACGGTAATGAGACATTCACTTCCATTTTCTTTTAAGAAGAGGAGCGGATGGGGCTTTTATTAAAAGTGGTAGCCCCCAAATGGTGAGAAATAATCTATTCTTCCATATTAAAAAAAGAAGAGGGACGAACTTACAAAGTGCAATGTGAAGTACAAAGGCGAGGTTACATCTCCTCACCACTGAAGCCTATCCATTTTAAAATGTAGGAGCAGGAATAGGCCATTCAGCCCATCAAGTCTGCTCTATCTCAGGCAGGAATTTCCTCTGCACAGGTATCTCTGAAAGCAATGGAGGGAGGGAATAAGTTACATTGGACCATTCCCCGAGTGAACTTGGAGCCAGCACTGGCTGATCCTAGAACAGGGTGCTATTTGTTTGTACACTGTGTGCTAAATGCATGAGGAGCTGCTCAGTATTTAGGCATATTGCTCCTTCATCTTATATAAAAACACAGGAATACCCTGAACAATTTTTGTTCAAGATCTGGCACAAAATTTCTTTCACCTTGAAATAATTTACAGGCTCCTCATCATTGAATGAGGATGAATGGACGTGTACAAAGGGATTAGCTAGGACTTTGGACTCCATCCCACCTCTGTGGGTTGTAGACATCTCCATTTCTTAACCAACTAATAATCATGTGTATCTATGCTCATATCAGTGGGTTTGGCTTAAAGACAGACTGGGTGATAAACAGGCAAGTTCAAGAACAATATTCTGGCTTGGGTTTCTTTATAAAACTCTATTACATATTCAAATTAAATACCACAATTCATGGTAATCTGAGATATGACAGCTTCTAATTTTACGGTCCGATTATTGAAAAATGAATTCCATAATAGGGATGAGCAATAAATGCTGGCCTTGCCAACTATGCCCTCATCTCGTGAATGAATATTAAAAGAAAATCCTGTCACCTAATACTGGTTGGTTTATTCCACGTGCCTCTCTTATATGTTTTTCTCTGCCTTCTCTCTTACCTCCACCCATACTGTTGTATGCAAGGAGCAGCTCTGTGACATCACTGTAATATTTCCTCAGGGTCCTAAAGCCCTCACCTACTTCCTTCTCTTTACTATCAGTATTTTGGAGAGTGATAGGACCTTCTGACACCAGGTCTGTGCAAGTGCGATATGATGGGTTGGTGAGGTTAAGACCACAAATCGGCCATGATTGTAGTGAATGAAAGAAGCTGATTGGCAGAATAGCCTCCTCCTGTTCTGATTAAAACAAATCCAGTATAAATGTAAACACCCATCACACAACCTCTGCAGCGTAAAAGGTTTTCTGATATTAATAGACATGACTTGGTTGATGCTTGTAATTTGGTATAAACGCCAAAGAAAACAAAATAGCACCACTGGAAATTGAAAAGTAAAGCAGAATAGGCTGGGAGCCAATCAGCGAGACAGGTGCATCACTTGAGAAAAAAAATGCCACTAGATAATGTATATACAAACTCTTTGTTAGAACTGAGGGCTTAATGGAATATATTTATTGGCTTGGATTCTGATTTCTTGTCACCAGGTTAAAGCTCAGTTTGTACAGAGAGTAGTGAGAACTTCAGAGTGAGAGAGGTAGGAGGAGAACAAAGAGAGAGACAGGCACAGGCACAGGCACAGATAAGTCTGGAAATGGAAATCATTTACATTCCAAACATACTCTACAATTTTTACCTGCAATCACTGTTGACAATCCACCCTTTTTTGAATCAATTTGACCACAGGCTTTAAATTGTACGAAGCCCATCAGTATTTTGTATCTGCAAATGCTTCGCAATGCTACTACTTTAGTCTAGGTGTCTCAGTATGAAACTCTGGTAATCTTGGATCAACAGTACATGAGCCTGCTCATGCAGCAGAAACCACACTCACTCTCGTACCAACTAAAACTATTAGAGGAGTACTCCAACCTGGTTGATTGGCACAATGTTCACTGCCTCCATCTCTGATGCTCAGTAGCAGCAGTGTGTACCATCTACAAGAGGCACTGCAGAAATTCACCAAAAATCTTCCATACAACCTGTGCTATCTAGAAGGGACAGATGTGTGGGAAATCCGCCATCATCCCTCCAAGCCAAGCAACACCCAGATTTGGTAGTATATTGCCATTCCTTCAGTGTTGCTGGGTCGAAATCTTGGAATTCCCTCCATCATGGTGGCTTTGTGTACCTACCAACAGCAGGTGGACTGCAGCAGTTCAAAGCAGCAGCTCACCACCACCTTCTGGAGGACAAGCACTGAATACTGGCCGAGACAATGACGCCCACATCTCATGAATAAAAGAAAAACATCAGGACTTCAACACGCTATGGCTGGACAACCAAACCAAAATGAAATGTAATGACTCATTTTCACAATGTGTGGAGCTCTTAACTCATCTCAGATCACTTCAGATGTATACCCAAATGCATTATTACGAGAGGACATTTACTGTTTATTTGGAAAACAATTCATTCTGGAATAAGGACAGACGTATCAATCCTGAAGAAAGGACTATGACATAATGCTAGTGTCACTCAATTAGTAATGTAGAGGCTCAAGTAAATGCTCTAGGAAGATATGGCAGCTGATGGAATTTTAATTTATTTAATAAAACCTAGAATTTAGAGACAATCTCAATAAGTAACCATACAAACTATCATCAATTGTTCTGCAAGCTCATCTGGTTCACTAACATGTTTTAAGAAAATAAATCTGTTTTCCTTCCCTAGTCTAGCTACCAAGTGATTCCAGATCCACAGCAATATGGTTGATTTTTGACTACCTTCTGTAGCAAGCAACTTAGCTCAATGACGATTTGGGATGCATTAAAAAAATGCTAACCTTGTCAGTGATATTAATTTTCTTCCCCATTTCCACTGAGGTGACATGTACTGACCTGTACTCATTCTGGGTGACTATTCGCCACTTAAACATCCAGGAAAGGACTTCATCAAAAAACTATTTAAACATTGCCTTTCTGTCCTCCCGACCACAATCTTGAACTAGTGCCTTACTCAATGAGCACCCAGGCCGTTTACCCAGATGGGCCACCAACAGCAGTGGCCTCTACCTAACCTGAGGGGCGCTAGACACTACAGTCCCACAGACTGAGGTCCCAGAACCCGTGCAGCAAAGTAGAATAACAAGGTGTAGAGCTGGATGAACACAGCAGGCCAAGCAGCATCAGAGGAGCAGGAAAATTGATGATTTGGGCCTAGAAAAAGGGTCTAGGCCCGAAACATCAGCTTTCCTGCTCAGCCTGCTGTGTTCATCCAGCTCTACACCTTGTTATCTCAGATTCTCCAGCATCTGCAGTTCTTACTATCAGCAAAGTAAGATGTGGGACGCCACTGGTGCTCTTGTTGATGAGGAGCATTCAGGTTCACAATGAAAAGAAGATTCTCCTTCTGATGAGATAATGGGAACTGCAGATGCTGGAGAATTCCAAGATAATAAAATGTGAGGCTGGATGAACACAGCAGGCCAAGCAGCATCTCAGGAGCACAAAAGCTGACGTTTCGGGCCTAGACCCTTCATCAGAGAGGGTCTATTCATCTGATGAAGGGTCTAGGCCCGAAACGTCAGCTTTTGTGCTCCTGAGATGCTGCTTGGCCTGCTGTGTTCATCCAGCCTCACATTTTATTATCTCTCCTTCTGATGAGTTGAGCTGCATTTTTCTCACATTATAGAAACAAACACTGACGTCCTATGTATTTTCCCAAAGTTCAGCAGTAGGCATTTAGAGGCATAGAGATATGCAGCTTTGGGAACAGACTCTTCAGCCCAACCCGTCTATGCCAATCAGGTATCCTAAATTAACTTGGTCCCATTTGCCAGCATTTGGCCCATAACCCTCTAAACCTTTCCTATTCATATACCCACACAGATGCCTTTTAAATGTTGTCATTGTACTCACCTCCACCACTTCCTCTGGCAGCTCATTCCATACACGCAACACCGTCTGTGTGAAAAAGTTGCCCCTAAGGTCTTTTTTAAATCTTTCCCCTCTCACCTTAAAGCTATGTCTCCTAGTCTTGGATTCCCCCACCCCAGGGATAAAAACCTTGGCTATTTACCCTCTCTATGCCCCTCTTAATTTTATAAACCTCTGTAAGGTCACCCCTCAGCCTCCAATGCACCATAGAAAATAGCCCCAGCCTATCCAGCCTCTCCTTGTAGCTCAAACCCTCTAACCCTGGCAACATCCTTGTGCATCTTTTCTGAACCCTGTCAAGTTTCACAACATCCTTCCTTTAGCAGAGGCCAGAGTTGCATGTAGTATTCCAAACATGGCCTAACCAATGTCCTGTACAGCATCAACATGACCTCCCAATTCCTACACTCAACGCAAAAACCAATAAAGGCAAGCACACCAAATGCCTTCTTCACTACCCTGTCTACCTGCAACTCTACTTTCAAGGAGCCATGAACCTGCCCTCCAAGGTCTCTGTTCGGCAACACTGGCCAGGACCTTACCATTTAGTGTATAAATCCTGCCCTGATTTCTTTTCCAAAATGCAGCACCTCACACTTAACTAAATTAACTTAATCTACCAATCCTTGCCCCATTGGTTCATCTGATCAAGATTATGTTGTACTCAGAGGTAACCTTCTTCACTGTCCACTACATATCCATTTTTGGTGTCATCTGCAAAGTTACTAACCATCTCTCCTATGCTCACATTCCAAATCATTTATTCAAATGACAAAAAGCAGTGGACCCAGCCCCAATCCTTGTGGCACACTGCTGGTCATAGGCTTCCATCTGACAAACAACCCTCCACCATCACCCTCTGTTTTCTAACTTCAAACCATTTCTGTATCCAAATAGCTAGTTCTCCCTGTATTCCATGTGATCTAACCTTATTAAGCAGTTTACCACGAGGTACCTTGTCAGACGAGGCCACTAACAGACAAGATCCCTGGGCTCAAAACTAAACCAGCTTTGACAATTTGAGGAATAAGTAGCAAACTAGCATAAAATTCTATGATTCATTACTATGATAACCCATTACACAGTGATTTAGTTTTGTCAGTAGCCAATCTTGGCTCCCCCCACCCCCCTCCAAGTAGTGCAAGTGATTATTTTTACTTATTATTTTATTTTAAATTTCTAAGACTGGCTAATGTCCGCCTCACCTCTGAGGTATGAAAGGGGGCTGCAAAACGTTTGCACAATGTTATTTGCTGGCCTTGCACTGTTCAGCTCATTTGAAAACAAGACCAGAATGCCCATCTGGGACCAAATGCAGCTCTTTTGGAAACAAGGACACAATTTAAAGTAAAATCTGGCACACATTCGGGCAACCCGGTCTTAGGCAAGCCGGCTCTTGGGAGGATACGGCTCCAATGGTGCCTTGGCCTGTGTGAAAGAATTGCTGTGCTTTTTGCCATTACTTTTAAAAAGAGAATGCAGTACAATTTGATCCAAGAGACCAATCTCCTTACAAATGTTGTAGGTGGCACCTAAAGGCAGCCTATCCAACATGTGGAAGTCATGACAGCCCATTCCTTCTAGCACCATTTGTAAGTTTAATGTCCTTGAAGAATCTTGGCTCAGTACTCTCCACCATTTCTTCAGCTCAGTTCCGAGGTCAACTGGATGATGTTCTTTTGCTGCTCCTGCGAGGATCAGCTAACTTAAATTTAGTATATTTTTGCCGTGGGTGTTCACTCGGAGGACGGTGGCACCATCCCATTGAGTGACTGGTTTTGAAATTACAACAAGCTTAAAAACTAATATATTCCCTGACAGAAGTCAAATTTCTCAAACGCAGTCATATGACTCTAAAGTCACCTTCCCTATCAGAAAGAAACATCTGATAAAGAACTCTCGGGGTGGGGGGGGACCTGTTTCATACCCTCCTGACATTTTTCAGCAAGATTAGATTAATCAGGGGTGGGAACTAAATGATGGGCCACAGTGGACACATCTGATGAAGGATTTTTTTTAAAAAATACCTCCTCAGAACTAACAGTTACTTTGATAATTTTGTTTCCAAATCATTTATTTTAGAACATTATGTTTTTGCAAAAATTGTCTTTTCACAAACTAGTGACCATCAAGGCAGCTTCTTGCACAAATGGTGCATTTAACAACTTGACCTACTGCACCATGACCTTAACCAACAGTTAGGCATTCAAATAGTACAGCTTCCTGTGAAACAGGCTAAAAGGAAGTTTATTTTTTTCCCATTTTAATTGTAGGGAAAAACTAAAGAATGTTAATTTTTAAGAACTGTGGTATCTTTGATTTTAATTCATTTCTTTACTCATACATTTTTGTTATACTTCCTGCAACACAGAACAATTCAACCCAAGCCCTAAACATAAGCAAAGATGGACTGCATGCAAGCTCATTTCATTCGTCATTTAGAATGCATACTGAAGTCTGCTCTTTCATACGTTTGGGTATTCTTTTACCTCTGGTGTTACTTTAAAATTCTTGTTAACTTAGCAACACCTGTATATTTAACCACACCTCAGTTTGGGATGGGACATTGCACATCAAATCTGGTTTTGAAGGAGGCTCACTGAACCAGAAATGTTGACTTGTGCTTTCTCTCCACAGATCCTGCCAGACCCACTGAGTTTATCCTGCATGTTTTGTTTATGTTGTTTCTTCCCTTAATAACAGCATGCCGTGAAGTTCCACAAAGTCAACGGGGAGCGAAATAAACAATTTCTTGAGAATCGGAGAGTCTAGTTACTTGTCCCACCCCTGACTGTCATCCCTGAGGTGCTCTATACATTATATAGATTGCAGAGGGCTTCTGAAGAGCTATGAATAATAGATTAAAGAAAACTCAACACACATTTTCTTTCACAAAAAATTATTTTAATAAACAAGTAAACAAAAAGGATGGCATTGAATTGTAACTTTTTGTTGTTGTTTAAAAGGCTTATAAAACACTTCACAGTCCTGACAAGCTCACACAGTGTGCAAGAAGGGCATGTTGCACCTGAATTCATCTTATTGAAGCTAACAAAGAAACAGGCCCCAGTTAGAAGTAGCATGGCTAATGGCCACATGCAGCCGAGTCCGCCACAACTGCAGGCAGTAAGTGTGCATTCACATTTAAAAACTGCAGCGTCTCACACAACCGGCTGAAGCTGGTCAGCTGAACTTACTGACTTGCTACATTTGGCAGTAAGCAAGGCACACTTGATTTTTGGTCAAGGCCTCAGGAGTTGCCTTACTATTAACCAGTTTAATTCTGCACTGGCACCAGCTCGGGGAGAGGTGCATTTTCCCACTTTTGTTTTAAACACAGTCTAAGGAAATGTCACGGTTCACGGAAGCAGTCGGAATGGTGAATGTTAAAGGTTAAGTAGCATTCAGCATTAAACAACAACTAAAGACATATAGTTAATTGCTCTTATTTTAGTTTAAGTGGATGCTGTTACATGACAACCGTGTTTAAAAATTAACATTCCAGCGAGAGGTTAACAGAGACTTTCTTATATATAAAAAAAATTTGCTTTTAGCTTAATAGTCAGGCACAGGAAGAGCACTGTTGTTTATATTGCTAGGTGGATGTTTACTGCACACTCGTTGGGAAGACCAATGGGCTGCATTGTATTCTCCAAGGACTGTAGTTGGGGCCCCAATAAGAATGGGGTCATAGGTACCAAAACAGGCAAAAAGGTTTACCACTCCTCTTCATCCCCACCCATTCCCATAGAGTACACAATGCCAGTCACCCATGGAAATCTTACATAGTCTTCACTGTGCCCATGTGGTATGTCAATAGGCTTATCCACCTAATGTGATTTAAGAGCAATCGTTCCAGCAAATTTAAATTAAACAATGTCAATGTAAACAATTGAAGTCTGTAGGTTCTACTCGCTTGAGGCGGAGCTGTGACAAAGAAAAACTTAGTCCAGGCAATCTTTAACTCATTACCAGGAACTTTTTTCTGAATGACTCTCAGGAAATGATACAGAAATCACAATAATGGTGAAGTTTCCCCAACAATGGAAGAGTTTCAGCAGGTTCCCTTCGGTTCCTGAATAGTGAAGAGCTGGGTTATGCTGGAATTACCTGTCCAGTTGCACGCAAGATACAAATGTATTTAGTCAGTCATCGGTAAGTAATTAGCAAGTGACAAGAAGATTGAGGCTTCTGAAAACTGCATGACAAATAAGTCACATTCACCATATGTCTTCAGAATACTTATTACCTGCAAATAAAAGTTAAAATAAAAGTTAGCAATGCTATAAATTTGATTCCTAATTGTTTTCTCTCTAGTTAAGTGACTACACTTTTCTTAATCAAACCAAATTCCATAAGACCATAAGAAATTGTAACAGTAAGCTGTTCAGTCTTTTGAACCTGCTTTGCCATTCAAAGGAATCATGGCTGATCCAACATTGCCCCTGTCCACCTTCTTGCTCTTTCCCTGTAAACCTAGATTTCCCAATGGATCAAGAATCTATCCATCCTTATCTTAAAATGTACACAAGGACTCAGCCCCCACAGCTCTCTGCAACAAGAAGCTTCAAAGGCTCAATCCTCACAGATTAAATTACTCACCTCAGTCTTAAATTGGTACCATTTTTTCCTGAGACTATGCCCTCGGTACTACAGTCTCCCATGAGGGGAAACATCCTCTCAACAGTTACAGCGTCAAGCTCTTTAATAACTCAATGTTTCAATGACATCACCTCTTATTCTTCTATTTCCATTGGAGTAGAGTTCCAATCTGTTTAAACTTTTCAAAAGCTAAGTTTTTGGGATATACAAAAAGCACAAATTTGGACAGTTAGTGCAAGAATATTGAAGCAGAGCACAGATCAGAGTCTTAGTTTCTTCCTCTTCATTTTCTAACCAAACAAATTATTCATGTACAAATCATGCCTATACAGCCCACATTTGGATAACAACAGGGTCTCATTATGAATAATGATGTGGAAAGGAAGTTGGGTAAAATCTCCAGGTTATCAGTTGGAATTTTTGTGCACTTTAAGAGTTGGCAGTGCACTGGTTGTAGTTTTATAGCAGTCACTGCTGAGTTGAACCAATGCAAGAAACAACAGCTTCAGTCCTTGTTCAAAGCCACTTATCTTAAACCCAGGGAACTTGCATGACAGACACACATAGCATCATTGTGTACAAACATCAATACACACACTAAACATGCTGTATGTTAAAGACTGAATTTCAAAAGAAAAATAATTTTGTTTCATTCTAAAAGATAACCTGTAAAATTCAAATGAGAATATACTGCAGTGGGAAATTCAGGATTTTGTGTAGAGATACATCATAAATACGTACAGCATAGAAATTAGTATGCCAAAAGACACAATTGTTTGAGTAGGGAGGAATGTAGCACTCAAGAGAAAACAAGTTAGGATTTAATATTGTAAAATAAAAAGAAGATGAGGATGGCATTGGGGATATATTAAGGGGGAAATGTTTAAGAGGGGTGATGTTCCCAGGAATGGAACAAATTTATCTGAGCATTCAGTAAAAGATGTTTCGAGCTGGCAATCTCAGTACTAAATCAATGATGGGACATTAATTAAAATAGAATGAAATTTTCACAGTTTAGAATAGAAACATACTTGGAACATGTAATTTCTGTTAAGGGAACAGGTAATGCCTTGAAGCACACCCATCGCCCCACTTACTGGGTGTTGGCTGAGCAGTGTATTGCTAGTATCGACAGGTGTGAAGCTGGAAAAGCACAGCAGGTCAGACAGCATCTGAGAAGCAGAAAAGTCAACGTTTCAGGCCAACTTTGCTATGAATGGAGGGGAGCCCAGAAATAGATGGAGGGGGCTGGTACTGGGCAAGGATAGGAGAGATGGTGACAGGTGGATGCAGGTAGGGAGTTCATGATTGGTCCATGAGAAGTGTGGCGCAGATAGGTCAGTCGGAAGATGGAAAGGTAAGGTCAGGTCAGGGAGGTGAGGAGGAGGGAGGGGTGGAGGGCTGGACATGGGATAAGGCTCACGGTGGAGGGATTTTGAAGCTGGTGAAGTCACTGTTGAGGCTATTGGGCTGTAAGCTCCCAAGGCAAAATATCAGGTGTTGTTCTTCCAGTTTACGTTTGGCCTTATTTTAACAGTGGAGACAGCCAAGGACGGACATCGTCAGGGGAGTGGGAGGGGGAATTAAAACAGATAGTAACCAGACGGTCAGGTTGGTTAATGCATGCAGGGTGCAGATGCCTTGCAAACTGGTCCTCGAGTCTGTGTTTACGGTCTATCGGAAAGACCACATCAGGAGCAAAGGATACAATACATCAGGTTGGATAAAGTGCAAGCGAATCTCTACTAGATCTGGAAGGATTGTCTGGGGCCTAGGACAGAGGTGACAGAAAGGTGTAGGGGAAGGTGTTGCACCTCTTGTGGCTGCAGGAAAAGGTGCTGGCCATGGTAGAGAAATTGGTGGACTGTAGAGCTGACGAGAGTGTCGCGGAATGAACAGTCCCCGCAGAAAGCAGACAGGTGGGGTGGAGAATACCATTTTAGTGGTGGGGTCTGATTGTTGGTAGCGTTGGAGGACAATGCGTTGGATTGTTGGGGTGATGAGGATGAAGGGGACTCTATCCTTATTGTTGTTGGCGGGAGGACATTGAGGACAGAAGTGCAGGAAATGGAGATGTGATTAAGGGCATTCTTACGTAAAGAGGAAGGGAAACTATGGTCCCTAAAGGAGGATGATATCTGAGATGTCCTGGAGTAGAATGGTCAGAAGCCTCACAAGACCAGGTTATATTCAAAAGGTTTATTTGAAAATACAAGCTTTCAATCTTACTCCTTCACCTGAAAGGCGGAATAGGACTCCAAAAGTTTGTGTTTTCAAATAAACCTGTTGGACTATAACCTGTGATAATGGGAACTGCAGATGCTGGAGAATCCAAGATAATAAAGTGTGAAGCTGGATGAACACAGCAGGCCAAACAGCATCTCAGGAGCACAAAAGCTGATGTTTCGGGCCTAGACCTTTCTCTCTGATGAAGGGTCTAGGCCCAAAACGTCAGCTTTTGTGCTCCTCAGATGCTGCTTAGCCTGCTGTGTTCATCCAGCTTCACACTTTATTATCTTGGACTATAACCTGGTGTGGTTTCTGACTTTTCCGACTTTGTTTGCTCAGTCCAACATTGGCACCTCCACATCCTGGAGTAGAACGCTTCATCCTGGGAGCAGATGCCGTGGACGCAGGGAAATTGGGTGTCTGGGACAGCATTTTTACAGGAGGGTGGGTGAGAGGAGGTGTGGTCAAAGTATTTATGGGAGTGAGTGGGTTTGAAATGGATGTCGGTGGTGAGTTGCTTTCCAGAGATGAAAACAGAGGTGTCCAGGAAGGGGAGGAAGATGTCAGAAATAGTCCAGGTAAATTTGAGGGCAGGGTGGAACATGTTGGAGAAGCTGAAGTACTACAGCTCCTCGTGGGAGGACGAGGCAACACCGGTGCAGTCATCAATATGGCAGGGAAAGAGGGGAGGGATGGTGCTGGTGTAGTTGCAGAAGTGGGACTGTTCCACAAATCCTACAAAGGCAGGCACAGCATGGGCCCATGCAGGTGCCCCAGTAACCCTTTGGTTTGTAGGAATTGAAGGAAAAATTGTTGAGAGTGAGGACCGGTTCAGCCAAGTTTCTGCTTTTTATTCTGTATTACTAATTCAACTTGATTGCTACCTGCTTAAATATGATTTCAACACTTTACTCCCATCAGTGCTACACAGTAATGGCCTACGAAAAGCCCACTCCTATAGTGCAGGGTTGGGGGTGCAGGCTGCATTACCAACTTGTTGTCCCAACCGCTCCAAAACTTCCCTACATGGACAGACTGTCTTGATTACTGAGATGAAATATGAAACATGTTGCAAAACAGGAGGGAGGAAATAAAAGTGAACATGGGTTTGATGGTAAGAAGAGAACAAGTGTTCTCAGTAATTACCGTAAAGCCACATTTGCGATATCTTTGTTCTAGGTTGTTGGTCACTGCCACTGAGACAGTGTCCCTAGGTGGTAACCAGCCTTTAACCTCAGCTGAACATTCAAAATCAATATCGAGAAGCCTGATGCATATGAGCCCTCACTGGGTTCTAGTAGCAGCTGGCAGGAGACAGACCTGTCAGATCAATTCACCTGAACAGACCTTTCCCAAGTGGGGCATCCAACACAGCTTGATCTCCTGGGGAACAGAGGGCGTCACCTAATGATAAAATGACAGTAGGAAACGGATGATCTCCTTGTATTTTATTCCCCAGCTTCACTAGGAATATTTTAGGTACAAATGCTTATTCCCTACGCTCTCTTTAATGCCACTGTCCTTAAATTTACCCATTGCATTAAGGATTTTAAACTACATATTGTTAAAATTCATCTTCACCTCTGAACACATTCTATCATTTATTTTTCTCTCCTATTATCATCTTCCAACAGCAGCACTGATATCATCAAGGGAGTTCAGATACTCAGCTGTACAGCTCTCAAACAAGGACCTGTCAAGAGCAGACAGCAGCTCTCCCACCTGCACCCTCACCATCACTGAGACTGGAAGTGAAAACTATTCAAATTATTCACCTTGAAGAAACCCACATGCACAAACTCATTTACTCGATTTGAATTAAAATAGAACGCTGCCTGATCTCAGTCAGGGTCCCTGTGAAAAATGTAAAAGCCCCAACTGTTGATGCAGCTGCAACAACAATTTTCGAGAAGGACCACAGATTCTGAATAGGTTTTTCCCTATATATTCAAGTTTACGTACTTCATTGTGCAAAGCGTAACCATATAATCTAGGAAGAATGAAGGATTCAACCTCAAACCTGTGCTTAGTCAACCAAGACACGGTTAGGGCATAACAATTAACCCCATTGACCTCAAATTTGAGAATGTGGGAGAAATTAAGCATGGAATCACACCCCTGATGGGTAAGCAGGGACAGAATTTGATGCAGCTATCTGACTGTCCCCTCCCCAAATATAATCCAACAGCCTAGGTTCATATAAATTGGACAACTAACAGGATGTGAGGATGATAAAACTTGTATATTATAGCATATGCAAGTTATGTCAACACACCTCTCTGCAAATTAAGTCATTCTCAAATGTAGTAATTGCTATAATCCAGGAAATGTGGCAGCCAGTTTATTCAACAAGGTTTCCTAAATTGCATTGAAACAATGAACTGATGATCAGACGTTGGTTGAGTATTCAATATTGGTCAGAACACAGTAGAGAACTCATCTTGGACTAGCAGCAGGAATTCTCTCTCATCCACCCAGGAGGGCAGGCTGAACCTAATGTCTCATCCAAAATACGATGTCTCCAACAGATGCCGCTGGGCTCAAACGGCAGCCTGGATTAAATGCTCAGGTTTCAAAAAAGGTCGGGACTCATGACCTTATGACTAGGTTGCAAACAGCTAACACTGAGCAAAGGCACCAACTAGAATGTACTGGCAGTTGTGAACAGCGAGTTCCAGAAATTTACCACTCAGTACAAGTAATTCCCATTCTTGATTTCCCAATTAGAACTTTCGGAAACCTACCCGTGACTCGCAAGTTGCCTTAAGTAAGTTGCTGAAATTTACAGGAAGGCTCTTTAAAGGAAAGCCCATGGCACCGACTAACATAATTTGAATTCATACTCAGAGCAAAATGCAGGTCTTGACACGTGAATGAGAACCAACTGTGATTTATACCATTTTACCACAAAAGGCATGAAAGGTAGTGAAGGAAATAATCTTTTCTAAAGCTAAACACATGATTATCAACAAGAACAGCCCAGACCAAGCAAATTCCAATTAAATCAGAAACAGGCTGAAAGTGGCCCCTAAAAATTCAGCAAATCTAAAGTTACCATGCAAGTGATTAAAACAAAACCCAATTTGCTGAGGAAAAGACTTCTGTTTAACATTCACACTCGGTGTGTAAATAACCCTCTAATCTGTGGCAAGGAAAAGATGCCCAGAGTTGCTGAAGTCATTTCTGACTGTCTCAGCTGTGTGTTTTTGGTCTTTAGTTTAAATTACTCTGGGGAGAGCAAAGACAGGATTATCTACGCTCAGTATTGACACTTAAAAATCACAAACAGTGTGTGCAGAACCGAGCGTAGGATTTCACTGTGCAGTAAACTTTGATGTGACAGAAGTTATGAAATAAAGGTTAAAAGATTAGGTTTAGCAATAACTAAACCATGTAAATGGATATAGTGCCCAAGCTTACATTCATCCTCAGATTAAAAAAAAACCGGATAGGTACATGGATGGGAAGAGTTAAGAGGGATATGGATCAAACATGGGCAATTGGAACTAGCCGAGTGGGCACCTTGACTAGAATGGACCTGTTTGTTCTGAAGGGCCTGTTTCCATGCTGTATTCCTCTATGACTCTATTATAACTTTTACTTATCTTAATGCGAGGTGCTTTACAGCCTCCTGGACTTGATATCAAGCTCAAGACCTTCAACCTGTGAACCAACTGTCATTTCTTTCCTTTCTTAATTTGTTACATTCTCTCTCCCCTGTCATCGCTCCATTCCCCTCACCCTTGTGGAACTGTCTGTTCTTTCAAGCCTGGCAATTAGGCACACCACTGTTCTGCCATTTTCATATGCTGATCTTTTAATCTGAACTATCAGCATCTTTCCTCCCATAGCACTCTACATCCTACCACCATCCACCACCACCCCCCCCACCAACTGTTACATAAATACTACCCTCTTCACTTCACTTCAGCTCTGATGAACAGTCATCTCAGCTCGAAACGTTAGTTTGCGCTCTCTCTCCATGGATGCTGCCTGATACGCAGTGATCTCCAGCATTTTTGTTTTGTTTTGAGCACATCTCCTTACCCACTGCAGATTCCTATTCCTCCTAGAGGCTATGGGCTTCACACCAACTATCCTGCTCTAAGTGCAATGCCACCCAGTATAAGGTGAAATCTGGATGAAAGGACAGGCCTTCCTGTCAAAACATCAAAGTAGCAGGTTGACTAACCCAACTCCATTGACCACATAACATCCAAGCTACAACTTCTTTTAATTCTATAGTCAGGAATATTTTACGATCCAGCCTGTTGAGGAATTGGGGGAATGGACATTCTAAATGGGGAGCCAGGAACAAGGCAGGGATTGGAGTTTGATTTAGAGAGAAGTGTGGAGGAAGTAATAACAGAGGATTACAGGAAGAGAAAAGGCAGGGTTGCAAAGACCTACAAAAACTCACAGCAAAGCAGTGGAGAGTGTCTCGAAGCATTTGCAGTGGATGGAAAGTCAGCAAGATTGAGAGGCAGTGTGGTTAATGCTCCTGCAAAGATTGAAAGAGAAAGTAGGAGAACATCATATCAGCACACCGTAAATACGGCAGACCACTTTTATCCACATGCTAAGAACCAGCATTATTTCCCAGTACTCAAATAGTGTAAATGTTAGTTAACAGCACACTCCCATTCAGATGCAGAGTAACATCATTAAGTGCAGTCTGGTCAGGTAATGTCCCATATAAAGTAAAGTTTGCTCCATTTGGTCAAGACCTCTCACAAGTCCTGCTGGGTACACTTTTTGTCTCCCCATATTAAATGTCTTGCGGCCTGCTCGCGTGCATTCTAAAAGGGCAGAGTTAAGCTGTGGAGGATCGTGTACTGCAAACTCAATTGAGGCTGTCAAACTTACTTCATACAAAGGTTCCTATAGCTGGCGGAAAGCCACATTCCATGATTCTCAGCTGAATTTAAACTTTACCACTTAGAACTTGAGAAAACGCACATTCTTTTGCAGCAAAACATGAACCAGGGAAATGTTCATACCGTTTCTCCCAATCATAAAAGTATCAAATACGTCAGCAAAATATTACAGGTAGATATACTAAACAGTGTCTAAATACATTTTTAAAAAACTACTGAAATGTGCCAATACTAAAAAAAATTTTAAAAGGCACATCACATTGTGAAATGACAACTTAAGGCCATTCAATTTTATCTTTCTTTAATATTGTCACCTTAGAAAATTTCTTAAGGGAGCCCCATTTCTTGACCCTGGTACAAGTTGTAAACAACCCACATCTTGGCAAACGTGCTCTACTTGTTGACCATCTGCACTGTAAACAAATGCCTTATGGCTGCTTCTTAAACTGTTCACTTCAAAACCCTGAACCTATGCATGCTTATTCTATTGACTGACCTTAAATCTGAGTTTTCTTTTGGATTTAACTGTACTGCATGGGGCGCGGGCTGGGTGGGGAGTTTAGCTCAGTTGACTGGACTGTTGCTTTGTGGAACAATGTGATGCCTACAGCGTCAGTTCAACTCCCACCAATGGCTGCGGTTATCACAAAGGACTCTCCTTCTCGACCTCTCCTCTCACCTGAGATATGGTGGCTCTCAGGTTCAATCACCACCAGTCGTCCCTCTCTAATGACAGAGCAGCTGTATGTTCCAGAAAGATTACGGTGACACAAAAAACACGTTTAAAAGTCCCTCTGAAACATCACTTGTCAAAGGCATCACAGATGAGCTTCAATGTACTCCTGTGCATCTAGCCTTAGACATGGGGTCCTCTTTTTGCCATAAACAAGCAGAATTGTATCCAGAAATCCAAATGGAATATACAGCAGGGAGACTATGGTGCAGTCGTAATGTCAGTGGACTGGAAATTCAGACGTTCAGGTTAATGTTTTTGTGGCTTGGGTTCCAATACCACAATTGCAGCTAATGGAATTTAAGTTCAGTTAATCAATCTGAAACTGAAAGCTAATGGCAAACATGAAATTATCATGGATTCTTGTAAAAATCCAACTGGTTCACTCAAACGTTAGGGAAGAAAATCTGCCATCCCCAGCTGATCTGACCTGCACGTGAATTCAGACCCACAATGGCGAGATTGACTCATCACTGCTCTTTGAAATGGCCACTCAGTTCAAGGGTAATGGAATGGTGGACAAACTGTGCTAGACAGCAGCACCCACATCACACCACATGAACAAATAAAGAGAAAAAATAAGAATGCTGTAATGCTAAAAAGAAAGGGAATCAGTTTCCTAAACTCAAAGTGGGATGCCTTCTACTAGATTTTTTAAGTTTTGTTCTTACATACTCAGCATTAGATGTTTTTAAGAGATAGGAATAATTTGAAGAAAGCAACATTGCTCAAGCACTTAAAGGGTGAACTTTACAGGAAACCATTAGATCATAACAGAGACAAATGTGAATGATTAGGACTGAACCTTGCAGTCAGTACACTCAACAATCCTCACCTTCTCATGCCCTTTACTTCAAATAAAGTTGTGTCATCATCATCAGTGTCCACTGGAGCCATTTCCACATGGTCATCATATGAAGCAAGCAGGCCATACTTCTTTCTTTGCGTTTTCTTTAACCTAAAGGATAGAATTTTATTTAAAATTAGTGATTAAAAGGACTTCCAGTTCTGGGAACCATTATACAGGGCTCTAAGTGAAGGAATTCTTCATTTTTGCAATTGGTTCATTTCACTCACATGCAGAGAAATGTTAGCTTCCGGTTAGAACAGCATTTTCACCTACAAAATTAAAGCACGTCTAGTAACCACTTATTCTAAACTCTTCCTCATCTATCTTGCTTTGCCTTCACTTACACGTTTGAGACTCATTTACACAATCTTCTTTTCTAGGCCTTTCTTTTACAGGACATAAGTTCATGGAAATTGTCTTGTTTGATTTTCCTTATTTCTTGCAATCAGCTGGAAGTGGCTCAGTAGATCCTAACTCTTGCCTCAAAAGCAGAAGATTGTTTCAACTACCATTCCACAGGCTTGACCACAAAATATAGATTGACACTTCAGTACAGTACTAAGATAACACAGTGTGGGGCTGGAGGAACACAGCAGGCCAGGCAGCATCACAGGGGCAGGAAAACTGACATTTCGAGTCAGGACCCTTCTTCAGATTGGGGAATCGGGAAAGGAGTTCTGAAATAAATATAGAGTGGGGAGGGCTGGGTTGGGGAAGGTAGATGAATGGTGATAGGTGAGTGCAGGTAGGTAGTGGGGATTAGTCAGAGGGGAGGAGGAGCAGATACATGAGAGGCAAGATGGACAGGTCAAGAAGGCGGGGATGTGAGGGAGGATTGGTCTTGGGAGGAGGCAAGGTGTGGGGAGATGTTGAAGCTAAAGTCCACATTGAGACCATTGGTTGTAGGCTCCCAAGGTGGAATATGAGGTGCTGCTCCTCCAGTTTCTGGGTGGCGTCATTGTGACACTGGAGGTGGCCCAAGATGGACATGTTGTCCAGGGAGCAGGAGGGGGAGCTAAAGTGGTTCACGATTGGGAGGTGTTGTCGTTTGTCGCGAACCGAGCATAGATGCTCTACAAGCGATTTCTGAACCCCTGCTAGGTCTCACTGATGTAGAAGAGGCCACATCGGGTACAACAGACAGCGGATACAATAGACCACATTGGCAGATGAGCAGGTGAACATCTGTTTAACGTAGAAAGTTGGGGCCTGGGATGGGGGAGGTGTAGCACCTCCTGTAGTTTCAGGGAAAGGTGCTGGCGGTGGTGGGGTTAGTGGGAAGAGTGCAGCCGATGAGGTAGTCACGGAGTACGGTCCCTCCGGAAGGCAGATAAGGGTGGGGAGGGAAATATATCTTTTGTTGTGGGGTCAGATTGCAGGTGGCTGAAGTGGCGGAGAACGATGCATTGAAATCTTCCATAGCAGACAGATGTTCATCTGCACATTCCAAGGCCAACATTCCCTCTCATCCCCTCCTCCTTGACCTATCACAGCCTTCTCTCCCACCTATCCGCTCCTCCCACCTCACTGACCAATGCCCACCACTATCTAACTGCACTCACCTATCACCATCCTACCTACCTTCCCCAGCCCAACCCCCCCCCACCATTGATTTCAGAGCCCCTTTGCCCGTCTCCCATTTCTGAAGAAGGATCCCAACCCGAAACATCAGCTTTCCTACTTGTCTGATGCTGCCTGGCCTGCTGTGTTCCTCCAGCTCCACACCATGTTATCTCAGATGCCAGCATCAGCAGTTCTTACTACCTGAGTACAGTACTGAGGCATTGCTGCACTTTCAGAAGCTCCAGCTGAGGTGTTACACAAAGGACCTGCGACATAATTACACAGCTCTCTCTTCCAGAAAAAGAGTTATGGAGTGTCCCAATAATTTTCCTTTAATCAAGATAATTAAAAGCAGATCATCTGTTTGAAGTAATGCTCACACTGTTGTATGTGGGAGCTTGCTCTGCACAAATTATGTGTCAAGTTTCCCACTTAACAGGGATCAGACTTTGAAAGTATTTCAATGGGTGCTGAGTCACCACTGGACATCCTGATGTTATGAAAGATATTACATCAGTGCAAATCCTTCTTTTTAAACTCAGGAATTTCATCACCTAAACAAGACTCGATCTATCTTGTCTATTCTGTCCTACTTTTTCTGGCTGCAGTCGAACATTCTATTAGTCTTGGCTTCTCACATATTTCTAAATTTAAAAAAATAGAGCCGCAGGCAGTTGGAGATAAGAGTAACAGATGGCAGTGAAATGCATGACCGGTAACATTATGCAATCTCCCACTCTCTGTCTCGCCCTGGTAGAGCAGAAACAGCAGCATTGGCAATAGATCCTGTGTGGCACATTACATTCTTTTGTTAAACACAATGCTAATGGTGTGGAGTGAAGGTTAAAACATGGATGTTAAACAGAATATTTAAGTGCTTTAATTGCCTCATTAGGAGCTTCAACGCTTTGGGTAACTTAGGCTAAATGGGATTCTAATTCATTTTTAAACGTTTTCACAACGCAAAATAACAAATTGGAGAGAAATTCATTGTTATACAAGGTAAATTATGGCAGTTCTGCTCAATTACTAAAAATAATATGCAACACAAAGTTAATGGGGTAATAGCTCTTTAAAAGAGTCAGCTCAGGTATGATGGGCCAAATGACCTCCTTCTGTGGTGTAGCAGGCCACGAGAGTGCACTGCAAGCACCCTCAACATGTCACAATGCAGCTTTTATAACACATACCATCTCCTCTGATTAACCGTGGGCAAACCAGTGAATCAGGAGATGGCAAGTATCAGAAAGGTTCCAATGAGAATCGTACTTCAGACACCGTACATACATACAAACATCTGCAAATAAATCTAAAAGGGAATTCAGTAGTAATATTTCCATTTATTTGCTTACAGAATGTGGGTATCATGGCCAGGTCAGTATTTTTTGTTCATCCTAACTGCCCTTGAGAACTAGTGGTCAGTTGCTCTCCAGGTGCTTGTGATCAGCCGTCTTCTTGAATAGCTAAGACCAAGCCAGGTAGGGTATTGCCTCTGATGTTAGGGAGGGAGTTCCAGGATTCTGAGCCAGGGACTAGAATGCGGAAGTCACCATCACAAGGAGCAGTTGAGCTGAAGAGCAAAGGTGCATTTAAGAGGAAACTGGATAAGCAGAAGAGGAGAGTTGATAGAGGAGTCTAAAACCTGAGGGCATAGGTTTAATGCGAGAGGGGAAAGATACCAAAGAGAGTCCAGGAGGAAAACTTTTTCCACAGAGGGTGATGAGGGATGGGCTGCCAGTACAATACTGTAATTTAAGAAACATTTGGACAGGTGCATGGATGGGATAGGTATGGACAGATATGGATCAAACGCAGGCAAATGGAATTAGATTAATTGTGAAAACTGGGTAATACATACAAGCTGTGCCAAAAGGGCTTGTTTCCATGCCGTAAACCTCTATGACATTTTATTAGGGCTACAGAAAGTTTGTGTGGATCTTTAACAGAGGCAAGGACCAGCTAACAAGGTGTACATCTCGATGAACACAGCAGGCCAAGCAGCATGAGAAGAGCAGGAAGGCTGACATGTTGGGCCTAGACCCTTCTTCAAACCAATTTCTGTAAATTCTATATAGAAATTTACTGTTTAAATTAGAACTGGCATTTCTATAGCAGCTTTCACAACCATGGGATGTCCCAAAATGCTTTACAATAGTGACTACATTTCATTGGCTATAACATAGATACAGGGCAGCCAATTAATACATAAAAATCTACCACTAAACAGCAGAGTAATGACAGGATAATTTGATGTGTGATATCAACTGATATGTAAAATGTTGATCTGACACCACAACTAACTCACCTACTTCAACTAGCATCACAAGATCTTTCATATTCAAAAAGGCAAATGTGGCCTCGGATTAATGTCTCATTTGAAAGATAGTATCTTTCACAGCACGGCTCTCAATCAATGGTGCATTGAGGGACAAGATCAAGTCCCAGAGTAAATTAAAACAGTAAATGACTTTCAAATAGCTCGCAGTGACTGCCTTGTAGAAAATATTTCAGTTCCTTCCCACCCCGGATATTCACAGCTTCCGTATTTGTACAGCAGAACATGAATGTAGAATTTAACTTAGCAAAAGATAAGAAAACATTTACTGCCTATATGAAAAATCAGTAGCTTCTCCATTGAACACTCAGACAAATGAACACTTGCATTCATTTTGGCACCTTTGAACATTATTAGCAATAAAATGACAAACGGGAAACATAAAATAAAGGCAGACTTTTACAACGTCCCTTACATCAAATTGCTTCACATTCAGGAAGTAATCTGAAGTGTAACGACCCGAATCTAGCACATCACATCACTTAGATTAACTTGTATAGCATACTCTCACAGATAATATAGGGATAAACAACTTTAACCCACATTTGATGACATTGGTGGAACTTTGGTCAAGATAAATAGACCAATGAAATCTATGACATTCACATGCATCAATAGTGCAGTTTTAACATTCTGACTGAAGAAATCACAGCACCTCTGACAATGCAGCACCCCCTCACTACAACATCTGTGGTCTTGGAGCAAAGTTTCAATCCCCAACTTTGATGAGACTGCTATGTCAAATTAAAATGCAGAAATATTGCAGATAAGCAGAATTCACATCAAAACTCATCAAAAAGGCATCAGCAGAATCCTGTGTTTCTCTTTCAGAACCCACACTGGAAGCTTTCTCTGTTCAACTACAGTGACTAATTATTCCTTAATGGTTAAATGTATGCCATACCCTTATGGATTACAACTCTGAATATAATTAGCAGATTAAAGGGGAACTGTATTCATCTAAATTACCATAAAATGCTATTCCGACTGCTGTCTCGGTTGCTCTTTCTTTGTTCTTGTGCTTTAGAAGTGTTGGTTAGAGGTAGCCTGGGAGCAGACATTTACAGTACAATCCTTTTAAAGTGACATCAAGGACGGAGACTGCTCCCCCACAGCTCATCGTTCCCTTTCAGAATGTCATTGAAAAGAAAATAAGCTGGGCTGACTGTAGCAATATGTGCCCCAGGAATGCAGCTTAGAAAGACTGAATGTATTTAAGTTTTACCTTTAAAAGTGCTCTGCCAATTTAGAAGAAATAAGTTAGTTTACAAACCACAGTGCAGTTAGATTTGGGTAAAGTATTTCAAAGAAGAATACAATAACAGCCCGACCCCTGAAATGGAAGGGAAGCTGCACTTCATACAACCCTGCAGTATAGAACAGGCCCTTTGGTCGATTGAGTCTGTACTACCAAAAGTACGTGACTACCCACAGTAGTTCCACTTTTCTCACTAGGCCCACTGACTCAAATATTATGAGACTTCAACTGCCCAAAGTACTTTCTAAAGGTTGTGAAATTTTCTGCCTCAACCACTATGCATTCCAGAACCCCAACACCCTCTTGGGTGTAACATCAATAGTCACTTCAGAATAAATTCCCAACCTTTTATCACCCTTTAAGTGTCAAGGGTTTTCTGATTTCATACAATCCCCACAGTGTGGAGCCAGACCATTCAGCCTATCGATTCCACACTGACCCTCCAAGGGGCATCCTACCCACATGCAGCCCCTTCCCTATTCCTGTAACCCTTCATTTACCGTGACTAATCCACCTAGCCTGAACGTCCCTAGACACTATGTCTGTGCTAAATGGTCCAATCTACCCAACCTCCACAACTTTGGACTGTGGGAGGAAGGCAGAGCACCCAGAGGAAACCCACACAGACACTGGGAGAATATGAAAACTCCACACAGACAGTAGCCCTAGACTGGAATCGAGCCTGGGATCCCTGGTGCTGTGAGGCAGCAGTACTAACCACTGAGCCCTTGTGTGTCCTTTCATTCCTGAAAGGAGAATGAAACTTGCAGGGAGGTGGGGTTAATTAGTAATCTCAGTGTAACAGATCCACCAAAGGGAAAACTGAATATCATAGTACATTCGAAAGAGATAGCCTCCACACACAAATAACAGTCATAAGTTCAAACAAAGCTCATTTGAGGGGCAATCTGGCTAAGATTGAATGGATAAATAATTTTTAAATTTTGCAGATTGTTACTGGTGAAGTACACCTAAGATAGAGATAGCAGGAACTGCTGATGCTGGAGATTCTGAGATAACCGGAAATGTCAGCTTTCCCGATCCTCTGATGCTGCTTGGCCTGCTGTGTTCATCCAGCTTCACACCGCGTTACCCTTTAGATAAACGTGGGGTCTCAGCTGCTTAGAATCTACTATATTAATGGCTGTCTGTCAGTCTCTTCAAAGTCATCTTCCTAAATTAGCTGAAGTTACAAAGTTAGGTGAGAAGATGAGCTGCAAGGAGGATACAAATATTTGCGGCTGCAGTAGGCTCGATCAGCTGCGTGGTCAACTTCTGTTCTATTTCTTATGCTCTCAAGAAAGGTCTGGCTTGAATTTGTTTGATATTCCTGTAGTACTGAAACATCTAACTGTCAGAAAAAGATTATTTACCTCACCTAGTTTTTTTTTCTTAATATCTTGAAAACGTTGATCAAATAGTTCAACTTGCTAAATTTCAGGGAATACAACCCTACTTTGTTTATTCTCTCTGCACAGAGCCCAGGTTAACATTCCAATAAATCTACATAGCTCTCCTTTGCAAGCTACTTATTGAGACTGAAGATATGCTGCCCAAAGCTGCTCGTGGTACTCCAGAGGTTGGCCATTCAGTATTTTGTATAGGTGAAGCATGACTTCGTATTCTTGTCCTCTGGATGTAAGAGATGAAAGATATCATGCACCAGATGTTTAATTAGGCAGCAAAAGATTTTCAGAAATTCTCAAGAGTTTTAATGCCAATTTATAGTTTTATTACAAACACCAGTTTCCACATTTCCCTGTCAAGAAGCCAACTCCCCACTGGGGGTGAACCCAGTTCTTTGATTTTAAAAATCAACCTGTTCAGACATGTTACAGCACACGTATAAGGCAGGTAGAACTTGAACCCAGGCCTCCTGGCTCACAGGTAAGGACACCATGACTGCACCACAACAGCCCTTAAGAACTCATCTGTTAAGTATAAAATCCAATGAATGTCTCTGGTGCTCAATTCTAAGGGTCAGCTGGCACACCTCCAAAGAGATCTGCACTTCTAACACTAGCACTCTGTACATCTGCCTTCTCTGTTGGCTCAAGCAGATGGCAAGGTTACTGCACAGTTTTGAAAAGAGTCGAAGGGCTTCTCCTGCCATTTGATCCTTCCCTTCACCAGTCAGAAAGGAATTCAGCTTGTTGATATTAGCACTAGGTTGCTGCATTATTGATTTCCAAGTAATTCATTGCTTGAAAAACTATTTCTGGCTTTTGAAGCATGCTTAAAGATATCATGTGAAGTTTCACTAGATTATGTAAAACTGAGCCTAATTATCTTAATTGCACAGGGTAAAGGCAGTCATCCAGAGTGACACGCTCAACGATTCTTTAAGGTGAAAAGCACGTACTGTATTTAATTAAAATGGAAAATCACGTACTGGCAGTGACACAACCAAAGCGAGAATCAAAAGTGATTTGGCGCATAATGCCTGTGTCACATTTTACAAGAGCTATTATACCCATTCCCTTTCTTTCCCATAGCTCTCAACATTTTCCTCGAATCATTTATCCAATTTTCATCTGCTAATGTATAATTCTTGTTCACACTTTAAGACAGTGTACCCCAGAACATAAGAGCTTATCGCATAATTTTGTTTTACTCATCTAACATCTAATTTTAAAAAGCGCAATCAACTCAAGTCTTTTCCAAACCTACCATCACCTGAAACAGTTTTATTTTATTTACTTTAAGCCCTATTCATTATTTTGAACTGAAGTTCTGTATCCCTGGGAGCATTTTATTAAATCTCCTATGTGCCATTATTAAGCTGTGAAATTGTTCTTAAAAAGTGTAATATCAAGAATCATAGCCTATAGTGTGGAAGGAGGCTATTTGCCCCATGAAGTCCACACCAATCCTTTGAAGATCATCCCACCCAGACTCACTCCTCCCTCTCTATAAACACTGCATTTCCCATGGCTAGTTAACTTAGCCTGTACAACAGTGGACACTATGGGCATTTTAGCTTGGCCAATCCACCTAACCTGCACATTTTTGGCCTATGGGAAGAAACTTATGCAGAGAATGCGCAAACTCCGCAAAGACAGTTGCCCCAAATGTGGAATAAAACCCAGGTCCCTGGTGCTGTGAGGCTACAGTGCTAACCACTGAGCCACAATGCTGTCCCACTCTAGAATTCGTCACAATATAATTTATTACATAGACTAAATGGAATTAAATGAAATAGCCTCCCCAAGCTTGTGATCTATGCTTCTAATTATGAAACCAAGAATCCCATGCTTTCCAAGCCATCTCGTCTTAGTAATTTTAAAGACTTGTATACAAATGGCACCGAGTCTCTCTGTTCCTACATCGTTATTAAAATACTGCCATTTAAATTTTTTTTTTAAAAATTCATTAACGGGAGGGGAGTATCGCTGGGCTAGGCAGCATTTATTGGCCATCCTTAATTGCCCAGAGGGCAGTTCAGAGTCAACCACATTACTGTGGGGCTGGCTGGAGTCACACAGGCTAGACCAGGTAAGTACAGCAGTTTCCGTCCCTAAAGGGCATTGGTGAACCAGACGGGTTTTTCCTGATGTGGTCATCACTGGTCTCTTAATTCTAGATATTTTATTGCATTCAAATACCACCATCTGCTGCGGTGGGATTCAAACGCAGGTCCCTAGAACATTTTCTGGGTCACTGGATTAACAGTCTAGCAATAATACTACTAGGCCATTGCCTCTGGTAATTTCTCATAACAAAATGAATCACATCACACTTCTCCAATTTAAAGCACATTATCCAGCTATTATCCTGGTTGGTTAGTATTATCCTTGCCGTTTAAGGCATTTCCACATGTTATGTCATCATAAAATTTGAAATGATGCCTAAAATAACCAGGTTGGTAACAAATATCAAAAAAGGGGAGCAATCCCAATATTAAGGCCAGGGGACAATGTTACCTTCTTCCAGTCTGAACGACAACCAGTCGCCACTGAATATCTCATCCATGTGGTTGTCTCTTTAATAGCCTGGGCTTCTATTTTCCAAACATATTTATTACGTGGTACTTTATTTAATGTCTTCTGAAAGTTCAAAAGTCTTTTGAAGTTACATTTTTTTCATTGATCCTCTTCACTACTTCAAAATAACTCAATTAAGATAGTTGAACACTGATTTTTCTTTAAAAATCTTCACAGCTTTTCATTTATACTCATATTATTCCAAACATCAATTAGTTTTGTCCTCATTATTGGTCCAGACCTTCTGATGTCCAGAGTAGTAAAATCTGGGCACAAATCTGTGTTGAGTTCAGACTGTGCAATTGATCAGGCCGCTTAAACTTTCAAAGATTGATTGCTGCTGACCAGACATTACAAAAACCTCTGACTCTGTAATCAGGGTTCATGTTTGTTTAATTAGGAGGTAAAATATGACCAGATCAACATTAATACCAAGTAGGAATAATGCCAGAAAAATCACAAACCTGACATGCTGCAAGTGTTATCCAACAAGACAGATAAAACTGGCAGCTCCAAGCCAGTTAGCCAAATATCAACGATGGGGGGTTTGAGTCATAGAGAGAAGTCTACAGCACAGTAAGAGGCCCTTCAGCCTATCAAGTCCGTGCCAGTTAAAAACAAGCACCTAACTATTCTAAGATAACAAGGTGTACAGCTGGATGAACACAGCGGGCCAAGCAGCATCAGAGGAGCAGGAAGGCTGACATTTCGGGCCTAGACCCTTCTTCAGGAAGCCCTTGGCTTGGCTTGCTACGTCCATCCAGCTCGACACCTTATTTACTCAGATTCTCCAGCATCTGCAGTTCCCACTATCTCTGACCTAACTATTCTAATCCCACTTTCAAGCACTTGGTACATTGCCTTGAATGCCTTAGCATCACAAGTACACATCAAAATACCTTTCAAAATGTTATGATTGCTGTTTCCACCACCTTTTCAGGAAGAGAATTCCTGATTCCCACCAGCCTCTGTGTAAAAACATTTTCCCCTCACATCCCGTCTAAACCTTCTGCCCCTTACCTTAAATTTACATCCTTAGTCACTGATCCCTCCGATCAGCAGAAAAGTCTCTTCCTATCTACGTCCCCACAATTTTATGCAACTCAATCACGGTCTCCCTTCAGTCTCCTCGCTCCAAGGAAAACAACCTCAGTCTACCCCAAGACGATAAAATATTGGAGCAGAATTAGGTCATTCGGCCCATACAGTCTGTTCTCCCATTCAATCATGGCTGATATGTTTCTCAACCTCATTCTCCTGTCTTCTCCCTGTAACCCTTGATCTCCTGACCAATCAAGAACCTACCTCCGTCTTAAAAATACACTCAAAGGTTCACGTTAACCTCAACAGAATCCTGAGCTAGGACTCCAAAGTCTCTTTGTATTTCAGATTTCCGATGTCTTTTCCCAGTTGGAAAATCATCTAACCTCTATCCATGCTGCCAAACTGCATAGCCTCACACTTGCCCACATGGTGCTAAATTGGCCACTTCTTTGGCCACTCTCCTAGCTTGTCCATGTCCTTCTGCAACCTCTCTATTTCATCAACACCACCTAACCCTCCACTTACCTTTGTCAACTGCAAACTCAGCAACAAAGCCCTCAGTTCCTTCGTCCAGATCGTTAACATATATCATGAATCGTTGTGGTCCCAGCACTGACCTCTGCAAAATTCCACCAGCCGACTGCTGCCATCCTAAAAAAGTTCCCTTTATTCACACTCTGCCTTCTGTCATTCAATCCTTTATCCATGCCAGTACCTTGTCCCAAATACCATGGACTCTAATCTCATTTACCTCCTCCATTGCAGCACTTTTTCAACAGCCTTCTGGAAATCTAAACAGATCACGTCCACTGGCACTCCTTTGTCTAACTTGCTCATTACTTGTTCAAAAATACTAATTAATTTGTCAAGTATGACCTCTTCTTGACAAAGCCACGTCGACCCAGTCCTATTTTATCATTTTATTCAATCTCTCTTCATAATTAAAGCACTCCAAACCAGGCATCATCTTGATAAATTTCCTCTGCACCTCCTCCAGTGCAATCACATTTCTTGTATAATGGGGATCACAGAACTGCTCTAGCTGTGAGCTAACATACTTCTTAAAAAAGATATTGATCCTTCTGGTCAACAGGAATGATGAAGCACTTCCTCTGCCCATGGGAAGTTTTGAGCCGTGACTACACGGAGTTGTTTTAGCCAGGGCATCCTATCCTGACTGTAGTGCAAAGAGTCCAGTGTAGACTCTCCAAGGCAGGTTTGGTGAGTGAAGACGAACAAAGGAGGTACCAGACCTCCTTTTCATGACTGTTGTTGTAGTATTTAAAGGTCTCAAGACTTGGAGGGTGAAGGAAGAGCTGAAGAGGTGTCAGGTGGAAGTGAGACAATTAGCTCAGGTGCTGAGAGGGTGAGTTAGGGGGGTGACAGAAAAGAAAAAGCGGTGGTGCTCAGTTCAGTCATGATGATTAATCCCCTAATTGTGCCTAGAATTAAAGTGTATAACATTCTGGAACAAATAAAGATAAGCCCCACCAATCAGATCCAAGTCTCTTACCCTAAGCAATATAGTCAGGGCACAGAAAATATAACATGCTAACACTGAAAACATTGCAAATGCCTCAAAGGATGCTCCATCACCTGCATTCAGCTGAGTTAATCCCTTTCCCTTGTTTTGATACGGGACTGTAAGCTTGTGAAATCCTCTGGCATTGCTCCCAAATCACTAACAACATTTATCTGGTCACATTTTCACCTCACAGTAGAATAAGCATAAGCCCAAGCTCTGGCAACCAGATAACCTTGAGGGGAAAAAAAAGCAAACATTTTCCATTACGCCATGGTGTAAAGGGTAGCATTTACAAAGAACAAAGAAAATTACAGCACAGGAACAGGCCGTCTGGCCCTCCAAACCTGCACCAATCCTCTATCTAAAGCTGTCGCCCTATTTTCCAAGATAGGAAAGTGTAGAGCTGGATGAATGCAGCAGGCCAAGCAGCATCTTAGGAGCACAAAAGCTGACGTTTTGGGCCTCAACCCTTCCTATTACCTCTGAGCCTATTTTCCAAGGATCTGCATCCCTCTGCTCCCTGCCCATTCTCGTATCTGCCTAGATACATCTTAAATGACGCTATCGTGCCCGCCTCTACCACCCTTACACTTTTCCCTTCTCACCTTGAAATCGTCACCCCTAATAATTGAGTACCCCATTCTGGGAAAAAGCTGCTTGCTATCCACCCTATCTACGAAGACGATATTCTTCATAATACATGAAGTTTAATTCTGAATTTGTCGTGCTTGGTTCAAGCTGAAAGATAATTTGCATTCAGAAAAGGAACTGATAAATTCATGAGAAGTTTTAAGCTGAACCATTTAGACAAGCTGTGGAATATAAATATGCTAAAGGTGACAGTTCAAAAAAGGCTGTGCATCAGTCACCCCGACAGGATAATCGTACAATAGCTCACAAGTTCTAAGTACACAGCATAATCCGTAAAACATGCAAGTGAGGTAATTTTCACGGAGATGGTACATTTCAATTACACTAAAAAACTGTTAAGAATTATTTGCAGGGAATAGGAGTGAGGTCAGGTTGCTTTTGGCACCATGGTAGTGTCCCTTCCTCTGAGCTAGAAGAGCCAGGTTCAAGTCTCACCTGTTCTAGAAATGTTTCTTAACATTACTGAAGTTGATTTAAAAATATCTGAAAACAGCAAGCTTCAAGAGTAGGACAGAGTTCACTTCTTGCAACGCTTTCAAAATAATGCATGCCATCAAAAAAGAAAGGTAGATCTACATTACACTTCTCATATTTTAAGAAAATATTACGCTTCTTCCACTGCTGCTTCAAGAAACAAACGTACGGCATCACCCAAATTTTCAGAGTAAAACTTGACAATCAGTCAAATGCACACAAACTATTGCTAAATTTACTGCAGCAATTTGTATCAAAGGGAATAGAGCTGCTGATATGTAGGACTTTGTTGAGAAAGAAAATTTACAACCGGAACAAAGTGAGACAGATCACAAATCTGTTTAAACACATTGTGTTGTGTGTATCTCAGGAGAAGTGCCAAAAAAAAGAGTTGAATTGCATGTCTCATTCCAAATGACAAGTCTACAACCCATGCTGACAGTTTACTGCTGAATCAATTTCAGCATTTGGCCAATTTTTTTCCATGACTGAGCATTTAAAACAGAAGTCTAAACAGTCAACAGGATTGTAACGCATTCCATTCACCCAGGTCCATCCTGTCAATGTGGTCATAATGTAACGCTTGGATCCCGCCCTCGGTCACCCAATCCCTGCACCATCTATCTTGTGTGTGTCTGGTCTTTCTTTGATCTGCTTGATCCATTAGGCACCATTACACTACCAAATCCCTTTCCTCCCCCATCTCTTAAGATGTTCTACTCCCAGCCTCTCAATCCCTTCACTCCACCTACCAGACTCTCCACTCTGCTTTGCCTAACCCTCCCACTCCACATCCACCCGATTCTCACCATTTCCACTCCAACCATTATCCCTTCCTGATCTGATTTCCTCTAATTCCCAGCCTATTCTCCAACTCTTCCCTCTGCTCCACTATTTATGGTCACATTCCCACCTGCTATCTCAACTTCCCTTCCACTCTACCACATCCACTGTGGTCCGTCATCACTTCGCTAAGCTCCACTTATCCAACCCCTGCCTCCTCTCTCCTACATCATTTCCTCCATCAGTTTCTACTCCCACTTGCCCCAAGACCCGATCTTCTACATGACCCCATTCACCCTTTCCCCTCCACCATCTCTGCCTCTGCAACATTCCTGTCTCTTACCCTTCACTGCCCGCCCCAAACCCACCCACACCCTTCTCGGGCCATCTTTTATGTTCCCAACGCCTCTACCCCGCCCCCAAAGCTCCTCCACATTCTCCACCTTACTTCATTCCCGACCCCAAAGCTCTCTGTCCTCCCTCACTCTGTTCAACTCAACTCATCCTAATGCTCTCCACGAGTCCCCTCCATCGTCACCCCCTCCCAAATCCCTACCCTTACCCTTTCCTCCCTTCCCCACCCCCCAAACCCCCTCTTCCCAACACCCCCAAATCACCCAAATCACCCTCTTCCCAACACCCCCAAATCACCCTCCCCCCCATCCCCCAAATCACCCTCCCATCCCCCAAATCCCCCTCCCTCAAATCCCCCAAATCACCCTCCCCCCCAATCCCCCCATCCCCCCCTGCCCCCAAATCACCCTCCCCCAAAATCACGCTCTCCCCACCCACCCACCCCCCGTGACCCTCTCCCCACCCCCGCACTTCGCCCCCGCCCCCGTTCCTCACTTCGCCCCCGCCCCCGTTCCTCACTTCGCCCCCGCCCCCGTTCCTCACTTCGCCCCCGCCCCCGTTCCTCACTTCGCCCCCGCCCCCGTTCCTCACTTCGCCCGGGCCCGGTACCTGATGCTCCGGATGATGAAGTACACAAGCCCGAGGCCGCTGATCCCGAGCAGCACCCACACGGCCCGGCGGATCACCGATTTGTCAGGGTAGGCGGCCTGGTGGGGGGGAGGCGGCCCCGTGCTGCTGCTGCTGTTGTTGTTGTTGGCCGCGTCCGTCCGCGGGGCCGGGCTCAAGACAGGGTCCTGAACCGCCACCGACACACAAAGGGCCACAGCCAGGACCAGCGACACCGAGCTCGAACCGACACCGAGCTTCATCCTGCGGGAACCTCCTCTCCAACTCCCCCGGCTCCTGCTGACTAACACGGGGGAACTTACTCGGGGTAACGCACGACTAACGAGGAAGGTGCTGCATCTAAGTCCGTCCGGGCAACAACAAACTGCCAGAAAACTGCAGCTTAAATCAGAACCGACTCTTGTTCAATAAGATTGATAAATCAACATCATTTTTAATCAATCTGAACCACTTTTAGATTAGAGATGTACAGCTTGTTGTACAGCTTGTCTTTTACAAAGTTGCTCCAATGACTTCTACATTTTAATCATTGTGTAGTTTTTTACAAATTATGAAGAAACTCATAAATTAAAACATCTATATTATGATTCTTAACTCATCAATTCCTCTGATCTAATAATTCATATTGGCAACAGAATTTTCTTCATACTGGCCCCTTCCACAACCCAGGTATCAAGTGACCTGATGGGTTGTGATGAAGAGTTGCTGCACTTGAAATGATAACTCTGCTTTCTTCGTGCAGATACTGAAAGACTGGCTGAATTTCACACACAATTTCTGTATTTGTTTCTTTGTTTTATTCAATTTATCTGCCAGGTGTGGGCTGAATTGGAAGTAATTTCATGAGATTGAATGTAAACTACATTTAGTCTTAACCAAAAAAAGTCCAGTTTTAAATTGTCTGTTTTACAGCGTCTACAGATTATTGAGATTCAGCCCACTCCCCAGATGCTGCAAATAAAATCAGGGTTTTATACAGCTAAAGCATGACCCCCGACGTCTGAGCCAGTCTTACCTATTCCAGAGCTATTAACAGGTTGATTAGGGAAGTATGAACCATTGCAGCCAGTTCAAGACCCACATGCTCTGGAGGTATGTCAGTTTGAACAGGTTGATTACAAAGTATCTGTCATAAAGAAAACAGATTTTCAGGTCACAATCGCAGAGCTGCTGTGGGAACTTACCATCCAAAAATTTACTGTCATGTTTCCTACATTGTAACACCTAAAAAAAGAAGTTCATTGGCAATAAAGCACTTTGACCTGTTGAGAGGACATGGAAGTTGCTACACAGACACAAGTATTTCTTTCTTACATATATCTATAGTTGTGACAATTTTGTGAAATGCCAAGCATACAACAGATCTGCTCATTACTGACCACATTGTGCTGTATGTTTTGCTCTGTTTGTATCTCTTCTTGATCATTTTCTTATGTGAATAATACGCTGATTTAGCTTTGCATTCCTGTATGCTTATTCTGATGTGGGGTCCAGTCTAAAATACAGCTAAGAACTTTGTCCTGATCTGACTCTCACCAATCAGAATCTTCCTGCCTGGTCTGAGAAGTAAAAATTATAGGTAACTGTTCTTGCTATAGAGAATCATAGAATCCCTACTGTGTGGAAGCAGGCCATTTAACCCATCAAGTCAACACGACCACCCAAAGGGCTACCCACCAAGAATCCGCTACCCTATCTCTGTAACCCTGCATTCGCCATTGCTAATCCACCTAGCCTGTACATTCCTGGACATTATGGGCTATTTAGCATGGCCAAACCACCTTACCTGCAGATTTTTGGACTGTGGGAGGAAATCAGAGCACCGCAGGAAAACCATGCAGATACAGGAAGAATGTGCAAACTCCACACAGATAGTTGCCCAAGACTGTAATCAAACCCTGCTCCCTGGGGCTGAGAAGCAGCAGTGACAACCACCATGTAGCTACGTATCTCCATCTCATTGATGATCCAACAAGTCAGCACCCTCTTTTCATGCTGTATAAAATGGGTTCCCTTTGTCCAAGTCTGCTTCTTGCAGCCTGAGGAACATAAGATAAAATAAACTTCAACTGTTTATCAACTTCTGGCAATCCTGATCTGTTTGCAGAGTTCAGCTATATACCACCAACAGATAAATGAAGGGTTAATCATAAACAGACTTTGGAATTTATAATTAGGGTGTAGTTATTTCCTGCTGCTTTAGTTTGCAACTGCACAGCCTGGATGAAAAAAGAACTTGGAGTTATAAAACCCTTTCACATTCACAGGAGCTTTTTTTTTTAATTTTAACACTGCTATAGACTCACAGAGTCATACAGCACAGAAACAGACCCTTTGGTCCAAACAGTCCATGCCAAACATTATCCCAAACTAAACAAGTCCCACCTGCCTGCTCCTGGCCCATATTCTTCCAAATGTTTCCTGTTCATGTTCTTATCTAAGTGTCTTTTAAATGTTGTAACTGAGCCCAAATCCACTACTCCCTCAGGAAGTTCATTCCAGACATGAGCCAAGCTCTCCGTAATGCTTCAATAAACACCAGTGCATAAAGGCTGAACCTATTTTGCCATTTTTGCCACAGGTTTGAGATTTTCACTTGTACTCAAATGTCCATCTGCAAAATCCCACCCTTACAGTTAGAATTAACAAACAACTACCAGGACTCAAGACCTATCTCCCATCCCACTGCAGCTTTTGCTACCCCAATGGGGAGTGAGAAATTAAGAGCGATAAAAACCACAGGCCTCTCATGTGCCAAGTCAACACGACGTGACAAGCCATCTCAAAAGCACAATCCATAAATATTTGTTCTGTAATTGCTTGTTACAAAACTGAAAAGGTGGAGCCTGATGCATTCTAACAGCATTATACAAAAATAGTCAACCAAAAGAATAGGGGTATGTGGGCAGACGTGCATATTAAAATGCCATTTGCTTTCTCCTTGCATCTTTTGACACCTTTACAAAAAAAAACAAAATTTCTCTTTCTTGAGTATATTCAGTGACTTGGTCTCCACATGCTTCTGTGGTAAAAAATTATACTTTGAGCAAAAACGGTTTTCTTCATCTCAGCCCTAATGTGGTAGTCAGTCCTGTTGCACTGATTTATTTAAAAAACTAGGCTAATATACAACCAGTTAATCCATCTTTGTTATTAAATGAGGAATGCTATTCAGAGTAACTCTTGCCTTTCTTCAATAGGCACCACAAAGCGGCCTTACATCAGCAGCAAACGATGGCTTCCTACAATAATGCAGCATTCCCTTAACGCTGCACTGAGATGTCAGTCTAGGTAGTGTGTTCAGTTGTCAGACTGGCTTTATACCCTCAGGTCACGCGCTATGGTACATTGATGATATAATGGGCGTGTCTTTAAAGGCATATTGGAGATACTAACCATGAGATATATCATGTTATGTTATTAACAGATTATGGTTTGATTAAACAACGTGGAGCTGGAGGAACACAGCAGGGCAGGCAGCGTCAGAGGAACAGGAAAGCTGATGTTTGGGGTTGGGACCCTTCTCCAGATATGGGGGAGGGGAACGGGCTCTGAAATAAATAGAGAGGGGAGGGGTGGGGCTAGGAAAGGTAGGTGGGATGGTAACTGGCGAGTGCAGATCGGCAGTGGTGGGGATTGGTCAATGAGGTGAAAGGAGCGGGTAGGTGGGAGAGAAGATGGACAGGTCAAGGAGGTGGGGACGAGACAGGCTGAGGAAGGTAAGTAGGATGGCGATAGGTGAGTGCAGGCAGGCAGTGGTGGGGATTGGTTAGTGAGGTGATTACCTTTTATGTGACAGAGCATCCAAAGGCACTTCAAGGTCTCAATTATCGAGTAAAATATAACATCCAGTCACAGAAGGAGATTGAAAGTCAGATGACCCAAAGTAATCCGTCGAGGTGGTAGGCTTTTGAAGGTACCCAACAGTAGGAAAATGATGCGGAGATGTGGATAGGTGCCAGGGAGGAATTCCAGAGTCTAGGGCACCTTCATTCGTGGAGCACTTAAATCAGGGAGAGTCAAGAGGCCAGAATTAGAAGAGCGGAGTTATCACAAAGGACTGTGGTGAAACGAGATTACAGAGAAAGGGAGAGGAGATGCCACGGATGGACTCAAAGACAGGGATGAGAACTTTAAAATGAAATATTGTTTAAGTAGGTAATGTAGGTGAGTGAGCACAGGAGTGATATTGAATGGGATTTGACAAAAGCAGTACAGTAATGCAGTGGTAGAAACAAATACAATTGTAGCATTCAAGAAGCTCCTGGCCGAATACATGCATTGGAAGGGAATAAAGGAAAACAGATCCTGTAAGTGAAGATAGTTTTAGGATGGAAGGGCAAAATGTGTCAGCACAGGCTAGGAGAGCTAGAAGGCCTGCTCCAGTACTATATTGTTCTTTTGGATTGTATCAAGTTCTCAGAGAGTATGTTGTATAGTTTTGTATCTTGGATCAATGCAGAGGTGACACACACCTGCTTTGTGTGTGGGGATTCAATTCATGGTGCTTTAAAATGGGGATAGCATGGCAGCACAGTGGTTAGCACTGCTGCCTCACAGCACTATGGGCTTGGGTTCATTTCCAACCCAAGGCAACTGTATGTGTAGAGTTTGCATATTCATCCCTTGTGTATATGGGTTTACTCCAACAGTCCACAGAAATGCAGGCTAGATGGAGGAGACATCTGGGTGGTATACTCTTCAGAGGATTTGTATGAACTCAGTGGGCCAAATGGCCTACTTCAACATTGTAGGGATTCAATGAGATACCTCCTGCATGCTGTAACTCTATTTTTGGGCATATTCTACCTTTCCAGGCTGAACCAATCAAGTTCAGTGAGCTTCAATTTCTTTAAGTTGTTTCTTCATTGGATGTGTTATTCAATGACTATGCCAACATTTATTGCCCATTCTTAATTGCCCTTCTTGAAACACAAAGGTAACCACGGTGCTATAAAGGACAGTGACAGAATGGTGATATTTTTCCAAGTGGGAAGAGAACTTACAGATGGAGGCATTCGTATGTACATACTCCCTTCCAGGTGGGATAGGTCATGGCTTTGAAAGATACTATAAGGAGCTGGTAAATTACTGCAGTGCATCTTGTAGATGATACACACTGCTGCAACTGTGCATTGATGATAGAGGGGCGAATGGTGAAGGTGAGAGATAGGGTCCCAATCAATGGGTCTGTCTTGTTTTAGATTGTCACTTGTAATGGACTCCCATAATGATATACAAAAGTTTACACAGACACCTTCCTTCATTCTAAAAAGGAATCACTACCAGACTTGATATATTAGCTGTTCACAGATGCTGCCAAATCTGCTAAGTTTCTCCAGCATTTTCTGCATCTATTTCCCATAATCAAAAACAAAATAATTGGGCACTATAGATGGGACTGTTGTCAGTGTTATGATATCAGCCAACCAGGTTTCATGGAATACATGTTTCCTGATTGGTGCTGTTAATCTGGTCCAATCAGGGAGCCCTGGCTGACAGATGTAAACAGGAGTGTCAGAGGTTCTGCTCAAGAGGTCAAGCTGGGTCATTAAGAATAATGCACCATGTGTAAATAAAAGTTAACTTGGTGATAGAATTCTGGTCTCTGTTGAGATATTTCACACAGCATGATCGTGTTCACTGTTAATTATTTACTTTATACCTGAGATTGAAATCTGAGATGCAATTAAAAGGGCCGTAACTGGCCTGGTTAGAATTTTCCAGTTTTGTGTTTGAGCATGGGAAACACATCGGTACGATCTCACCAGTCTGTATGTAGAGTGTTTAAATGGTGGCATTTTGTGTGTAAAAATAACTTTAATTGATAACGCATGCCTGTCATCTTGTATCAATGTAAGGGAGGCAATGGCCTTGTGGTATTATTGCTGGACTGTTGATACAGAGACCTAGATAATAGTCTGGAGGCCCAGGTTCAAATCCCATGACAGCAGATAGTGGAATTTTGAATTTGTAAGGAAACTGCCATCCTTAGCTGGTCTGGCCTACATGTGACTCCAGACCCACAGCAATTGCTCTCTGGGCAATTAGGGATGGGCAATAAATGCTGACCTAGCCAGTGACTCCCTCATCCTGTTAATGGACAGAGTAAAATGTAAATAGCACCTAGGAGAATAATGTCTTCCCTGTTTGTTGTAGCTTCGAGTTTAATAGAAGGTTGATAATTATTGGGGATGTTAAGGAATTCTACCTGCATCTATAAATCCAAATACCACGGTTGTGAACATAAATATATAGGTACTGTTGAATACAGTAGTAGATTGTAATAATGACAAAGTAGCCTCTGAAAACCAAGAAATAGGCTCCAAAATTCAAAATGCAATCTCAAGGAAAAAAAATTGAAGGCAAAAATGTATTTTGTGTCCTGCTCCCCAGTCTGGCCTACATGTTACACCACACCACATTAATCCAATATGGTCAAGCAAGCTGCTCAGTTCAAGCTCCGTTATGGATGAGCAACATAATGTTGGGCTTTCAGCAATGCACACCCCAGAAAATAACCAAGGAGAAACAGTAAGCGTTCCTCCCCTCCTTCCAACACATACACACGGATTCCCCCATTTACTTCTTGTTTTTTTTCTCTCTCCGACACAGGGCGGGCATTCCATGATCTATCCGTTCCATTCTTAAACTGGTTACTAGGAGCTTTTCAATAGAGGCCCGAATTGGCTGCCCTCTAGCTGTGAAACTCATCAACCTGAGATCCCAATGGAACGGAGTTGGTGTTGCATACATTTGGTGTAATCCAGCATGTTGCCACAGGGTGTCACAACTCTCTGGGACAGTGCGATGTCCGAGCGAAACTTGTGTCTGTTAGAAGTACAGTTCTTGCCCAATTTTCTCTAACCCTTTTCAAAATTAAATATGTTGAAGTGGCTAAATTTTATTCTGGCAAGAGGATTCATAATGCATCACAGATTTTAGATAATGAGTAATGGAAAACCGGGCAGGATAAGGATGACTTTTCACTCACTGAGTCATTATGATCTGGAGGGTTGGTGGGATTGTAACTTGTGAAAGATAACCTTTTATGCATTTAAAGGACTAATCATAATTGCAAACAAAGAGCCAGTGAGTGGGAATAGTTAACTACCACTTTGAAAGATCTGGCATGGATAAAATGGGCTGAATGGCCTCTTTCTGAGCTATGAGACTATCTTTGCCTTCTACGTGGGATAATTTCATTTGTGAGATAAGGGTTCTCATTTGGGATGGGAGTAATGGTATGCAAGAACGTCACTGCCAATTCTAGTCTCATATGATATCCAGTAGTCATGCCAGCCTTCAATACCTGTAGGCTAGGAAGCTGAACAAATTTCTCACTCTTGTTCACTATCCATGCTTGTAAGAGTCCATATGTGAATATCAGGTGAGGAGGAAATAAGTCTAGTTAAAGTTACACTGTTTCTTCCTTTCCAAATAATTCACTGGCATTTACTCTGCAGCTTGTACAAGATGCACTGTTGACCTGCTTGAGGCGCTGATTTTCAGGAATCGTGGAATAATGAAGTACTAAAGGGAAGGGGCATGCATTCAACCTAAGGTTTCTGTACAGGCCCTCTGGGGGTAGCAGTTTTCCTGGAGCCAGTCCTCTGCCTTATATCCTGAAATAATTGCACCAAAGCTGGTATCCCATCGCCAGGTCACCCTTTAGTCACTTGTGCACAGCACACTGGCTGTAACCAGCAAACTCAGAGTCAGTCTCGAAAATGAGGACTCCTTCTGGCCCCCTGCTAATATCTGTCAGCCCAGGCTCCCTGATTGGCCCAGATTGACAATGCAATTAGGGATCTGATATTCAATAAGATGGACCTGTAGTGGCTCTAATCATGACATTCCTTTAACCCTTAATATTCTTATTTTTCAGGAAATATTCCAATTATCTCTTGAAAGCTAATGGGAACTGCAGATGCTGGAGAATTCCAAGATAATAAAATGTGAGGCTGGATGAACACAGCAGGCCAAGCAGCATCTCAGGAGCACAAAAGCTGACGTTTCGGGCCTAGACCCTTCATCAGAGAGGGGGATGGGGAGAGGGAACTGGAATAAATAGGGAGAGAGGGGGAGGCGAACCGAAGATGGAGAGTAAAGAAGATAGTTGGAGAGAGTGTAGGTGGGGAGGTAGGGAGGGGATAGGTCAGTCCAGGGAAGACGGACAGGTCAAGGAGGTGGGATGAGGTTAGTAGGTAGCTGGGGGTGCGGCTTGGGGTGGGAGGGAGGGATGGGTGAGAGGAAGAACTGGTTAGGGAGGCAGAGACAGGTTGGACTGGTTTTGGGATGCAGTGGGTGGGGGGGAAGAGCTGGGCTGGTTGTGTGGTGCAGTGGGGGGAGGGGACGAACTGGGCTGGTTTAGGGATGCAGTAGGAGAAGGGGAGATTTTGAAACTGGTGAAGTCCACATTGATACCATATGGCTGCAGGGTTCCCAGGCGGAATATGAGTTGCTGTTCCTGCAACCTTCGGGTGGCATCATTGTGGCACTGCAGGAGGCCCATGATGGACATGTCATCTAGAGAATGGGAGGGGGAGTGGAAATGGTTTGCGACTGGGAGGTGCAGTTGTTTGTTGCGGACTGAGCGGAGGTGTTCTGCAAAGCGGTCCCCAAGCCTCCGCTTGGTTTCCCCAATGTAGAGGAAGCCGCACCGGGTACAGTGGATGCAGTATACCACATTGGCAGATGTGCAGGTGAACCTCTGCTTAATGTGGAATGTCATCTTGGGGCCTGGGATGGGGGTGAGGGAGGAGGTGTGGGGACAAGTGTAGCATTTCCTGCGGTTGCAGGGGAAGGTGCCGGGTGTGGTGGGGTTGGAGGGCAGTGTGGAGCGAACAAGGGAGTCACGGAGAGAGTGGTCTCTCCGGAAAGCTGACAGGGGAGGGGATGGAAAAATGTCTTGGGTGGTGGGGTTGGATTGTAAATGGCGGAAGTGTCGGAGGATAATGCGTTGTATCCGGAGGTTGGTAGGGTGGTGTGTGAGAACGAGGGGGATCCTCTTGGGGCGGTTGTGGCGGGGGCGGGGAGTGAGGGATGTGTTGCGGGAAATACGGGAGACGCGGTCAAGGGCGTTCTTGATCACTGTGGGGGGAAAGTTGCGGTCCTTGAAGAACTTGGACATCTGGGATGTGCGGGAGTGGAATGTCTTATCGTGGGAGCAGATGCGGCGGAGGCGGAGGAATTGGGAATAGGGGATGGAATTTTTGCAGGAGGGTGGGTGGGAGGAGGTGTATTCCAGGTAGCTGTGGGAGTCGGTGGGCTTGAAATGGACATCAGTTACAAGCTGGTTGCCTGAGATGGAGACTGAGAGGTCCAGGAAGGTGAGGGATGCGCTGGAGATGGCCCAGGTGAACTGAAGGTTGGGGTGGAAGGTGTTGGTGAAGTGGATGAACTGTTCGAGTCCTGCCCCACCGAACTCATCTCCACCTATCTGGAAAGCTCCTGCCCCACCGAACTCATCTCCACCTATCTGGAAAAGCCCGTTTCTATCTTCTTCCCAAAATCCACAAACCTGCCTGCCCTGGTCGACCCATCGTCTCAGCCTGCTCCTGCCCCACCGAACTCATCTCCACCTATCTGGACTCCATTTTCTCCCCTTTGGTCCAGGAACTCCCCACCTACGTCCGTGACACCACCCACGCCCTCCACCTCCTCCAGGACTTCCAATTCCCTGGCCCCCAACACCTCATATTTACCATGGACGTCCAGTCCCTGTACACCTGCATTCCGCATGGAGATGGCCTCAAGGCCCTCCGCTTCTTCCTGTCCCGCAGGCCCGACCAGTCCCCCTCCACCGACACTCTCATCCGCCTAGCTGAACTCGTCCTCACACTCAACAACTTCTCTTTTGACTCCTCCCACTTCCTACAGACTAAGGGGCACCCGCATGGGCCCCAGCTATGCCTGCCTCTTTGTAGGTTACGTGGAACAGTCCCTCTTCCGCACCTACACAGGCCCCAAACCCCACCTCTTCCTCCGGTACATTGATGACTGTATCGGCGCTGCCTCTTGCTCCCCAGAGGAGCTCGAACAGTTCATCCACTTCACCAACACCTTCCACCCCAACCTTCAGTTCACCTGGGCCATCTCCAGCACATCCCTCACCTTCCTGGACCTCTCAGTCTCCATCTCAGGCAACCAGCTTGTAACTGATGTCCATTTCAAGCCCACCGACTCCCACAGCTACCTGGAATACACCTCCTCCCACCCACCCTCCTGCAAAAATTCCATCCCCTATTCCCAATTCCTCCGCCTCCGCCGCATCTGCTCCCACGATAAGACATTCCACTCCCGCACATCCCAGATGTCCAAGTTCTTCAAGGACCGCAACTTTCCCCCCACAGTGATCAAGAACGCCCTTGACCGCGTCTCCCGTATTTCCCGCAACACATCCCTCACACCCCGCCCCCGCCACAACCGCCCCAAGAGGATCCCCCTCGTTCTCACACACCACCCTACCAACCTCCGGATACAACGCATTATCCTCCGACACTTCCGCCATTTACAATCCAACCCCACCACCCAGGACATTTTTCCATCCCCTCCCCTGTCAGCTTTCCGGAGAGACCACTCTCTCCGTGACTCCCTTGTTCGCTCCACACTGCCCTCCAACCCCACCACACCCGGCACCTTCCCCTGCAACCGCAGGAAATGCTACACTTGTCCCCACACCTCCTCCCTCACCCCCATCCCAGGCCCCAAGATGACATTCCACATTAAGCAGAGGTTCACCTGCACATCTGCCAATGTGGTATACTGCATCCACTGTACCCGGTGCGGCTTCCTCTACATTGGGGAAACCAAGCGGAGGCTTGGGGACCGCTTTGCAGAACACCTCCGCTCAGTCCGCAACAAACAACTGCACCTCCCAGTCGCAAACCATTTCCACTCCCCCTCCCATTCTCTAGATGACATGTCCATCATGGGCCTCCTGCAGTGCCACAATGATGCCACCCGAAGGTTGCAGGAACAGCAACTCATATTCCACCTGGGAACCCTGCAGCCATATGGTATCAATGTGGACTTCACCAGTTTCAAAATCTCCCCTTCTCCTATGCATCCCTAAACCAGCCCAGTTCGTCCCCTCCCCCCACTGCACCACACAACCAGCCCAGCTCTTCCCCCCCACCCACTGCATCCCAAAACCAGTCCAACCTGTCTCTGCCTCCCTAACCGGTTCTTCCTCTCACCCATCCCTCCCTCCCACCCCAAGCCGCACCCCCATCTACCTACTAACCTCATCCCACCTCCTTGACCTGTCCGTCTTCCCTGGACTGACCTATCCCCTCCCTACCTCCCCACCTACACTCTCTCCACCTATCTTCTTTTCTCTACATCTTCGGTCCGCCTCCCCCTCTCTCCCTATTTATTCCAGTTCCCTCCCCCCATCCCCCTCTCTGATGAAGGGTCTAGGCCCGAAACGTCAGCTTTTGTGCTCCTGAGATGCTGCTTGGCCTGCTGTGTTCATCCAGCCTCACATTTTATTATCTCTTGAAAGCCTTGACTGGAACTCCTGCACCACTCTAACAGGCCACACTCCCAATCCCAAATGGTCACTGCATGAAAAGTTTATTCTCATGTCTTCACTGATTTTTTCTCTCTGTCCTACAAGTTTCAATCTTCCTGCTGTTGGGAACAGTGTCTCCCTGTTCACTTTGTCCACCCACCGCAATGATTTTTAACAGGTCAATAAGTCTCCTCTCACCCTTCTCTTGTAGCTCCTCAGAAAACATTCCCAGCTTCTCCGTTCTGTTGCATAACTGAAGTTCCTCTTTCAGGCGACCATTCTCATTAATCTTTACTCTGATCTCTCAGTGGACAAACCTTCAACTGAGAGAGGGAACAAATTGGGTGGATTATATTATAAACTATATTATTGCAGTGGTAGAGAATAAAGTCTCAGAACACCCGCAGTTCCAAACAGTTCAAAGGTATTGTTAAAATGAGAATAAAATTCCAACCGTATAGTTCCATTATGATAGGAAAATCATCCTTGAGGCTTAAAGAATGTTGAGAGTCAGTAGTGGGTCATAACATCAACAACTCATTTACCTACCTTGCAATAAAGTGTCCTACATCTTTTGATGTGAGCAGTTATCATGCAAATTTTGGAAGTGGCCCTCATCTGGAGTGATTAAGTCCTAGATGGCGTGGACATAGAGAAGATATTACCACTAGTAGGAGAGAAAAGGACCCAAGACACAGCCTCAGAGTGAAGAGATGATGCTTTAAAACTGAGATGAGGAGGAGTTTCCACAGCCAGACGGTAGTGAATCTGTGGAACGCAACACCACAGAGGGCTATGGAGGGCAGGTCATTAAGTGTGTTTGAGACAGAAATAGATAGGTTCTTGATTGGTAAGGGGATCAAGGATTATGGGGAGAAGGCAGGAGAATGGGGCTGCGACACCTATCAGCTACGATCAAATGGCTGAACAGGCTAAAAAAAGCCAAATAGCCTAATACTGCTCCTAAATATCTTATGATTACATTTTTTAAAAAAGAGGTGGTGAGGTATACTCCAAAATTGTCAGTTGGTTTTGAAAAATCCTTTAAAAGTCAGAGATGGAGCAAAGCTCAGTGATGCAGTGAGAGACCAATACGCAGAAAGCTCATTCTCACTTGGCTAAAGGGCAACGCTTCCCAAAATGTTTCCCACTGTGGCCCCATTTCGAGGCTCAAATTTGTCATGCCTCCTGACTAAGAGTGAGAGTATGGAGGAAGAAACCTGCAAAAGCTGGTGGGACCTCTCTGAGCGCAGGTCGTACGGGAGAAGCACACCTGCTGTAATGAGTCAATTTTCCATGATGGCCATTGATGCCACAGAGCTTGTGGCCTCAAGGTTTCAGCTCATGACCTCCTGAGGGTCCGCACCCCGTATTTGGGGAGCCCTGCTAATGAGGGAGGGCTGGGAGGGAAAAAAAACAGGTGGGACTGGAATTGAGCACAGAGGAGGTCACAGAGGCAGGACTGAGGAAGGGGGCTGTGGGGAAGTGAGATGTGATGGTGGTGTTGGGATATGTAGTTGGGGATGAGGCTTTTTTAATGGATTTATTGGGTTAAGGATCCCAATGGCTCCAGGTTTTTTTAATGCCTTTTTTAAATTCATTGATGGGATGTAGGTTCCACTGGCTGGATCAGCATTTATTACCCTAAGCTCCAGAAGGCAATTGGGAGTCAACCACAATGCTGTGGGATCATGCAATTGCATGTAGACCAGACCATAGAGTCATAGAGATATACTGCACAGAAACAGGCCCTTCAGTCCAACTCATCCATGCTGACCAGACACCTTAAATTAAGCTAGTCCCGCTTGCCAGCATTTGGCCCTTATCCGTCTAAGCCCTTCCTATTCATACGCCCATCCAGATGCCTTTTAAATGTTTTGTACCCACCTCTACCACTTCCTCAGGCAGCTCATTCCATGCAAACAACACCGTCTATGTGAACAATTTGTCCCTAAGGTCCCTTTTAAATCTTTCCCCTCTCACTTAAACCTATGCTCCTCTGGTTTTGGGCACCCCCACCCTTGGGGAAAAGACTTTATCTACTGGCCCTATCCCATGCCCCTCATGATTTTATGAACCTCTATTAGGTCACCTCTCAGCCTCTGACGCTCCAGGGTAAACAGCTCCAATCTATTCAGCTCCTCCCTGTAGCTCAAATCCACCTACCCTGGCAACATTCTTGTAAATATTTTTTTGAACCCTTCAAGTTTCATAACATACTTTCACAACAGGGAGACCAGAATTGCACGCAGTATTCCAATTGTGGCCTAACCTGGTAAGGGTGGCAGGTTCCTTCCCTAAAGGATATCAATGAACCAGTTTGGTTTCACAATCATCATTATTAACTCTTAATTCCACATTATTATTAAATTCAAATTCCACCATGTGACATGAAATAATGGGAACTGCAGATGCTGGAGAATCCAAGATAATAAAGTGTGAAGCTGGATGAACACAGCAGGCCAAGCAGCATCTCAGGGGCACAAAAGCTGAGATGTTCGTGACACCACCCACGCCCTCCACCTCCTCTAGAACTTCCAATTCCCTGGCCCCCAACACCTCATTTTCACCATGGACGTCCAGTCCCTGTACACCTGCATTCCTCATACAGATGGCCTTAATGCCCTCCGCTTCTTCCTGTCCCGCAGGCCTGAACAGTCCCCCTCCACCGACACCCTCATCTGCCTAGCCGAACTCGTCCTCACCCTCAACAACTTCTCTTTCGATGCCTCCCACTTCCTACAGACAAACGGGGTGGCCATGGGTACCTGCATGGGCACAAGCTATGCCTGCCTCTTTGTAGGTTACGTGGAACAGTCCCTCTTCCGCACCTACACAGGCCCCAAACTCCACCTCTTCCTCCGGTACATTGATGACTGTATCGGCGCCGCCTCTTGCTCCCCAGAGGAGTCGGACAGTTCATCCTCTTCACCAACACCATCCACCCCAACCTCAAGTTCACCTGGGCCATCTCCAACACATCCCTCACCTTCCTGGACCTCTCAGTCTCCATCTCAGGCAACCAGCTTGTAACTGATGTCCACTTCAAGCCCACCAACTCCCACAGTTACCTAGAATACACCTCCTCCCACCCACCCTCCTGCAAAAATTCCATCCCGTATTCCCAATTCCTTCGCCTCCACCGCATCTGCTCCCAGGATGAGGCATTCCACTCCCGCACATCCCAGATGTCCAAGTTCTTCAAGGACCGCAACTTTCCCCCCACAGTGATCGAGAACACCCTTGACCGTGTCTCCCGCATTTCTTGCAACACATCCCTCACATCCTGCCCCCACCATAACCGGCCTAAGAGAATCCCCCTCGTCCTCACATTCCACCCCACCAACCTCCGGATACAACGCATCATCCTCCAACACTTCCGCAATCTACAATCCGACCCCACCACCCAAGACATTTTTCCATCCCCATCCTTGTCTGCCTTCTGGAGAGACCACTCTCTCCGGGACTTCCTTGTCCGCTCCACACTCCCCTCCAATCCCACCACTCCTGGCACCTTCCCCTGTAACCGCAGGAAGTGCTACACTTGCCCCCACACTTCCTCCCTCACCCCCATCCCAGGCCCCAAGACGACTTTCCATATTGAGCAGATGTTCACCTGCACATCTGCCAATGTAGTATACTGTATCCACTGTACCCGGTGTGGCTTCCTCTACATTGGGGAAACCAAGCGGAGGCTTGGGGACCGCTCGGTTCGCAATACACAACTGCACCTCCCAGTCGTGAACCATTTTAACTCCCCCTCCCATTACTTAGACGACATGTCCATCATGGGCCTCCTGCAGTGCCACAATGATGCCACCCGAAGGTTGCAGGAACAGCAACTCATATTCCGCTTGGGAACCCTGCAGCCCAATGGTATCAATGTGAACTTCACAAGCTTCAAAATCTCCCCTTCCCCCACCACATCCCAAAACTAGCCCAGTACTTCCCCTCCCCCCACTGCACCACACAACCAGTCCAGCTCATCCCCTCCACCCACTGCATCCCAAAACCAGCCCAGCTCGTCCCCGCCTCCCTAACCTGTTCTTCCTCTCTCCTATCCCCTCCTCCTACCTCAAGCCGCACCTCCATTTCCCACCTACCAACCTCATCCCTCCTCCTTGACATGTCCGTCCTCACCGGACTGACCTATCCCTTCCCTACCTCCCCACCTATACTGTCCTCTCCACCTATCTTCTCCTCTATACATCTTCGGTCCGCCTCCCCCTCTCTCCCTATTTATTCCAGAACCCTCTCCCCATCCCCCTCTCTGATGAAGGGCTCAGCCCAAAATGTCAGCTTTTGTGCCCCTGAGATGCTGCTTGGCCTGCTGTGTTCATCCAGCTTCACACTTTGTTATCCACCATGTGACATGATTGGATTCGAACCAGGGTCTCTGGATGAATAGTCTCGTGACAATACTTATTGGCTCTTGCCTCCCTGACCCGCTGCTCAGACATTCCTTTTTTTTTGCTTCTCCTCACTGAAACAACTTGGAGACATTAAAATAAAAGAAAGGACTGTGCATGCTGGAAATCTGTGCCAAAATTGGATGGCTATCACTCAAGGCAATAAGCAAAAGGTGTTAATAAGGACTAGGAATCAGCACAGGCTTGGTGGGCTGAAGGGCCTGTTCCTGTGCTGTACTTTATTGTGTTACATAGAAACAAAAATTTTTTTCAAGTCCAGTGTCTGTTTTTCAATTCTGAAGAAGGGTCAATGGACTCGAAACATTAACCATTTCTCTCACCACAGATGCTGCCAGACCTGCTGAAGTTTGGCCAGCTATTTCTGTTTTTGTTTCAGATCTCTAGCACTCATAGTTATTCATTTTAATCAAATAGAACATCTGTTTGACATTTGATGCAACACAAACATGAAATGAATTAACATGTTACAGTGTGTGTGCGCGAGACAAAATGTTGACCAGGATAACTGCACATGTCCAATGAAAAGCATGAAATGGATTAATAAATTAAGAGTAGGTGCAATCAAACTTCTGATCTTCTCACCTGAAATATCAAGGACCATTTTATTCAAAATGTGTTCAGCTACAGGGAACATTTCGATATTGATATGCAACAGTATCATAGTTAACTAAGTATTTCAAGATTCTGAAGAGAATACATTTCAGTCCTTCTAACTGTACTTCAAAGGCCATGTTGAATGTCCCACGCTAAATCATTTGTCACCTGCAAATTTCCGTGGCAGGATGCTACCAAGATTGAAAAGCATGGAAGGAAGCTGAGATAAATCAGAAACCACTGATTAGTTAATACCAACCAGAGCTTTAAAGGCCTGGAGGGGGAAGGAGAGACTTTTCTGGCAGAGTCATACAGTTCTGAGGGTTTACGCAGAATGAGAATTGATGGTTATTAAATCAACACAACGAGGACACAGAGAGGAGGAAGATAAGGGTTTGCCAGAGCCTTAGTGGAACAAAAAAGGAAAGGTCAGCCATGCTATAATTGAGAGAGGGAAGAAAAATTGCAACAGGAAAGGAGAGAGGCCAAAAACCTGATGTATGATATAAAAGCTGAATGTGCTGGAGAAACTCAGCTGGTCTGGCAGCATCTACAGAGACACAAAATTGAGTTAATGCTTTGACCCTGGATTCTTCGGAACCAAAAGAAGCTGGAAAATAAAGTGATCTTTACTTACATTCTGACATTAGTGGAAGGACCAGTCTGAGCTTTGCAATAATGTATGTCACTAAAGGGCTCGGTCACAGGCATGGTGGGAAAGATAACCTCCAGATCAAGGGTCGAAGTAATATCATCCAAGAACAGAAAACCAATTGTCTGAACTTTGCATGGATTCAGTATTAGAACCGGTCATTCAACCCTTCAAGTCTATACCCATGCCAGCCACCGTTGACTCCTGTGATCCAATCCTCTCAAATGACCTTTCCTGGCTCACTCCTTGCATCAGTTTGGAGCAAATTACTGCAGATGCAGGAATCTGAACTGAAGCCAAAAAATGCTGGAGGTTGCAGCAGGTCAGGCCAGCAATTTTGTTTTTATTCCTCATATCCTTGTTCTTTCCAACTATTATTTCTTAATGGTATGAATTAACCAAAGCATGGGGCCTTATTTAATGTCCAATGGTGTCCACTATGGTCTTGGATAGAATCTGTCGGTGCTAACTGTTTGAGCTTGACTGAAAGTTCGTGAATAAACAATGACACAAAACCTAGAAGCCAACCTGTCACCTCGTAACTCATTTTCCTTTGACAATAAGCCTAATCACATAAAGATGCACAGTGTTGCTCCCAGCATTGATTTCAGAGAGTACCACTTATGATACAGTTTTGAGGAAGGATCACTGGACCCAAAGTACTAATTCTGTTTTTCTTCCTGCCAGACCTGCTGAGCTTTTCCAGCAACTTCTGTTTTTGTTCCTGATTTACAACATCCGCAGTTCTTTTGGTTTTCACTTATGACAGCTTGATTTTGGGCAGAAAGTAGTCTCACTCAATGGGAAAAACAAATGCCAGAGATTACAGTGAGTCAGACAGCATTTGTGAAGAGACAGCAAGCTAATGTTTTGAGTTTAGATGACTTCATCAAAAATTCTCTGTATGGATGCTATCTGATTCGCTGTGATCTCCAGCATGTTTGTCCAAATGAAAATTCCTGACTAACCACAAGCAAAGGTTACTGTGTTCCTATTTTGGATGCATCTGCAAATAGTGGTGGAAAATGCCTTATGTATAACAGAGGTGAAAGTACTACACGTGCAAATTCATTTATCTGCGGTCTACCGTGATTCAGTAACCAATAAAGCAGTTCCACACACTGTTTTTCATTTTAAATCAGACCATCAAATGTACATAAAGGTTGAAATTCATGTGCACTGTACATGATTATGACCAATGAGATCCCACAGCCGCTGAATGTGTCCATTGCTCATTTCCTATTTGCTTAACAATTATGCAATTAGCCACATTTGGATTTTCCAATGAATGGCATGTGGTTTGTCATTACCATGTTGGTCAACACTGGTTTGGTTGCTGAGTGGACTGCCTGGTAACACAGTCAGGAATATACACAAGGAAGATGCCAGATACAATCCTTTGTTGTCTTTTCAGTTCAAATGCTGTAATTTCCTTCAGTCTCCTTAGGTTGGGGACAAAATCAGTCTGGATCATAACTTGCTGGTGAATGCTTGTAATCATCAAACATAGCATTCAGTTGTGATGCTCCACATGGTCCTCCAGATTGATGTCTCCTCAGAACAATGGCCAATGAGATGAGCTACTCTGTGACTGTGAGTGCCAATATTAGCCTGGCCAAGAGAGACTTAATTATTCAGGAGAAGATAGTGAATTGAATGGAGTAAATAAAGTAAGGAAACTGTTGTGACTGAGCAATTTCATAAATCCCAAATCTATTCCCACTCTCTGAGCTTCTGGGCAAATGACAATCTCTGTATGTACTTTTTCCCTTTAATTCTGTGTTAGGATGTACAATAGAGATCAGTCGACATAGAATAATGCATATTAATGAAGCAGAGATGCCAGGTTTATAAAATATACCGATGCTACACATCTTCCGTCAAACTGGCACTGCCAATGTGGATTGAACTGTTTGCTCATGAACTGTGACTCTTTGCTCAACGTCATGTTAAATGCTCCCATTCAAAACTAGTTGTAAAATAATGTCCCATCTGTTTGGCCATGGTAGCAATATCTATGGGTCATTGCACTTAATCCTGAAAGCGGTGTAAGAGTTCGCAGGTCTTTTTCGCAATGATTTCGTACATCTTTTTAATGCGTTTGTCAGTTACAGTCCGCACATAGCTCTCAGCATCCAGCACAGCCATTCCATCATAGACATCACCCATTACAAGGAGCGGTCCATCTGTCAGGTTAATGTTCGGACAAGGGCAGTTCCAGTCCATGTTGATCATTATCACCTCCAAATGTTTGAAGTCAAAAAACTTAAGCCCCATTTTCTCATCCTTCAGCACCTCGTCCAGTGTAAATCTGGCAACTCCAGAGTCCTGCTCCTCCACAATCTCTGTCACCCTTCCCACAATGGCGTAGTCACTTCTGCAGAAGCTGGGAACTATCTTGTGACGGGGTCTGCACACTTTGCACTGCTGGCTTTTCGGGAAAGGGCAGGTCTCCTCACACACTTCCTTGCTCTCAAAGTTATTCCTGTTGCCCTCACAGCCACCATAAACAAAAGCGTGGCACTGCTTCATCAGTGAATTGTAGGCCCACCGAGCCTCCCACATCTTGCAAGGACCCTGCACAGCAGGAAAGGTGCAGATATTGACCGACTCATTGATACAGGCCAATCGACACTCTTCGTAGGTTTCAAACTGGTTCTTGCTGCCCTCACAGCCTCCAAACATGAATGTGGAGCACCTGCCCATCTTATGGTCATAGAACCATCTGACATATTGACGACCACATTCCCTCTTGTCTGGATCTTTGAAGCACTCTCCAGATGGTAAAGGCTGGGTTTTCCTGGCAGGGCTCTCCACAGAATGTTCCCGTCTGATGACTGACAATGGGAAGTCTGCTCTCAGGAGGCCAGCAGCATTTCTCGCAGTGCATGTGTAGATGCCTGCATCTTCCTGCTGGGTGTTGTAAATAACTAGCTGGCCGATATTGGTGACCACCACATTGGCGTACATTTGATCGGGTCTCATGATGATATTTTCCAGGTAGTCACTCTGTTTCTCCCAGGTGATGTCTGGCCTTGGACGCCCACTGACATCACAGTGAAAGCTCACTGTGCCTCCAACGTAGACGGACTGGTGGAAGGGGTTGGTGTAGAGAGCTGGAGGGATGGAGTCTTCCAAGGACGTGGTTGACGTTGGGTTCACAGTGGTTTCTAAAGGCTGGGGGCTGGTGTTGGGCCAAGTGATGTGATACCGACAAGTCACCACTGTCAGGCTGATGCCCCTGATGCACGCCTCGGCATCCATGTAACATTTATTGTAGTAGGTCAGGCCATCGGAGGCGCAGGTGAAGTTGGGCTCCTTCTCACACCTGTCCTTGCACTTACAAATGGGCTGTCCGTCCCAGATATCACACTCCGAGCCCTGCTGTGTGCACACAATCCTCTCGCATGTTGCCTCTTTGGGTAGGTCCAAGGACGCTAAGCTGCCATCTGCAAACCTTGCTGCCACACAGCTCTTCAGGCCACACACATTCGTGCAACACTTCTCAAAGCTCTGACAATCCTGAAATCAGCAATGGGCACAGCAGTTACCTCGACAGCAATAGACTGGTCACCGACTGGGGACAGATCCCCAAGTTGCCCTTTAACGACACACATTATATACATCTACTGAAGCTCACACAATGGGATGAGGCAAAAGCACCATGTGCTCTCTCAATATCTCCAGTAGTTTCATAGACATTTACAACATATAAAGCTCAGAATCTCTTATTAGCATGGAGTAACATTGGGAAATTGAGGTATATAGACTGTCATATCAGGAAGGATGTTCTATGATGTGCTTGCTATCGGCATGAGACCATTAGGTCTCCCATGTCTGCTGTGGTAACAGGGTGCCTGTAGTCAAGATCCCAGGTTGAATGGGATCTGAGTCAAAGCATTAGGAAGACCTTGATGTCAGCTGGAGTGCCTGGAGTAAAGCATTCATGAAAGATGTGGGAAACGCAGAGGAGAAAATAAACCATCAGAAGGTCGAAAAGAGAGTCCATTGGTGGGAAAACTCATCATTCAGCCTCAGACCAAAGTTTGCCATCGATGCGACTTCGGGAAAGGAGTGCTATCCATCAATCTGTCTCTACTGTCACAAAAGTATTCAACCCAGGTGGGGTACTCACCATGGTCAAAGTCTCCCAAAATGGACGGATGCCATCATAATATCCAGGAAGCCCTTATGCACAGGTAACAAATGCATTTAGTATCCTCTGAATTTCATTTTTTTCTGCAAATGTGTTAATCTCTGCTTTCAAATGCGCCTCTGCTTAAGAAACTAATGCATAATAATCCTTCCATTACTTTACATGAGCATTAGATGTTTGGAACACTCTCTTCCACAAATGGCAGTGGATGCTGGATCAATTGTTAATTTTAAATCTGAGAGAGATTAACTGTTGTTTAGTAAAGGTATTAAGTGATTTGGACCAAAGGCAGGTATATGGAGTTAGACCACAGATCAGCCACAATCTCACTGAATGGCAGAATTATGCTTCTTTTTTGGAATACTCGTTCAATTCTGGCCGCCCGGCTACAGGAAGGATATTGTTAAACTTGAAAGGCTTCTGAAAGGATTTACAAGGAAGTTGCCAGGACTCGAGGATTTGAGTTACAGGGAGAGGCTGAATAGGCTGGGGTATTTTCCCTGGGGGGTGAGGTTATAGGTGTTTATAAACTTATGAGTGGCATGATAGGGTGAACAGCCAAAGTCTTTTTCACAGGGTTGAAGAGTCCAAAACTAGAGGGTAAAGATCTAAAAGGGACCTGAGGGATAACTCTTTCATGCAGAGGGTGGTGTGAGTATGAAATGAGTTGCCAGACAAAGTGATGGAGGCGGGTACAATTACAGCATTTAAAAGGCACCTGGATGGGTTTAGAGGGAAATAGGCCACACGCCAAATGGGACTAGGTGAGGAAATCTGGTTGGCATGGATGAGTTGGACCGAAGGGTCTGTTTCTATGCTGTACATCTCTATGACTATTAGACTACAACAGGTTCAAGGGACTGAATGGCCTACTCCTGTTCCTATGTTCCTATATTGGTTCAGACTAAAACAAAACACCCCTCTCTATTTGAATACATTGACTGGATATTATTGAAATGGTCTTTGCTTTTTGGCCACTTTGACATGTTCCACTATTCATTTAGGTCATGGCTGATGTGTAATTGAACTCCACATTTCTGCCTTTAATTCTAATTTTGTGTTCTTTCATGGGACATGAGTGTCACTGTTGAGGTCAGAATTCTTGTGTTTAGAATATGGAACAAGTCACAGGAAAGAAAGAAGGCATATTTACATTGTGAATTTCACAATATCCCAAAAAACACTTTACAAACAGTTGTCCTAAACTTGGTAATGTGGCAGGCAATTTGTACAAAAGTCAACATGACCAGCTAATCTATGGTTGTGATTTTTGATTGAGGAATAGATATTGGCAGCTGGGAGATGATGATGCAAGATTATTGGTATAGAAAAAGATGGCACTTATGTGGCACCTTCTGCGTCAAGTCAATCTGCTTTAGTACAGTTACAATACTAATTTCGAAATGTCTGAAAAGGTAATGAACATTGACCGCAGGATAGTGCAGTGGCAATATTACTAGATTAGCAATCCTCATTGCACTTGAGACAGTAGGAACTGCAGATGTTGGAGAATCTGAGATAACAAGGTGTGAAGCTGGATGAACACAGCAGGCCAAGCAGCATCAGAGGAGCAGGAAAGCTGACGTTTCAGGCCTAGACCCTTCTTCAGACCCTCCCACTGACATGACCATGTTATTGTGGATCTGGAGTGACCTATAGGTTAGACTAGGCCTGGATCACAGATTTCACTCCCTGAAGGAAATTAATGAACAAAATGGTCTTTCACAACAAATCGATTATAGTTGTCATGACCATGTCACTGCTGGCCAGCCACCAAGCTTTATTTTAATTTATTAAATGGAATGAATATATTAATTTATTAACAACTGAACTCAAATTCCACCAAACGCCATGATGGCAATTCAACACGTATCCTTAGAGCACAAGCCTGAGTCTCGAGATTACTCATCCAGTGATATTGCCATCATATTACCCTGTAGACAATATCTGTCTCTCAACCAGCAAATCACTTAAACAAAAGATTGGCTGGTCACATAGGATTTGTGCAAATTGGCTGTCACATTTTTCGCAGCTTTTTGTAAAATAGTTCTGAGACAAGGGAAAGGCACTGTATAAATGTGCTTTCTTTCTTTTCTGTGAGTTATTCCATAATCTAAACACAGCACTAGAAACAATATTCAGAGAAAGAAACATGTTCTGTTATTTCAGAACTCCAAAATTCCAAAAAGGCAAACTAGATAGTTTCATTACACTTTAATCAGGAACTGCACATGTATTCGGAAAATTCCCTGTAAATCATGAAGATTGAAGACCCAGTAGGTTACTGAAGAGCTCTCCCTAATGGCTATCAAGGCAGATCAAGAGAAAAAGAACTCTTCCCCTTTGACAAAGAAAATTTAAGTCTCCTTTGTGTATCACAAAAGTGAAAACCAACAAATGACAATTTGTAAACTGCATCTACATCACAAACATTTGACAAAAGCCAGCATCAAACTAAATTTTAACCAGTTTGGGAAAGAGCTCTGCAGTATCCCGAATAAACAATAACTTATACTCTATTGCTTAGATCACAGAAACCTGTTAGATAGACTTCTGTTACAGCACTTGTATGTTGTACCTCATCTGCTCTGCAATTCCTTTCGCAGGTGCTCTGTGCATCCACCCACAGGCCAGGCTCGAGATGGTTTGGACAAGCGTGGAAGAGTTTTGCTTGGGGATGTCCAGTGTCCTGTGTTAGGCTCAGCAAAGGTAACAGCCCCAGCATGGTTACCAAGATCTTCGGCTGAACGCCAATTCTAGGTTTCCTAGTGAGCGCTGGTCCCAATCCATTTCTGGCCCACACAAAGAAGTAAATGTCTCCACGCATGTTTGAGCCTAACAAAAAGTTCCCTAAACTTTGCTCTAACTTTTTTGTTTTAAAAAAGTGAGGGGAAAGTCAACAATCAGGCAGTTTAAAAATAGGCTGTTCATTGGTTGATGAAGCATAAAAGACTGTAACCCGAGTAGAGGCCATTGAAAAGATACAAGGTGGAAGTGTCAATGTAAAACTTTTCATCCAGACTTTTTAGTCAGTAAAAACAACATAACAAGGGATGTAGTAAATGAAACATTCATTCAAATAAGAAACGACTGAAAGTATCAGCCTGAATCAAATTATGCTTTTTCTGAATTTTAAAAGTTTATTTAAAAATAAGATTAGCGGTCTTACCTTAATCAGACAGAATTTACACGACAGGAGCAAACTATTCTTCCCAACTTAAGTTTCACTTAAATTTCCTCCCACTTTTATCCCAACCAGTGAATACCCTTTCCCACTCCTGTGTGATTGTTAAAATTTCGTGTTGCATAGCTAGACATCTCATGGAACTTTAAATCCATGTAAAGCTGCAAATAAGTTCAGTACTGAGGAGAATGTATAAACTTGGGCATTGACTTAAAGGTACGAAACTGCCACAGCGTTGAGTAAGCAGAATAGTTCCTGATTGAGTGAAGGTGCATGTCACATGACAAGACAAACCTTAATGTAAAATAGTGTCAATTTGATAGCTTTTCTTGGGTGAATACGCAACCTGAATTATATAGGGCAGATGGTCATAATCACTGTCTCATATGTTTTGCAGAGGTAACATCTATTGGTAGCACAGTAGGTCAGTAGTTAGCACTGCTGCCTCACAGTGCCAGGAATCTGGGTTCAATCCCACTTTCCGGTGACTGAGCAGAATTTGCATGTTCTCCCTGAGTGGTTAAAATTGTATCAGAGACAATAGGAACTGCAGATGCTGGAAAATCCGAGATAACAAAGTATGGTGCTGGAAAAACACAGCAGGCCAAGAAACATCTTAGGAGCACAAAAGCTGACGTTTCAGGCCTAGTGTGGGTTTCCTCTGGGAGCTCTGGTTTCCTCCCACAGTCCAAAGATGTGCATGCTAGGTGGATTGGCCATGCTAAATTGCCTGTAGTATTCAGAAATGTGTGAGTTAAAGGGGAATGGCTCTGGGTGGGATGCTCTGAGGATCAGTGTGGATTTGTTGGACCGAAGGGCCTGTTTCCGGAATGTAGGGATTTTATGATAAACAGAAATTGCTGGAAAAATTCAGCAAGTCTGGCAGCATCTGTGGAAAGAAATCAGTTTACTTTTTGGGTCCAGTAACCCTTTTTCAGATCATGTCAGATGATTTCAGAAGGGTCACTGAGCCCAAAACATTAACTTTGATTTCTCTCCACAGATAATGCCAGTCTTTCTAAACTTTTTCTGTGATTTCTGTTTTAGTTTCTGATTTCCAGCATCCGTAGTTCTTTTAGTTTTTTTTAACATTTGTCATATATCTGAATACAGGAATGTATCATGTAAAGGGCTTAAAAGATGCAGATGTAAAATCTTCAGTATAGAAAGAAATGTATTTATACAAAACTTTCCATGTCAGTCAACATGCTTTACAATTACAACAGCAATTTTGAAATTATAGAATCCCTACATTGTGGATACAGGCCCTTCAGCCCAACAAGTCCACACTGACCCTCAAAGTATCCCACCGAGACCCATCCCCCAATAACCCACCTAATCTTCATATCCCTGAACACTATGGGTAATTTAGCATGGCCAATCCACCTAACCTGCACATCTTTGTACCACGGGAGGAAACCGGAGCAAACCCACGCAGACACAGAGAGAATGTGCAAACTCCACACAGACAGTCTCCTGAGGGCAGGATTGAACCTGGGTCCCTGGTGCTGTGAAGCAGCAGGGCTAACCACTGAGCCACCGTGCTGCCCAACAATTAAAGGCCCTACCAAGATACATGGAAATGCATGGAAAGATCGCACCAAAATGTAACTTAACAAGTGTAGACTTTTGGCTGAAATATCTCCCTTCATTTTCAAACATATGATGGGATCTGGCTGAGAGGACAAACATGGCCAATTAATCCTCCCAGGATGGTGGTACCACTAGCTGTAGGGCTCCATTAGAGTGGTGGAGTAAGCTTCAGGGGCTGAATGATCTACCTTTGCTATTTTATATATTTGTATACGTGAATGTGGAAACTCTCCAGTAACCAAGGTGACAGATAACTCAGGCACGGCCTGCACTTTCCAGTCCAGGAAATAAAGCACTGGAGGTCACAGATGCTCCTGGATCTTAGGTTTACTATTTCACTTAGACATTTTTTGACACTTTTGTACACCTTCGCCAAGTTCTCGTCCTGTTTTTCCTGAAAACTACAAAATAATGCACAGAATGATTGATGTGGATAAGCCAATCCACAAATAGTAAAGAGGTGAGTGCCAGGGCTTTACTGTGGCTGGAATGTGTGTGTATCGAAATACGTCTGTGTCTATGTATGTGCATGCACATATCTTGTGGCTCTGTGCAAACATTTGTGTGTGTGTATATATACATGTGAACATGTAGCGATTGGGACAATATAAGTCAGGTGGATCTCAGAGTATGAACTCCCTGACTGGGGTTGTTAAGCTAATCTTAATTAAGCTAATCCGGGAGCCAGCTTTGAGCTATTTGGGTCAGTGTCATGTACTCCGCACATACAAATAAAGGGTTACTTGGTGACAAGATATCGGCCTTTATGAAGTTATTTCAGAACACATATGTCTTGTGTGGCTGTGTACATGCATCTGTGTGTGCATATATAAGTATGAATGTCATGTGTCTGTGTACAGAAATGTATGTGTGTGACTTGTGTGTGTCTGTATCTACATGTGTGACTGTGTATGTACATAAATGTGTGCATATGTATATGTGTGTGTGTGTGTGTGTGTGTGTGTGTGTGTGTGTGTGCACGTGTGTGTGTGTGTGTGTGTGTGTGTGTGTGTGTGTGTGTGTGTGTGTGTGTGTCTATGATGCTGTGCAGATGTGTGCTGAGGGATGCATACTTTATAAGAGGAGGCCACATGTCCTAACAATTGTTTCTCTCAGAGCAACCTGAAATTAAACAACAATGTTGATAAACAAAGTTCTATCAACTAAGTTCCCTGACTTGACAAAACCAATATATTTACTATAGAAGATGAGATAACAAGGTGTACAGCTGGATGAACACAGCAGGCCAAGCAGCACCAGAGGAGCAGGAAAGCTGATGTTTCGGGCCTAGACCCTTCTTCAGAAATGGGGGAGGGGAAGGGGGCTCTGAAATAAATCGGGAGTGGGGGAGGCAGATAGAAGATGGATAGAGGAGACGTTAGGAGGAGAGGAGACAGACAGGTCAAAGAGGTGGGGGTGGAGCCAGCGAAGGCGAGTGTAGTTCCTACTACCGGTTCCTGCTGTCTCTGAAACAGATTTACTATAGAACGCTGGTGTCAATTCAACGCTCTGCAGCCTGAGCAATATGTTTATAGAGAGGCAATGAAACTGATGTTGCTGAATTCTTACTTGGATAGCTGGCTCTGAAGAGAGGTTTGAGAAATTCATATCCCTATACCCAGGGTGGGTGGTGGTGACAAGCAAGAGTTAACCAAATGAAATAATGGAATCTTACAGAACAGAACAGGACCATCCAGTTCATCATGTTTGTGTGAGCTTATTGTAAGCGATATTCAATTAGTCCCACTCTGCTCCTTCCTCATAGTCCTGCAATAAGGGTGAGCAGTTTGTTTTCAGCCTGTATGAGTTGTAATTACAAAGTATAACCTGTAATTACTCAAGGATTTATCTTGCATGTAAGGTGTTAGCCCTGCCTCCGTGATAACTCTTCTGTTTTTGAATCAGGTTGTTGCGCATTAAGCTCCCATCTTGGAATGTGACCACACAACCTAATAGGCACATTGCAATAGACACACACACACACACACACACACACACACACACAACTGTATATACAGACAAACACGAGCTTGCTCGTCCGTTCAATAAGATCATGGCTGATCTTTTCATGTTTTAAATTGCATAATCTCATCTGCTGTCAATGACGTTAGATTCTTGTTACACAACAGAATCATTCCCCCTCCATCTTAGCCTCGGCAATTCTACTTCCACTGCATTCTGAGGCAATGAGTTCCAAAGTTGTGCAATCTTCTGCAATAACAGGGTGGCATGGTGGCTCAGTGATTAGCACTGCTGCCTCACAGCGCCAGGGACCGGGTTTGATTCCACCCTCAGACGACTGTCTGTGTGGAGCTTGCACATTCTCCCTGTGAGCGCCTGGGTTTCCCCCTGGTGCTCTGGTTTCTTCCCACAGTCCAAAGATGTGCCAGTTAGGTGGATTGGCCATGCCAAATTTGCCATAATGTCCAGGTGTGTGTAAATTAGATGAATTAGCCATGGGAAGTGCAGGGCTACCTGAAAGGGTCTGGGTGGGATGCTCTTAAAAGGGGGTGGCATGGACTTGTTGAGCCAACGGGCCCATTTCTGCACTGTAGGGATTCTGTGAAATCTTCCCTGCCCTCTCAGGGCAAAGTATGATTTTAACACAGTTCATTTTAGTTCTGTACTCACACTTCAGTGGAAATATCATTTCCACCTCCACCTTGGTAAGACCCGTCAGGATCTTACACACTTTGATTAAGTCACTAATTGCCTTCTGTTGGAGAGATTTATAATAAGAGTAAATGTTATGACCAGGTGAGGAGGGGGTCTCAGTTTCTTTTTGTTAAGACCCTCTAAGAGAAAACAAAAAGCTTTAAAAATTGCTTTTCTCTCTTTTTGCACCAAATTGCACACTTCAGTTAAACTTTGTTGTCAAAAGGTAAAAAGGCAATTTCAATGTTCCCTTCAGTGAAAGTGTGACATTTTATCAACTGAAGAAATGAATAAAATTCAACAACAAACACATGCACAGATATGGGGCCTGCAAAGTAAAGGGGTCAGTATGATTGGCACAAAACAGAAAGGCAATGACGGATGCAGTGTACAGTTTAATTTACGTTTTTTTTGGATTTGTATTTGAAAGGATCTGAGTCCAATTGTTTAGCAGGGATCTTATTTTATTGGTAATAGTGAA